>NW_011888811.1:3837883-3875034 GCF_000151845.1 Pteropus vampyrus
TCTCATTCTCCTTCTTCTTGTTCTTGTTCTTGTTCTTCTCTCTCTCTCTCTCTCTCTCTCTCTCTCTCTCTCTCTCTCTCTCTCTCACACACACACACACACACACACACACACACAGAGAAAGGAAATACAAAGAGGGCTCATACTGATGGCGAAGGATGTGCTGAGTAATTTATTATTTAATCTGAAAAAAAATTCTTACATATAATAAAAAAGGAAATTCAGGGAGGTTACTTAACTTGTCCAAGGACATATATATATTTGGCCTTTCCTCCAATTACAGTGTTTCCTGGTATCAGTGGGATGCCTTTGTTTTGCAGCTACTAAAAGAAAGCCTAACACAAACTGGCTTCAACAATGTAGCAGTAACTCTGCTATACCATCCAGACAGAAGGACTTTGTTTCTCCATTGCTAAGGATGCTTTGGGAAGGGGAGATTTCCTGCCTGACAGAGCTGCTGTGCTCAAGGTCACACCACCTTCCAGGGCCTCCACATCACTTAGCTCAGAGTTATAAATACTCTGCCCCTTTCCCTAACTCAGGACTGCTCTGGAGGAATAGCCCTGGTTCAGAGCAGTCAACAATTAGCATTATAGCCTAATTTCTTCCTCTGCCTCATCCTGTTTCCCTCCTTCCTTACACAGGTGAATTTCCAAGAGTATTCCCTAATAAATTTCTTTCAGGTTAATCTCCATTTAAAAGTTTGCTTCCCAGAAAACTCAACATGCAACACATAATATAGGAATGCATTTATTGGCTCACACGACTGGAAGTTTAAAGGTAAGCTTGTCTTTAAATTTCATTTGATCAAGAGGCTAGAATTAATTTGTTTCTGTTTTCCCTTCTGCCTATCAGTGTTAGCTTCATTCCATGGCTGATTTCTTGCAACGGTAGAAAAATCATTATAGTAATTCCACATTTACCCATCACCCCCTCCATAAGGAGATTCTAAATGACGTTCGCTGTGATTGGAAGGTTTAGCTCACAAGATAGATGTTTGGAAAGTGCTAATTGGCTTAAATGTATAAATTCCAAACTCAGAAGCTTGAGGTGGAGTCACCTTCCACTGGATTGTTTTCAGGAAGGAGTTCACTGGTCAAAGGAAAATCCAGTTACTATTAGAAAGGGAGGATGAGCAGGTGTTGAATGTTGGGTAATTAATAAACAGCATCTATAATACTAGATAAAGGAGAGAAGAGAAACAGAACAGTCCTCTCTTTTTGCATTTAGTTCTTGCCACGTTTTTTTTTTCAAGTGAGCCTTATTTCCCTCAATTTTCCATTAGATAACTCAAAAGAATCTGTAGCTTAAAATTCATCTCCTCCAGAGTTGCCTTCTCTGTCCCGTCAAAGACAAATTTCGAGGTTTCTCCAAAATATTCACACAGAGTAATGTGCTCTCTCAAATTTTATTTAATCATTTGTTTAATGATGGATAACTGATTCCTTGAGGGCAGATCCTACATTTTATTCGTCACTGTATCCTCCCACTGGTAACAGAGAACTCGATGAGCAAAATGCATTCCATTGTTTTGTAATAAATGAATACTTAATCAAAATGCTGGCTTTTCCTGGACACATGCCCAAGAGGTTTTTAATAATGATGAAGGATCGATAATTCTAATTTCTCTGCTGATGAGCATGCTAATGAAAGAAAAAAAGTAATATGCTGAGAAGAAGAAAGCAAGGACCACTCTACCTCACTAGATTGTAACTTCTTAGAGAACAGGAAACACTATTAGCATAGGTAAAAGTTGGCTGTTGAGTACGTGCATATTAAATGTGCATTCACAAATCAGAAGTGAGCCAGGCTCATTCACAATGTTGTCTGAAATGCTGGTGGACATTAAAAATGAAAACCAAACAAACAAAACACTTTGAAGAAAGCATTTTACAGAGGAGAAGATGAGGATTGATCACTATTTTTAAGATGCTAAATGAATTTGAGATCGTCAAATAAGGTAGAAAATCCCAAAGAGGGAGACTTTGCTTTTTGAGAATGGTACATGAGTTTGTTTTTGAACATGTTGAATTTGGGAACCTGAAGGGGATTTATGAACAAATGTAAGAAGCAAGAAGAACCACCAGTTTGTGATAGTGGATACTCCCATTAAGAAAAAAGTATTTTGTCTGTAGAGATAACTCCTTAAGAATTTTGTTTGTAATTAAAGCTACTGATCTTCTTAGAAGATCGTGCATACTCAGCCCTTGCTTATTTCACTTCAATCTATTTCTAGAAACCCTGCTGCTAAGTGAAAAAGTCATGACATGAAAAAAGTATTTTCATTCGATGAGAAAAAAATGATATAGTCCAACCTAACCCAAGATACACAATGTTTATAGGCAGAAAATTACATTAATTAACAATAAGTTTATACAAGTGATAAGTAACAAGTTGAAAATAAAACACAGTAGTTAGTATATAACATGTAATATAATGAATACATCTTATACCTGCAGAAGCAGGACATGTAATACAGTGTCCGGAGACTAGCAGAGAATGTATGTAAGGGAGTCATTATTTGGAAAGCAAATTCACTTTTTCTGATACATTTTTTCCACAAATTTTACTGACTTTACAGACTTACAGTTATCTTGCACTCAACCTATACTTATATACAAAGTTAAAGCACTTTTGGAGCCAAGTTAAGGACAAACATAAGGGCACTTCAAGACAAGTAGAAATAACACATATGGAGAACAAGCAAATATTTATAGATGATCCTACCTCTACATCCTTCTCACCTATCATATATAAAGAAAAGCACACTGGAATTGCTGAATATTGAATGGAGCCCAATTCAATTTTGTTCCATATGACACGCTCTGAATATAAACCATCACGTCATGAAAATTGATGAGTGTTTCATTGCCTGAAATTGTCATGTGAAAATATTACTTCTTATAGTGTATTTAGTATGTTTTAGGATGAAAGATTCATTACACTGGAAAAAGAAGCCCTTCTCAATAAATGATTTAACTTCTCAAGAGCCGCTATGTTGAAAAATAATTAACCGAAGAGTAGTTGTGCAAAATAAATCTCTACATGTTTGATTATATATCCTAACATATTAGAATTTAATACATTAAAAAAATATTGCTCTGATCATCCTAGAGTGATGTTATTCCCATTAAATTTTTATTTTTGTGAAAAATAATCATAAATATTAAACTTGGTTTTATGTATAATAGTCACCCACTCACTCAGAATTTCATTATTGAAACAACAATGAATGAAATCATTGTATGGCTACAAGTATCCAAGCATTGTATTATGAGATAATGTGGTTATAACCAACTTTGAAAAGCTAAACTAAAGCCCAGTTTCACCTCAGGTTATGACCCTTTATGAAATTCTATAACTTTTTAGTATAATTTAAAATATAACACATATACAGAAATCACACACAAATCATAAGTTTATAGCGCAATGAATTTTTACAAAATAAAGTCCTCTAACCAGCACCCAAATCAAGAACAATAATATCACTAGAATTCCAGAAGTGTGTTCACGTCCCTTTACTAACTGCTTTCTTAAAGGCTAACCACCATTTTGACTTCTTATATTACAGATGGTTTGGACTCTATACAAGTGTAATTATATACTTTTTACAAGAAGTATATATCTTCTTTCACTCAATAGTATGTTTGCAAAATCATTCATATTTTTATGCATTCTAAGAATTGATTAGGTATCACCACTGTATTGGTATTTCCACTGAAATAATACAAAATTTATTTTTCCATTATACTGTAATTTTTTCCAGTCTTGGGCTACTATGAATACATGTTCTATTACATATTCATATACAAGTTATGCATTCATGCACAATTCATGTTGATATGTCTTCATTTATTTTGGGTGAATAAGAGGTAGAATGGCTGGGTTAAATGATGAGCACGTATTTAGATTAATGAGAAAAGGAAAAGCTTTCCAAAGAGGTTGTACCATATTGCATTTTCACTGTTGTATCATTTAAAATTTCCACCAGACTTTGTGGAGGACTGAGTGGAGGCCTGGCATCACCATATCACCCTCCTGGGGGTTTGGGAATGAAAATTTCCCGACCCACCAGCACTGGCAGGCTGGGGTTGGCCCCCTTTGGGCTTTCTCATTTCCAGCCAATCACCAGGGAGGACCCCCTGGAGGGTTTCTTTCTTTCACTCCTGCTTAGCTTCAATGGCCAGACACAGAAGTTCGTGAGTGCCCGGCAGCTACTGGTGTAAAGAGGATGGACTCTGCTTAAAATATAAGTAATAAAATAAAAAATCTTCCACCAATCTTTTTCTTTAACATCTCCAACACTTGGTATGGTCAGTTCCTAATATTTTTTTCTGGCTATTTAAAGTGGAATTTTAGATCATGAATGTTATCCTTTCTTCTTTTCTAATATCACTTAAAGCAATACATTTTTCTCTAAACACTGCTTTTGCTGCATTCCACAAATTTTGATATATTTTTAATTCATATGATCTAATTTATTTCTGATTTTCAGTGACCCAACAGTAATTTAGAAAAGTTAGAAATGTGTAGTTTAACTTCTAAATTTTGAAGAATTTTTCCAATATTGTTCCTATTTTGATTTTTAATACAATATAATTTTGATCAGAAGACATACTTCGGATGAAAGCCTATAAAAATTATTGAAGCATGTTGCATAGCACACAATTTGATCTATTTCATGGAAAATATAAAGTGTATCAGAAAAAATGTATATTTCATTGATACTGATTGGACTCATCTATAAATGTCATTAGTTTGTTGACAATATTAATTTGGTCGTTTATCTTTACTAAGTTTTTGTCACTTTGCTTTATCCATTTCTGTTAGAGAGATGTTAAATAAACAAATTTGAATGTGAATTTGTCCTTAGGTGATTAATTGTTAACTACCTTCAAATCTATGGGTAAGTTTATCAAATGAAATAAAAACTAGTGGTGCATATGTCTTTAATGCCTGCATGGTGCCTAGCAAAGTCTGAGTCATTGATACTCATTGGCTGAGTGATGGAAATAAGGTCAACAACTTACACTGTTGGAATAACATCCATTTCTATAACTAATGAATTGTTCCTTATCCCAAGTTCCAAAGCCTATTTGGCAAGGGAGATCTGAATAAGAGATGGGGTACTAATATAACCCAATCCCTTCATTTTACACAAGAGAAATCTTAGTGTCTGAGAGATAGCCAAAAATGTGAAAAACAGGAACTTTGGGGTGAGATCGGTCTAATACTGAATGTTGATTCTACTACTTAATTGCTATAATATATGAGACGAGTCAATTAATATCTTTGAAGTTTAATTTTCTTATCTCTAAAATGGATATAACACTGTTAAACTTACAGAATTATTATCAAGAATAATACTCAAATACTTCCAATTCACCTGAAATAAATTTCAATTAATTTTTTAAAAAATTTATTTCTACTTTATTTGCCCAAAGATGCATTATAAGTAATTAACAGCTCTACAATCGGGTACAATCAGGTGGGAGAATATACATCCCTAGTTAGCAACTCATCTACAGAGAACTTATTGTTTTGTATGTGTGTGACAAAAAATAGCATTAGATGGTGAAATTGCAAAAAAGTTTGGTGGAAGGAAAATTTCAAATACTTTTCAAAGGAATTGCTGCTACTTTTATAATATATTTTTCTTGTCTGATTAATGAGAAACTTTTGAGACAATTTAATCTATCCAGGGATGTGAATGCTAGTTTCTATTTTTCAAGCTTGATTACAGAAGAACTTCTAAAGCAGTTTAATATGTTCAGGGATGCTAAACAAATATGCCAACATTCATTTTGCATTTATGTTTGCATCAGTTAAAGGAAGAAATGTAGAAATAAACAGAATTTAGAATTTGTTCTCCTTTTTTTTAAGAACTAAGATACTTCAGTGCATTTCTTTTTTTATAGAGGATTCAAACTCTTAACTGAGATAAATGTATTTCAGATTGAAGTTTTTAGTAAATTTACCAAGCAGTTTATGGGTTGGCACTTTGCCACAAAGTGATCTATAACCTTATAGCTCACTATTATGCAAATACAAATTTGCCAAGAAGACATATGTTCTAAGATTTTCTCGAAGGACAATCATGTATTTCAAATTTTGAATACAAAATTATGTTTGACATTTAATTTAAACCTGGCTTACCCTTACAAATAAATAATATAAAATCTGTCTTGTAGCACTTTGGTTGAGGCAAGTGGTTTTCATCCTTTTTTTTTTTTTTCGGGTTTAGTCCTTTATATCTGCAGTACATATCACATATGATGCACATACACATTTATATGCATGTGTCTTCCTGTAGATACACGCACACACATATATAATTTAGAAGCTCCTCTTAAGACAAGCATAAACACTGTCTCCTTAAAAACATATTAAATGTATTATATTTACATAAGTAAACATTTCTAAATTGTTGAAATTCATACATCCAATCACCAATAATTAATTCTACAAAAAAGCTGACAAGTTCATATGCATTCAAGCATGTTTTACAGGGGATTAATACTTGAGAATGACAGATGAAATGTAATCAAGATTAGATGTGAGTAATTAATCTGGGAAAGGTCAGTTTGGGGAAAAAAAAATTCCTTTCGGTCTTCTTAAATTTAGAAAATAGGGGTCAGTTCCACAGCTCTAGTATACAACATTTCTCAGCACTCACTCTTGTATCTACTGAGCTACTCTGATGCAGACATGGCCCACTGTTAAATCTCAATGGTGTCAAATCAAGCTGAACAATAGTTTAATATCTGAAAATATGCTGAACACTATGGACTATTTACAGTTTTTCTAACAATCAAATGAAGGCCTGGCAAACTTCATTTTGGTGTGCTAGGTAAATCAGCACACACGTTAAGCCAGATATATTACTTAAAATGTATTGCAAATTTGTAGTTTGTTCTGCATTGTATTAGAATTTTCACTATCGGATTAAATTGCATAATGAATCACCTCCAAAGAATCTATTAGTTTGTAATATAGAGTAATAAAATGTATAATATATGAAGTAAAAAATCTCATATTTTAACCTTATGCTAAGTAAAAATAGCAGGTAGAATGGACTTGTATTTATGAAAGTGTTAATGTGTTGGAAAGAAATTTAGGCAAATTGTAAAGTATTATTTAGTCTCTATACTCTCTCTGCCACATAACAAGTAAACTTCACTGTATTCCCAACTCACTTGGATTTTCACTCACTGAGGTAGTTGAAGTTAGCACTTTGTGAAGGCATGACTTTTGGTATAATTTAAATGATTTCTAAAGTCAATTCAAAAATATATTTTCTACTTGACATCACTATAACTGACATTACCAACATCCTTCACTATGTCATAGGTTGTTTACCTATCTATTTATCCATACTCCCAACCACACAACCATCATTCATTCACCCATTTAGATATACACATTTAGGCATCCTAGAAATTTATCCATGCATATATTACTTTTTCTTAAATTTAGAAAAAATCATGAAGCATGCTAATATGATGAGGGATATAGAACCTAAAAAAAAAAATCCAAAGTCCCTGTCATCACAGAATTTAAAGTCTAGGGGAATAGGAGAAAATTCAGGTATCGAATGAAAATTTGTAATGTGTTATATTCAGTGAAATGAGATGTACAGGCACTGAGATACTGGTATGAGAGATGGTCTGAAGGACATGGGTAGAACCTCTTGAAGAAGGGATGTCTAAACTAAGACAAGAAGATGGTTAGACAGGAATCAATATCAACGGCGGCAGGTGGATAGGAATTAAAGAGGAGAAAGACACTAAAGATTTTTTATAACTTCCCAAGTGATCTATAATAACCATTATCAATACCAACTGAAGTTTTCTATATACCTGATATATTATACAAATTATATCCCTTAATGAATGAATTACGACAATGGATAACTAAATTAATTATGCCAATATTTACTTTTATAGATGAAAGTACAGGTGCAGAGAAGTTATGTGATTATGTTTCCAAGATCACAAAGCTAATGCAGAATTCAAAACCCTGGATAACACTAAAGCCCATACTCTTTACCACTGACCTCTAGTAAAAGAATCACAATATTAAGCTACTTTGAACACACAAACCAAATATGTCCTTGGCTTTTGATTTGATCATCTAGCTGGGTTATACATTGATCCATGTGTGGATGTAAAATTTAACAGCCTTCCACTGAGCAATGTGGCACCAAGGTTAACCAACCAAATGTACACAATGAAAGATTTGCAAAATCTCTCTCTCTCTCTCTCATACATGTATTAATCTCTTTCTCTCATGCACACATATATCATATAACATATCTGGAATAGATTTAAAAAACTTAAAATGCAATAGAACAAAGACAACTGATTTAATAAAAATATAAAAATGTATATGAACAAGACATTTATAAAAAGATAAATTCAAATGGCTAATAAGTAACATGAAGAATGCAAATTAAAGCAACAAACTATCTGAAAGAGTGAAAATATCTAATGCTGCCAAATATAGACACAAATAAATGCTCATGTATACTTGGAAACCAATTTTTAAATATCTATAAACATTTTAAAAGTGTATTCCCTTTTACTCATCAATTCTGCTTGCAGATTTCTGATAGAGGTATATTAATACTTTAGGCAGGTCCAAAGATGTTCGCTGTTCTTATTATTTATACATAAAAAGGACATATTCTAAATTCCATGAATAAAATAATGATTTAATAAACTGTTGTTTGTAATGCAAGATAATAGTCATAGGTCTGAAATATATGTATTTATATATTCTATCTATTTATCCACCTATCTATCTTTGGAATTTCTCCACGAGATAATTTAAACTGAAAAAAAAAAAGAAAAGAAAGAAAAAACCATGTAAAACCATTTTCAAAAACATTTATATAACAACACATATAGATTCACAAACACTCACACACACACACAAAACTCCAAACTATACATTTCTGTAAGTATATTTCTATAAATGCATTGTAAAGAAGGGTGTTTTTACAAGAAAATGTTAGAAATGCACAAGAAAATAAATCTAACCTTTGTGAAAGGAAGTAAAATCTATAATGTTAAGTGAAGAGGGTATTTCACTTTTTACCTTACTTTTTAATGTTAAAAAAGGATTATTAAGTAATATTTGCAACAACAACAACAAAAACAGTGTCTAGATCTTTCTGGAATTTAGTTGTAATGTTGAGAGGAAGCAGGTTGTAAATTGGGAGTTCTAAATGTTAGACTAAGCTCAGACGTTAACTGTGAGTTCCAAAGCTTATTCATGATACTTAACGTTTCTGTGGCTCGCTTCTTGTTTTTGAAAGAAATAAAACATTTTAAAATATAAAGACAATGTAGATTGAGGAAAAATATTAGCAATCTTTTAATATCTTTAATTATCATTATTGTTAGTGAGAGATTTTAAAGTGGTAAAGAGTCATTTCTGTTTTGTATTTTACAATCACTCCTAAATTGTAGAATCTAATTATAAATTGATTTAGTAGTCTTCAGCTGACAAATTCTGTCATGGCCCAGGGGGATATAAATGCATATCATCAATGCTGCATCCTCTCAGTAAAAGGTTATCTCTGGTCTATGGCCATGCTACCCTGAACAATCCTGAGCCCATCTGATCTGAGAAGCTAAGCAGGGTCAGGCCTGGTTAGTACTTGGATGGGAGACCACCTAGGAAGAGCAGTTGCTCTAGGTGTAAAAAATTTAAAAAAATAATAATAAGGGATTGTAAACTGACAAGGTCCTTGCAATCTGTGAGGTCAACCAAGGGTTGCCTGGCCTAAAAAAAAAAAGAAAAAATGTTATCTCTGATCATCATTATGAAAGTGGAAGGTATCTGTTTCTTAATTTATGTTATTATAATTAAAATTCTATTTTTCATATATCTCTCATTTTTCTCATTTAAGATCAAAACTGATAATATTTCTTAGTTTTTCTTAATTTTATTTTTTAGTTTCAAGTATTCACAACAGTGGTTAGACATTTACATACTTTATAAAACAATTCCCCTAATTTCTCTTTCTCTCCTCTGGCTCCCTACCTAGCCATTAATTAATGCTAACCACACTACCCATGCTGTGCTCCCAATCCCCATGACCATCTATCAACTACGAATTTATACTTCCTTAACCCTTCACCCCATTCTCCCAGCCCCCTAACCCTCTCCCCCTCTCGCCATCACCAGATTGTCCTCTATATTTGTGAGTCTGTTCTTGATTGGTTTGTTCTTTTTGTTCCTTAGATTCCTCATAGAAATGAAATCATAAGGTATTTCTATTTCTTTGTCTCACTTATTTCACTTAGCACAATAGCCTCTAGGTCCATCTATGTCATTGAAAATGGTAGGATTTCATTTCTTTTAATGGTTGAGTACTATTCCATTGTATATATGAACCATAACTTCTTTATCAAATCATCTGTTGACAAACATTTAGGTTGCTTCCACATTCTGGCTATTGTAAATTGTGCTGTCATGAACATAGGGTGCATAGATCTTTACAAATTATTGTTTTGATTTTCTTTGGAAAAATACCCAGAAGTGCAATTGCTGGGTCAAAAGGTATATTCATTTTTAATTTTTTGAGAACCCTCCAGACTGTTTTCCATAGTGACTGTACCAATTTGCATTTCCACCATCAATGTATGAGAGTTCCCTTTTCTCCGCATCCTAGCCAATACTTGTTCTTTGATTTATTGATGATAGCCATTCTGACAGGTGTGAGGTGATATCTCATTGTGGTTTTAATTTGCATTTCTCTGATGATTAATGACCTTGAACATCTTTTCATGTGTGTATTGGCCATCTGTATTTCCTCTTTGGAGAAATATCTATTTAGGTCTTCTGCCTGTTTTTTAATTGGAATGTTTGTTATTTAGTTGTTGAATTGTATGAATTCTTTATATATTTTGACTATTAACCTCTTATCAGATGTATCAGAAGTGAATATCTTTTCCCATTTAGTCAGTTGTCTTTTCATTTGTTGATGGTTTCCTTTGCTGTACAAAAACTTTTTAGTTTGATGTAGTCTCATTTGTTTATTTTTTCTTTTGTTTCCCTTGCCCAAGATGATATATCCAAATATACTGTTAGCAATATCACAGAGTTTACTGCTTATGTTTTCTTTTAGAAGCTTTATGGTTTCTGGTTTTACATTTAAGTCTTTAATTCATTTGAGTCTGTTTTTGTATATGGTATAAGAAAGTGGTCCAGTTTTTCTTTCTTTTTTGCATATATCTGTCCAATTTTCCCAGCACCATTTATTGAAGAGATGGTCTTTATCCCGTTGTATATTCTTGCCTCCTTTATTATATATTAAGTGAGCATATAGGCATGGATTTATTTCTGGGCTCTCTATTCTGTTCCACTGATCAATGTATCTGCTTTTATGCCAGTTCCATGCTGTTTAGATTACTGTAGGTTTAGAGTATAGTTTGATATCAGGTAGTGTGATACCTCCAACTTCGTTCTTCTTTCTCAAGATTGTTGTGGCTATTCAGTGTCTTTTATGGTTTCATATAAATTTTAGGATTATTTGTTCTAGAACTCTGAAAAATGCTTTTGGTGTTGTGTTAGGGATTGCATTGAATCTATGGATTGCTTTGGGTAGTATGGTCATTTTAACGATGTCAATTCTTAACCATGAGCACAGTATGTGCTTCCATTTATTTGTATCTTCTTCAATTTCTTTTTTTCAATGACATAATTTTCTGAGAAAAGGTCTTTTACCTCCTTGGTTAATTTGATTCCCTGGCATTTTATTGCTTTTGATGCAATTGTAAGTGGGATTGCTTTCTTAATTAATTTTTCTTTCTGGAAGTTCATCATTGGTGTATAAAAATCCCACTGACTTCTGAAAATTAATTTTGTATCCTGCTACTTTACTAAATTCATTGATTAGTTCTAACAGTTTTTTGGTAGAATCTTTAGAGTTCTCTCTATATAGTATATGTCATCTGCAAATAATGAGAGTTTTACTTCTTCCTTTCCAATGTGGATGCCTTTTATTTTTCTTCTTTATCTTATTGCTGTGGCTAAGACTTCCAATACAATGTTGAAGAGGAGTAGTGGAAGTGGGCATCCTTGTCTTGTTCCTGATCTTAAGGAAAATGCTTTTAGCCTTTCCTCTTTGAATATGATGTTAGCTGTAAGGTTTGTCATATATGGCTTTTATTATGTTGAGTTATGTCCCCTCTATTTCCACTTTGCTGAGAGTTTTTGTCATAAATGGATACTGGATTTTGTCGAATGTTTTTTCTGCATCTATTGATATGAACGCATAGTTTTTATCTTTCAATTTGTTAAAGTTGTGTATCACATTAATTTATTTTCAGATATTGTACCAACCTTGCATCCCAGGAATAAATCCAACTTGATCATAGTGTATGATATTTTAAATGTATTGCTGAATTCGGTCTGCTAGTATTTATTGAGGCTTTTTGCATCAATGCTCATAAGAGATATTGGACTATAGTTTACTTTTCTTTTTTTTTGTGACATCTTTTTCTGTTTTTGGAATCAAGGTAATGGCGGCCTCATAAAAGAAGTTAGGGAGCATTCCCTCTTCTTGAATTTTTTGGAAAAGTCTGAGAAGAATAGGTGATAATTCTTTGAATGTTTGGTAACATTTACCTATGAATCCATTTGGTCCGGGACTTTTGTGTTAAGAGGTTTTTGATTACTGATCCGATTTCATTGGTGGTAATCACTCAGTTCAGACATTCTGTTTCTTCTTGACTCAGTGCTGGGAGATTGATGTTTCTGGGAAGGCATCCATTTATTCCAGATAGTCCAATTTGTTGGCATATAATTGCTCATAGTATTTTCTCATGACCCTTTGTATTTCTGAGCAGTCGTAGTTATTTCTCCTCTTTCATTTTTTATTTTATTTATTTGAATTCTATTTTTTCCTTGATGAGTCTGGTTAAGGATCTGTCAATGTTTTTTATCCTTTCAAAGCACCAGCTCTTGGTTTCATTGATCTTTTGTATTGTTTTCCTAGACTCTATTTCATTTATGTACGCTCTGATCTTTATTATTTCCTTCCTTCTATTCACTTTGAACTTTGTTTGCTGTTCTTTTTCTAGTTCTTTTAACTGTAAGGTTAGATTGTTTATTTGAGCTTTTTCTGGTTTCTTGAGGTAAGTCTGTACTGCTATGAATTTCGCTCTTAGGACTGTTTTCGCTGTGTCCCATAGATTTTGAATCATTGTGTTTTCACTTTTATTTGTCTCTAGATGTGTTTTTTTTTAAATTTCTTCCTTGCTCTCATTGATTACCTATTCATTATTTAGTAGCAATATTTGGCCTCCATGTGTTTGTGTATTTTCTTTTTTTTTTTTTTTTGTAGTTGATTTTTAGTTTCATACTATTGTGATCGGAGATGATGGTTGATGATTTCAATCTTAAATTTATTGAGACTTGTTTTGTGTCCTAATATGTGGCCTATCCCGGAAAATGTTCCACATGCACTTGTGAAGAATGTATATTTTGTTGCTTTGGGGTAAAATAATATTTCTTGTTTTTGATGGATCCAGAGATCCTCTGAAGATGAAGAGAAAATAACTTTGAAATTTCAATCAAAATTTGGATTATTTCTCTACAAGGAAATGTTTAGGCTTTCTCATTTTATCCATTAGACTCTGTACTATTTGAAGGCAAGGATGCAGTCTTAGATATCTTTCAATTCCCACTGTTTATCATAGTGTCTGATTCTCATTATATGCTAAATAAATGCCCTAGCCAAGATTTAGTGACCGTATCTAAGGCTAAAGATCTTGGAATTGGGAGCCCCCAAAATAATGTTAGAATCCTGGGCTTACTGCTTATAAAGTAGGCTATAAACAATTTATGTACCTGCCTAACTGTCTACTTCCTCAACTGTTAACTAGACATAATACTTACCAAATAAGGTTTTTGGTAAAATTAAATGAAGTGATTAACTGAGGTAGTTTATTTGGTTTAAAGTGATTCTTAAACTGTATGCTTTGTACTATCTGGACACAAAAGATAAATAAGTACAGAAGTTAGAGTCTCTACTCTCATGGAGCTACATTCCTGTAGGAAAAAAGAAGGAGATTAATTCAATGATTATATGAGTAATTGTAAAGAGAAGTACAGGGTATCTTAAGTTTTTCAATAGGTGTAGAAAATGTCTTTGTAATTATATAAACTTAAAGGCCAGATATGAAGTATGAGTGAGGCTTATCAAAGGAAGAGTAGGGTCACACAAAAGAGAAGACTAACGCATAGTGAGGGTGTACAGCAACAACAAGGTTAAGTGAAGGGCTTTGTGCACTTGAAGATTCGAAAGGTTAGTAAAGCTAAAGGACTCTGAGTGAGAAATGTAGTTAATTGAGATGACAGAGGCTAGATTTAGCATAAGATAATTAACGTACAAATAATTCTGCAGAGAATCAGGTTTATGGAAGACACTCAATAAGTTATAAAGAGGAAGAAGAGGATGGAAATAATAATGATGATAATTATAAAACAATTTTCTGAGAAAAAGAAATAAATAAGCATCGCCCTGTATGATATATGCCGTAGAGTTACAATTTATGTTTGTATAGCTACTTAACATCCTGCTCTTCGCTTTCCAAAAGTATAAGTGAGGACAATTCTAATCATCACCATCATCATGGAGGCAACTGATGATATCAATGGCTGAACTGATGGCCATGGTGGAGAGTTATTACCGTGATGATTTGCTTAGCTATGTATTTAAGTTTAGTAAGGAGTGAGAGAGAGGGATGGATAGAGAAAGCGAGGGAAGGAGGGAGGAAAAGAAGGGGAGGGAGAGAAATAGAGAGAATAATAGAATAACAGGGTCTGACCAGTGAGGTCTTTCAGTCTTGATAAACTAATTTGAAACAAAAAAAGTGCAGATTTAATTGATTCTAAGCAATATTTACTAAATACCAATTTAAAATTCAGTCTGTGCTAAATGCTTTGCATAATGGCAAAACAAAGGGCACTTTTCTAAATACAAAAAATTGCCTGGGAATTGAATATCCTCTAGGGTAAAGACAAAGGAAACTAAAATTCTTGTTTGCAAATATATTCTCAATTATTGTGGCAATAATATCATGGCAAATATTAAGCCTACTTGTAATATCTAGGAAGTTTTGGACCATACTACTCCATCATTAGTTTGAGCTTCTTCCGGAAATAGTTAAATCTCATTTTAGCTTAAAAATATCAGCAGTTCAAATCAGTTATAAAAACATTTCATCTAAAAGCATATGAGCACTCAAAATGTCATGATGTTAATAATTATTGTCAACAGCCATTTTGAATTCAACATTACATTGTATGGTTTACGGAATTCCTATTTAAGTGTTCTCTACACATATACTATTGTAAGATATGGCACATCAGTTGCAATGGCAGCAGAGCAAACCTTCAATACTAGTTTGTTTCAAGTTGACCAGAATTGTGCAAAATAAAATGTCTAACCTACAACCTATCTGATCCTATTACTGGAGGTCTATGATTACAGATCTGTGACCTCAGAACTACAGGCTAATAGATCCCAACTTTATAGCACACATCACAAAGTTTCTCAGAAAATTATGCTTTGCTTTAATCATATGCTTTTTCAAGTTGCAACTTATCCAGAGGGGGGAAAAACGTTGGGTTACATATTCACTACCCAGTCCTGCATAATAAGAAAAATGTTAATTATCTAACAGCATGTTCACATTTTCTATTAGTTGGCAAGTATAGGATTTTGGCTGCTATCGCTTCTCCAATAGGTATTGGAGTTTTACACATTTGTTATCAGCACAGAATTTGCCTTGTCTAGTTGTACTGCCTACATATTCCACTGTTCCAGGAGTCATTTAAGCATATAATAAATTGAGTTTCAATGAGCTGGAACCTCCCGCTTCAGCCGATTTTTCAGCAAATTATTTTCCAACTGTAGCTTCAGCAGGAGTTTTTCCCACTCCTGAAAAGATGGCTATAATGGCCACATATTTTATATGCCAATTCTAAAACCATTTTAATCAGCTAGTTATTATGCATTAAGTCAGTGATGAGCAAATTTAAAAAGGGTTCAAATCACTCTATGGAATGGCAAGTATCTTTAATAGACTTCATGTTCTGGCACTAAAGTTGAATATGACAAAACAAGGCCAATATATTTGGGGCTCTGCCATAGAGGAGGAAAAACACTGTTTTGCCATTTATAATATACTTTGTGCACATTTATGTTCCAACAAACATCACTGGAGTATGAAGCAAGTATTGTTGTTTAAGGATCAGAGAACCCCAAACTTTGATCTCGTTTAATCACTTGCATCGGTTCTCGTTCAAAACTAAGTTCTCTCTTGAAACAAAATATATGAAGGGTATTCAAATAAACCAGATTGAGAGGGATATTGTGTTGTGGATCACTGGTTTATCCCATTAAGGATTATATATACTTGGCAATGGCCTAATTGAAGATATAGATATGTGTGTATAGCTATCTATAACTATAGCAATATCTATATAGATAAAGCTATATGTACAATATAGGTATATATCTATTATCTATATATTCATATATGTTTACATACATATGTAAATATGTTAAGGTATAGCTAACATTAGTTGTGTATAGAAAATATATCAAGCACTTTATTATCTATTGTTGCCATTTGTCTTCTGTATTTCTCACCATACCTTACCTTTCTTTTGATATCATGCCTTCTTTTATTTGAGAAATTCTTTCCACTTCTATGTAGACCCATAAGGAATGACAGAAGATGACAAGTAATACAGGTAGAAGTAAAGTAAAGTGCACATTAAAAAGTTTGCAGGCTCATTGAAAGAAGTCAAACATGTTATATTTCAGGCAGAGAGTAGAAGAAAGTTGCATTCAAGAGCTAGCAAATGTTAGGAAAGAGAAAAGAAAACTGATAAGATTCAACAGCTGGGAATTTTCTGTAGATATGCCTTAATTTTTGCTGGGACACTCAAAGTGTGCTAAGCACTCTGGGGACCACTTAGGACTGCCCTCTCTATTCTAAAAGGAAAAGCGAACTCAGCATAGTATGAGTTCATGTGACCTCAGAACTACAGGTCATGCTGTCATTCAGCATGGTGGAGCTCTAAACATTAGCAATTCATGTAAACTTAGTCAGATAACTTACTAATCTCGAATCAAAATTTCTTTATCAGTACAATAAGTGTACTGAGTTAAAGGATCTCAGTTCCATTGTTATCTCTAAAATTTTTGTCTTTCATTTGGGAAGGGGGTCATTGTGTTGCTGATTATCATAGTCAAGTTCACAAAACTAATAGATTGTATAGGCTAAGTTTGAAGCCTGTTGCTGTTGCTGTTGCTATAGTTTAACGCCACGCCACCAAAGCCAAAACTCCTAACAACCTTGGGGGACTGCTCGCCAGGACAATGTCATTTGTTCTGAAGGAGTGCACAGCATAGCTAGATATGGAAAATAACCCACAAATAGAAAAATGTCCACAAAATGAAAGCTTTAAACAAATTGCCTTCTTATATACTCATTCTTGCATTTCATCGTTTTTACTTTTTAAAAAAAATTTATTAAATTAATTGGGTGACATCGATTAACAAAATTATATGTGTTTCAAGCATACAATTCTGTAATACATCATCTGTATACTGCATTGTATGTTGACCACCCAAAGTCAAGTCTCCTTCCGTCACCAAATATTTGACGCACTTTACACTTTCCTACCTCCTCCTCACCTGCATTTCCCTTCGGAAACCACCATATTGTTGTCTGCGTCTGAGTTTTTGGTTGTTCATTTGTTTGTTTGTTTGTTCTTGTATTGCTTTCAATTTTCTATTCCACGTATGTGTAAAATCATATGGTTCTTGACTTTTTCCATGACTTATTTCTCTTAGCATGATATGCTCAAGATCTATCTATATTGTCTCGAATGTTAGTATTTTATTTTTTTTTCTGATGGCTGAGTAGTATTCCATTGTATATATATACCACATCTTCTTTATCCAATCATCTATCAAAAGGCACTTCGGTGGTTTCCATTTTTTGGCCACTGTGAATAATGCTGCAATGAACGTAGGGGTACATATATCTTTACAAATGAATGTTTCAATTTTTTTCCTCAGGTAGATACCCAGAAGAGGAATTGCTAAGTCATATGGTGACTCTATTCTTAATTTTTTGAGGAACCTCTATACTGTTTTCCATCATGGCTGTACCAATTTACATTCCCAACAGCAGAGGACAAGTGTTCTTTTAAATGGCATTTTAAAATTATTTTGTTCCATCACTTTTCAACTGATCTCCTAAATTCTACTCTTCTGTTTGTTCCATATTGCTGTGTTTCTTTTCATTTTCCTGCTTGGAGCACCATGTTCACTAGCTTTATCTATGGATCACATATATTTTCATTCTCCATGGAATGTTATTCTCTTTACTTGGTCTCTATGAAGTGACTATTAATGAGATGGTCCATCTATATCCTTCAATTCAACCAATTCAATTCCATTTTATTAGTTTCTTTAACTCACTTCTTTAATTTAGTTGGTAAATACAGTGAGCAATTACAATATTAATAACTAGCTACTGTTTTACTGACCAATCAGCAGCCCATGCTCATCCCTGTGTGAGCATATGCTGTTTTCCTTAGGGGGTCTATTTGCTCCAGCACTTAGTACAGGGCTCAATAAGTAACTGGTGAATGCTGACAAAATTAAGGGATGCATTTACTTTCCCTCCCGATATCTTTTTCCAGCAACTCATATCCATTTCTTCATTTCACAAAATCAAGAAGAGGGAGTAAATATCTTTATAGTCATCCAAGCGAAAAAGGTATAGATGGCTCTGTTAAAGACAAATCCAGTCTATGGCCATGCAACCCTGAACAAGCCCGATCTCAATAAGCCTGATCTTGGAAGCTAAGCAGGTTCTGGCCCTATTACTATTTGGATGGGAGACTAACTAGGAAGACCAGGTGCTGTAGGCATAAAAAAAAAAAAGTAAAAAAAAAAAAATTCACAGATCCAAAATAGTGTCACTTGTGCTAAAGCCCATGATACCAAACCTAGATTTAATACCTGATTTAACCACAGCTTCAAATGCTCCCAGAAATATAATCTTAATTAACCAATCTGGAATTTTCTGTCAAATACCAGTCAGATAATCTTTCACTCGAGCCCTCTCCATTCCCCAAAGGAAGAAGAGGCAATCTGCATGAAGAAATTTGCCTTCCCCTTCCTCTTAAAAAAAAAGATGGCCTAGTCTAAAAATAACTCTTACTGTTCTTTTGCTAATAACTCCCCTTCCTCATTCTTCTTCCTATAACACTCTTCTTCCTATAAAATACCTTCCATTTTGAACAGCCCCTCAGATCACCCTTCTTTCTACTTGCTGGGTAGGATGCTGCCTGATTCATGAATCACTTAAAGCCAATTAGATCTTCAAATTTACTCGGCTGAATTTTGTTCTTTAATAGTTCTCTATGCTCCATTTTTCAGCAAATAAACTGGTAGGTTGTGAGACATGCTTAAAATAAATGTTAACTTAAATTTCTAATTTACTTTACCCATTAAGTAATCTGATCATTCGGTCCTACTATCATTCAACAATATCACACTAAATGCATACCTAAGACTTCCCAATGATACTTCATTGCTACTAATATAAAATCTAAACTTCGTAGGACCACAATTTCCCACTTGATCTGGGAGCCATATATCCGTGTGAAGTGATGTGAGATTCCACCATTTTCATCTTCATTCTCTATTCTCCAGATACACTAGCTTTCCTGCATTCTCAATTTTAAAAAGCTTAAATCCACACATGTCTTGGAACTAGCTCTCTCATGGACCTTAAATGCTCTTTCCCTAAGTCTATTCGTGGCTAGTTTTTCATTTCACTCTCTTTCATTAGATTCTTGGTCTTGGCCAAAACACTTCCTCCTCAAAGAAGCTTTTTCTATTATGCAAAATAGCTACCCAGCCACTATCTATCTTATAAACCTAGGTTAAATTTCTTTGCAGAATGTTTAATGATTTCTTGTTTATTTGTGTCTGTCTCCCTAACCAGAATACACATTTTATCCTAAGTGGTGATTAAAAGTGTGGGTTGAAGAGTCAGACTACTGTAGTTTCAGTACGGACACCAACACTTCCTAGATAAATAATTTCTGGAAAGTCTAGTTCCTTCCTTCTCTAAGATTCAGCTTCTGTCTCCTCTCTTTCATTCTCTTTCTTTCTCTGTCTCTCTCTCTCTCTCTTTCCACACACACACACATAGACCACAAATGAGATAAAAATAGCATCTTTCTCATAAGGTTGCTATGAGGATAGGGTGATGTACAGATAACACATAGGTCTCAATAATGTTACTCATGATTATTCACCACAAGATACCCAGGACTTATAACAGTGCCTAGAGTCTTATAACTTGATAAATATTTACTGAATGAATAAATGAATGAAGGCAATAACATTACTGTGAATGTCATTTAAAAAATAAACCCTTCTTCCTATGATCTTTCTCTGTTTCTGGCCATATTCTCTCCCATCTATTCAGTGGTTGTTTCTTTACCAATTTCTCTCTCTCTCTTAGCACCTTATACGCTCACCTGGCTCTGATTATTTGCTGCATGTCAACACACTCCTGATTTCCCCATCTTAGAAACAAACAAACAAACAAACAAACAAACAAACATCTCTATGTACCCTTTTCCTCTTTTTTTTTTTTTTATGGCCTTGAAAGAGAAGCTAAACTTGTCTCCATTCATTCCTAAACCTATTATTACATAATGGCTTCTATTGCATTACTTCCTGGGGTTGTTGCTAACAAGATCACCAAAAAATATATTTATTCTTAGATTCACTAGATAATTTTCAACTTTTATTTTACTCAACAGTTGTAGTTTACTCTTTAGATAATGCATAGGCACTGAAGGCAGAGAGAACTGAATTAAATTATGCTTTACATATTAAGGAATTTTGAGGCCTTGGGCAAATTGCTTAATCCTGAGCTTCAATCTCTTCAAATGCAAAATAATAATAGAATTGATCTACCTCGTTATTTACTCACCATGTATTTATCAAAATCCTGCTCTGTGTCAGGCCAAGTTGTAAGCACTGAAGTCATATCAGTGAGCAAAAGAGATGGAAATACTTACTCACATGTGTCTTATAATCTAGTAGTTATTAAACAAAATGAACATATTATGTAATATGTTAGTACTTGATAAAGGTGAAAACAAATTAAATATGTAATGATGAGTGAGTGGGAAGAGTTGATATTTTAGATAGAAGGATGGATTTTAGATATGGTGGGCTTACTTGTAGAAGTAACATTTAACCCGATAATTGAAGGAAGTGTAACTACTAGTAGAGGGTACAGGTGGCAATGAAGGATGTTTCGGGCAGAGGGAACAGCAACAACAGGGCCTTGTTGGCCATCACCATTTTTTTTTTTTTTACCATGACTAACATGGGAAGCCACTGTATTGCTTTGAATATGATCAGTTTTACTGCTGTATTGAGACCAAGGCAAGATAAGTAGCAGGAAGACCACTTAAGAAACTATTACAGTAAACAATGTGGAAAAAAAAAAAATGGTACTTTAAATGAGAGTGATAACAATGAAAATAATGAGAAGTGATCAGATTCCTGATATATTTTAAAAGTAGGATTTCCTGATTAGATAAAGTGAATAAGGAAGAAATAGCAAGGACAATTCAAACTTCCCCTTGGGTAACTGGAAGAAAGCATTACTATTTACCATACTAGGGAAGATTTCCAGAGGAAATGATTTGGGGAAGGAGGTCAGGAACTCTGCTTTCTTGTTTTGTTTGAGATGGCTTTATACATTTAGGAGTAGACCGTGAATATGTGACTTTAAGGTTCAGGAGAGATATCAGGATTGTAAATAAAAATTTGTGGGTCATCAGCATATAAATAGTATTTAAAGTCATGACACTAGATAGGAACAGGAAGAGAAGGAGTAAAACTAAAAAGAGGTAAAGAGAGGCAAGGACTAAATCCTGGGAGACTCCACTGTTTAGAGGATGAGGGCACAAGAAACCTGAAACAGAGACAGACTAAGCAGTCATAGAGTTAGAAGAAAAAAAAAAGGAGAACAGATTTTCCTAAATGCCAATTTAAGAAAGTGTTTTAAGGAAGAGTGACTATTTAATTGTGCCACCTCTGCTGAATGGCCAAGTATAATCACAACTGGGAAAAAAAAAAAAAACCCACAGGATTTAGCGATGCAAATTAATTAACGATCTCAAGAAATGCAGTTTACCATGAATGGTGGAGAGAAATACTGGAATGATATATACTCAAGAGAGAACTGGTTTTAGGTTAAGAATGTGGACAGGATTCATGATTGTAAGTTCTTCCTCCCAAACACCCAAACACCACTACAGCTACTACAGAGTTTTTGTCCTTTAGCCATTTAGACATAAATTGATAAAGTAGGAAAACAGGAGAAAATAAATCAGCAACATTATAAAGATGGAAATCTGATGGAAGAGGAAAAAGATATTTATCAGACCCTAGACAGAAAAACTGTAAATCATCAGGGGAAAACCTAGAAACTAACATGATTTAACACCTCAAATTGTTGAATACAATAGTTCCCCAATATCGACGGGGGATATAGTCTAAAACACCCAATGGATATCTGAAACCATAGATAGTACAGAATCCTTTTTCTTATACCTATCATAAAGCTTAATTTATAAATTAGGCACAGTAAAAGATTAACACAATAATAATAAAAGAGAACAATTATAACAACCTACTGTGATAAAAGTTATGTGACTAGCTTTGGGGTCATTATTAAGTAAAATGAGGGTTAGTTGAACATGAGCACTGTGATACTGCAACAGTTGATCTGATACCTGACAGCTACTAATGGCTACTAAGCGACTAAGGGGCGAGTGGTGAATACAGCACGGATATGCTGAAAAAAGGGCTGACTCAAGATCCAGGCCCGACAAGGCCAGAAGGCTCGGGATTGCATCACAGTTACTCAGAACCATGAACAACTGAAAATGTATAAATTGTTTATTTCTGAAATAAAAAAATATATATATATATTTTCAGACCAAGGTTGACCATGAGGAACTGAAACTGGAAAGTGAAACTACAGATATGTGAGGACTACTAAATATGTGTTTGGAATGCTTAACTCAGAGAATCTCAACACTCTCTATAATGCTAGTTCATAATATCGGCACCTACACTTTGTTGACATAAGAAACCAAACCTGTAGAGAATTTTTATAACAGTTTAGTTGAACCAAACTGAAGACAATGTCAGAAGGAAGATCGCAAATCTTTCATACATTGAGAATTAAGGAAGGAACTAAGGAATATCACATGAAGGTGGAAGAAAGCCAGGCTGGGATGAGTTTACAGAATATTCAAGATTATGAGCTCTCTTGAGGGTGGTTACACTTCTGAGGGGTCTAAAGGAGACGCATTTCAAAGGTGTGGTAATCTAGATGCACAGAAACAATGGACAGGGCTGGCCTAAGGCAAAGATAAACACTTTTACTAAAGAAGTTAGCCTGGGGCTACCCACCATGACTCCCCATGACCTGCCCAATTAGGAATTTATGATCAGATACCCTGAGAAGCTACTTTCAGTCACTGGTCCTGTCAGATTTATTATGTAGCTCCTAAACATTTGAAAGAACATTCTCTGGGGAATCTGACCAATCTAAGAATAATTATTAAAAAATACTGATCTAAGAAATGTCCAACAAATGGCTTACCCAGTTAAGTACACAGTAAACCCCAAAGTCTCCAAACACTATTTATGTACTCACACCTGCAAATTACCTCTTAACTTTCTTAACCTAATCATGAGCAGACAATGAGGACTATCAAACATCTGAATAAATTCTCCAATGTAGAAGAGAGAGACCAAAAGAAAATACAATGAAACACTGATGAAATAGAAATTTTTCAGAAAACTGTAATTAATATCCCAGGTTCATACAAGATTATGCCCTCTCATATAACAAAATTAAAATGTTATTTTTTAAAGATGTTTAGAGAATTAAAATAACCCTTGATAATTAAAAACGTAATGGGAAAAATAAAAAAAATATATAAATCAAAAGGAAGATTAAAAGATAAAGTTGAAAAAATAATCCAGAAAGCATATCCAAAAGACACAATAATGGAAGACAAGAGAGAAAAGATAAGAAAATTAGAGACATGACAATATTACTTCACATTCAAATAAGAGTTCCAAAAAATTGAGGAGGAAAAAAAAAAAAAAACAACGATAAAAATAATTAATAAAAAATACTTTGAGAAAATTTCCAGCCCTAAAGAATATGAGTTTCTGGATTAAAGGTCTAACAGACTGTCTAGAACAACTAGTAAAGTAGGTGAAATTCCAAAAACATAGTGAGAAAGAATATTCTAAAATTTTCCAAAGAGAAAAATGTAGGTCATATACCAACATTAGAAATCAGAAGGAAGGGTGTGAGATTTCTCAACAGCACTGTCAGATGCTTGAAGACAATGAAGTAACATCTTTAAAATCCTGAAGAAAAATAATTTCCAACTTGAAATTATATACTCAGCTAAATTATATGTAGAATAGAGCCATTTTAAGTCACATAAGAACCTTAAAAATTACATTTCCCATGTATTTTTTTTTTTTTTAAGAAAGTTACTGGAGAATGTACTTCACCAAAATAAAGGTATGAAACCAAATAGAAGAATGTATGGATTACAAGATACCTGAGCCAAGAGACGGCCTAGTAGATTTATCAAGATGGAGAACAAATAGAAATATTCCATTGTACCATTTTGCTACTCTCATATCCCCATATACTCTTAAACAGTAGTCATGTTCTAGTTCTCAATTTGTGTTGTGCTTTTCCTCTTTATGCTTTGCACATGTTTCTTCAATGCCAAACGATGCTTATCTATCCCCTAAGCATCCCTTAGTATTTAGTACAGACATACCTACCCTTCTACCTACTACCAAAATCCTTCGGTGATGCCCTACTTGAGAAAAATGATTTTGCTCTGAGCTGTCCGAGCCTCTGAGGAAGCATTACATATTCTGTACTTTGTCTCCTTA
The DNA here is from genome assembly GCF_000151845.1 of Pteropus vampyrus. NCBI lineage: Eukaryota > Metazoa > Chordata > Mammalia > Chiroptera > Pteropodidae > Pteropus > Pteropus vampyrus. Next base: position 3,862,965 of record NW_011888811.1, read on the forward strand.
CAAGTCAGACTCTTGCTTACTGAACTACACATCCCTTGAGGGCAGGGGCCATGTAATATTGTCTTTGTATTTCTAGCATCCAGTTTGATACTCGATAAATATTGAATGAGTAAATGAAAGAACAGATTTAATTCATTATTTATAGGTATGCATCTGCTTAAGAAGCTCATTAATTTTCTAAATGGTAACATGACTAAAATAATGAGATAGTATATATCTCCGTAGCTACCACTTATTAAATGCTTATTACACTCAGTAAGTAGCTCACTCACAGTGTCGTATCTATTAAGTCATGGCAGAGTGTTTTGAACTCACATCTGTCAAACTCTAGTATCCAAGTTCTCTATTACTATGCAGCTCTCTCTTCTGAGGAGAAATGAGAAGTTCTAATGGACAAATACGTAAAGGCTAATTAGGACATCCTCTGTTAAAGAAAGAGAGATTTTGAAGCAAAAAAAAAAAAAAAAAAAGAGTCCATAAACTCCAGTTGTTTGAAAACAGACAAGGCAGCATTTTCTCTTTAAAATGTTGGGGAAAAAATAACGCCTTTCTTCCCTAGATGAGAGTTTATCTGCCAAAACTAATCCTGGAGTGAGTTTTATGACCATGTTATAAACCTCTGTAAAGTAAAGAATGTAATAGAAATGCTGACAGAGCCCTGCTTACGATGGGTTTAGAAGGCGCAGCTATAAAACAGAAGTAATTTCTGGAATTTGGAAATTATGCATGACTGTAAAGACAAACATATTTGCCATAAATTGAAGTCCACACCTGCATGGGGATATATTGGCTCCCACCTAATTCAAGGTCAGCAAGAGCTTTAAAACAAATTCTATTAAACTCTCATCAAGCTGTTCAAGTTAAAATTACAGAGAGAGAAAAAAAAAAAAACAATAACAAAACTCTGCAGAACATTAAATCATGCAAAAATTTTCAAATAAACTTAAATTCAGCTAAAAGAAACTAGGAACAAATCCCCTCTTTAAAATGTTTCTCCTAAAACAGCAAAAGAATCCAATATTCGAAAGCAAAAATAGCAAGAGCTTGTTAGTATTTCACAAACAAAAAAGAAAAACTATAAATCTGGTTACACAGAAATTGATAGCAAAACAATTTATAAGTAGTTCAAACAGTTGCTTATCATCATAGGTCTTTTTGATGGAACTTAAAATTCCTGTCTTCCATGGCTGGGGACCAGGGGTCAACTAGGGAAGATTTCAAAAGACACAAGGTTAGTAGTCTATTAACACTCCTATTGTGAGTTTTCTCCTACTCAGGCACACATTGTTATATATTTTCTAGCTTTTTTCTATGTGCCCTATGGATCCATGCTCTATAATTCTAACCTTTGTGATCCTTTCGTCCCCATCCAAAAAATATATGTGAAGTGTATGTGAAAGATCTTAGGTTCTGGAATCAAAGAGAACTGTATTCACATCTTGTTTTTGTATGTAACTGTGTAAGATTTGACAAGTTATTAATTTATCTCCAATGCTCACTTATTTATAAAACAAGATCAATATAACTTACTTATATTAATGGAAATGCCCAGGGAAATCCAGTTTTGCAGGCCAGTGCCCTTCTTGTTTGGGCACATGGTAATGAGAGTTCTTATCTACTTTAGTTATCCAAATATCTAAATACTTAGGTGAAGACAATGTCTTAAAAGCAGACCCTTAGATGACAATGCAGCTTGATAAATGTAAATACCAATGCCACATTTGAAATCTAAAAGTTTTTCTAATATTTTACAATGCATAGTTTTTAAAGTATTGGTGGGTTACTTGGGTCTGGGCACACCAAGTCTCCAAACCTTGGACAGGTTTGATGAGAGGTAGGACTGAAATCAGAAAATTAAGATCCCCATTATTATCTCCTGAATACACCTGAGACAATGGGACAAACTAGGCACACACTCCTATTGTAAATGATTATTCTTGTAAAGTCTGCGTTCTCTGTTTGATCCTGTTGTTTGACACAATGACACCTGACATTTACCAAGTGTCAATAAATATTTGTTGAAAGAATGAGTGTAGTGCAGACAGATTATATCAATGGGTCTTTTGCTAGATGGGAAAGGGAATAGAATGGTATGGCCATAATTGGAATAGAAATGAGGAGATGGGATGTTTTCTTTTTTAATCTCTCTTTTATAACGATGAAACGAGAGCATGTTTGAATGCTGACGGGATTAATATAGTAGAGATAAATAGACTGATAACTGAGATAAAAGAGAGAAGTGACAGATCATGGTCTCTTTAAAATGGAGAGAAAACAGGTCCTAGAGAAGTGGACAGATTGGCCTTTGTTTCTAGGGAATCCACTTCCTCCATGGTCAGAAGAGGGAAGGAGAAGACAGCTCAGGAAGCAGGTAGGTTTATACTTTTATTAACTGGAAGTTGAAGTTGTTTTATGAGGTCCAATTACTGGGGGTCTAAAGTATATAAACATTTTAGGGTCTTTCTAAAACCAATTCAAAATTACAAAATTACTGATACTTAAGTATCAGTACTTGGAAGGAGCCTGTAAAAGTGAGTATTCCTAAATCTTAAATTTCATTAGTTTCATGGAAAATCTCTTTCACTGCCTGAAATTAAGTTCTGGCTCCACATCTCATTAGCTACGCAAATTTGGGCAATTTGTCAATTTCTCTGTGCCTATGTTTTTTCATCTTTAAATTGGCGACGGACAGGGTATCCATCTCGTAGGGTTTCAGAGGTGATTAGCTAAAATGACCCATATAAAACAAGACTGAAAAATTTATGCAAAAGATTAGAGATAATAATCAATGTAAAGATAATCCATGCAAAGCACTCAGTTACTTCTCAATCAATGTTGATTATTATTGTGTAGAGTCCCTGCCACATAGAGAGGATGCAATAGATGTTAGTTTCTATTTTAGCTGGATGAGAGGTCATTTTTAAGAGATCATGTTGCACTTCATTTGAAATCTAAAGAATTCCTAGAGCACATTAGATTCGCAAGAAGTATTTTTACTCATCCCTCTCTCTGTTCCTCCTTCCACTTCTCCTTTTGCTTTTCTTCCTTTTTCTCTTCTACCACTAGAACTATATGGAAGCAAAAAATCCATGTAAACTTAGTAGAATGACCTCCCTGACAGACTGTCTAGAACAGGAATTCTGCCATTTATATCAGAAACGAAGATTATGCACGTAATAGCAACTGAGCAAATTTTTGCTGGTAAAAAATTATTGATATTATATCATCCTGCATTGTTCAAGAATCTAATAAAATTAAAATGCTAACAATTATCTCAGAATCAATGGTGAGCTCGATGACTTTGTAGCATATAGGACAATTTTCATTCACTATTGTAGTCTAACTGTGAGAGCAGTGTAACCCTAACTTTGACCCGGCTGGTATTCAGTAAATGCTTAGTGGTGAATGGTTCATCATGAATGAAGGAAGGTAGCTATAAAGAGTGACTGACTGGGAGTTTTTACACACCCTGCTCAGCTCTAAGAGAGAGAAGGCCTACAAGGCATTCTCTATCAGAAAATGTTCATTTTGATGTCTGTCACCAAAAGAAATGCAAAACAATGCAAAAAAGATTTTCTCCCAGTATTCAGAATCCAAAAACTGTTCATTCAATTTTCTGCAATGGCACATACTCAAATGATGCATAAAACATTTAGCACTGTTGTTCTCCAGTTTTATTAATGCTTGCTAACTCATTTATTCTCATGATAATCTTGCCCAAAGCATCTCACTTTTTGTAAGGTACTAAAGTGACTTGGGTTGCAACCAAATCTGTGGTAATTAGTCAGCTGAATCTGGGAGAAATTATTGGGACACTTTGTTATTACATTAATAATTCAGAATTCTAAGCATTTACCTCAAAATATTTCTATCCACCATATGTCCACGCTGGCACAACTTGAAGGAATAAAATAGAATCCATGTAAATTTTTTTTTAAAAAGGCTCCTTTTGGTTTTGTTCGGTAGTGATTCCTAATATGTGTATTAGTAATAAGTAAAGCACAAAACAAGACATAAAAAAGTGATTTATGCTAATGGTAATGAAAACATGACTTTCTTCCTCTTTAAGACATTCTAAAAGCCTTTCTAAAAACCTTGAATGGTAAGCTATTTCTCCTAAAGTTTGGGTGGAAATTTGAAAATATTCAAGTTACAAACTTAAACTAACAGCATTTAATATAAGAGTCAGGATAATAATGTACAAAATGCCAAATCACAATGAAGAAGATTTAAGCCTCAGTCTCCTCTAAAGCCAGATACCCGGGCTTTTAAAAGTTGCTGTAAGTGCGTTGCACATTGAAATTATGATTTGATACTTTGTATGGCATCTTATATCAGAAGTAGGAAGTAAATAGCATCTTATCCACCTCCTTAACAAAAAAGACTATCAATCTCAGAGAGGTACGTGACTGATCCAACTTAACTCAGCTAATTTGAGCACCATTATTGAAAGTAACACAATGAGAGGAGATGCAAAGGGAAAGACCTTGTAATCATGCACCAAAGATTTGAAATTCCAGCTCTATCACTTACAGACCTCCATGAGAAGTATATTGTGTGATGCATCACAATGGTAGTGTGTAGCCAGGAGGAACTTATCAAGTTAGCTTCCAGTTTTCATGTCAGCAAACAACTAGTGACCACATTGCCCTTTTCCAGACTGTCTTAGCCTTTGCATTCCAAAACCAGAAATGAAAGCAGTATTAGACAACTAGGATTCCATTTGAGATACAGCCAGAGGTGCTTGAGAAGAAAAGTGACATATCTATTGTTGCTATTCAGATAGGTTTGGTTCATAGACATGCCAAAAACTTGGTGGCCTCAGCTGTTTGGGAAGGGAAGGGGAGGAAGCCACAACAGCAAGGATAACAGATAAACAAATCATCCCAAGGGCTTAGCACCATAGGTAACACTCTAACGCATAATGTTTACTCACAGGAAATTAGTATATTCAGATTTCATCCGGGGCAGTGTCAGTGTCCACGAGGATGTAATCTGGCACAGGGGAAAGAAAGGGTTTCCACAAAGTGACAACACTCAAAGTCAACCTATCTTTCAGTCCCAGTAAACCAACATTTGGGGACAGGCATAGCTACAGTGAGTAACAGGAGAACAGAAGTGACTGAGGAGGAAATTAGCAGAATAATAGACGAGTGTTGGGGTACCATCCAAGGAAGGTATGGTTTTGAGAGGAACTTAAGCTCCTGTGGGAGACAGGAAACCAAATGGAAGAGCAGTCATATAAACTGTAATGCAAATAGCAAGTTGGAGGAACTTTAAGGGCTAGGCCCACAAAGCCTAATGCATTTCCACTCTGACCCATTTTTATGGACCATGGAAGCTTACGAAGGACTTCCTGAGTTAATCGGGAGAAATTCAGGAACTGGGTGTAGTTGAGCCTTTGGGAACCTAGTAACATAGAGTCCAGTTGGATGGGAGTTGAAATTAACATCCTACAAATCTCAGGCAAGATTTGGCCATGAATAGGATACGATTAGAAAAATGAGAATTACTCAACTGATAAGAAAAACACAGTTGAGTTTTATCTGAAATGAGTCTAATTATGTCTTGTCCTGCTTCTAAATTAAACACATCTATTCTACTTGAAATCCCTATTAAATAGGTTTTATACACAAAAGTAATAAAGATTTATCCAGGGATTATCATATTTTTCTGTTATTTCACATATCTTTTCCTAAAATGAATGCTTAAAACCCAGTGTTGAATGTGTTTGTGTGTGTGCATGTGCATTTTAGGAAGGTTGTAGCAGCTAAATATCAACATATTAAAGCTACAGCAAAGGAGTAAGAAACTAATCACTCTTACATACCTCCCATAAAAAAGAATCCAGTCACTGAATGGGTCAACAGAAAATAAAGAGGATCACAGGGAGAAAACAGATTCATCTTCAGAGTGGAAATTATTTGAAAGGTGGCACTAGATAATTACTTTTTCCCATACAAAAACAAGATTGATCTTAATATTCTCTTACATTTTAAAGTGCAGTATTACTCAGAATCCCCATCAGGGGCATAATGAGTGAGTCGCCATTATGTCATAAGATGAAAGAAGAAAAAATGGGGTAGGTCCAAAATCAGTAAACAATAGGATCAAAATTCAGGTGAAAAGCTTACTATGTATATTTTATATAAATTTATATTTTATGTTAATATTTCTACATTTATCAGAAAGTCATGATTAGAGTTATAGGAAGTGAACATTAGCAAAGGAAGTAATATGAAGAAAGTATCTCTAAGCAAGAATTTCCAGGGCTCACTGCAACTCTACCTTTATTAGCCACGAAATCTTGTGTTCCTATAACCTTGCTTTGCCTCAGTTTCTCCATCTGTGACATGGAGATTATAATTATAGGTCATCCCTCCTAGGGTTCATAAAAGGATTAAAATTAAATAAAATCATGTGAATACAGCTTTTACAATAATTCATGGCTGTCATTCAATAACTTTTAGCTATTATTATTAAGGTGAGTTTCAGTAAGATGTTCAGAAATGTACCAAAAAGAAAAAACATAAATAAAAAATAAATCATTTTAACAGCAGTAAATTAGAAAACCAGCATTAATATGCCCATCTGCATTCACTGCTTCTAAGGACTTGCTTACTAAATAAGATAATCCATTTATCAGACCCCTGTAATTAATAAGAACACAGTTCCTCTCTCTGTGCTCTTTTATCAGATATATGGCATTAGTGGCAAAATGACATGACAGTGATATAAAAATTACAACATTAACAGGCACTGAATAAATAAAACCTGAAGCAAAATCTTTCCTGGTGCCAAGAATAGAATAGCAGAGATGTGGATGGATATTTCAGAATTGAGTGTAGAACAGCAAATCATACAATCCTGGCAGAACACTAGAGATGATACTTTTTCAAAATAAAACTATGAAATATTGGTGGGGACATACAATGCTGCTATTTCATTGTGAATGACACGGCAAGTCTAATAAAGTAGCTGACTTATTAAAAACCTTATCACATTTTAAAGGGAGGTGTCTTCAGTGATTCTCTTTACCCACTATAGAACATGTGCTGTTCTACCAAAAAAAAAAAAAAAAGAGATTGATTTTTATTTGACTCAAAATCAATTTCTTCCACACAAGGAGAGTATAGTCATTCCTTTGAATATACAATTTTCAACATATGCACTACCACCGGCAAATGTCAGTGTTGAAAAGCGAGTTAATTTTTATAATCAATGACTATAGCTGTTTGTATTATTTGGAAATATAATTTTGTTCTGTTTAACACCATTCTTTCTGCTACATGTATGTGTTTTTCGTAAAATGATCAAGGGCGCAGATTTCCTCTCATTTTTCCAAAGAGAGAATCATGGTATATTCCATGAAAAAAGGGGATGAGACAGGGAGATGTGAGAGGCTGGCCAGTTCTTTACGTCTGTATCTTTGTCTGATGGACTCCAAATATCTCAGTTTGGACACCTGTTTTTTTGTTGTTGTTGTTCGTTTGTTTTTTAATTGCTAAGAAAAATAGTTAATGTTAGGTTTTGCTTACAGCTCTCTTTCTGACTGCTGGACTAAAATGAGCATATTAATAAATATTCCCAGTTTTTCCTCCTAAGAACCTATACACAAAAATTTCCATTTTGGACTCGTTTTCCACATTTCTATCCACTGCATCATCTTCTTCTGTCACCACTACATCTATATTAGTTCACACAAATATATGTCTTATTGGTAAACAGTAAGATGTTGGTTCCCCTTCTTGACCTCTCATTAAACAAATGATGGGCTTCAAAAATAAAATACTTTTGTTTTTATTTTAGTGGCAACCTGATTTCTTTGACAGATTGACAGAAGGTAATGACAGTTGTTGATAGCTTTAATTTAAGGCATCACACACTTATTGGATATACTTCATAAATACTCTGCTTCAATTTCCATAAAAAAATGGTGCTTGGGCAGCAATTAAGTGATTTCGAATTGGTTTCACAACATTTGACAATTGTTACAATGTAACAAATTAGCCATCAAATAATGCAAAAATAATGATATATAACTTAAAACCTTAAACTGTTTCTATTTTTTTAAATAGTGATTTTTAATCTTTCAGTATAAATTAAGAGTATAATCAAAGAAATAATATCTCAACAATCCAGTTTGGGAACTACAAATTTAAACAGTGTCATTGGCCTGATAAATATTCAGAAGTTTTATTTTATATATTTTAAAATTTGATTTTGGAACATAGCTATTACCCATGTTACCGATTTTCAGTTTTTTAGCACCAAGACTCCTTAGAAAAAGTGTCATAGTAACATCAAACATAAAATGCATTTTAAAGCTGAAATCTGTTCAGTAAGTGTCACTACTGGTCATAACATTGACTAACTCATTTCTAAAATATTTGACAGAACTCAGCACATCTTTTCCTGAATATTGTCTATTTCCTTATTTTGCCCAGTTTTCTGAATTCAAGAGTATTTTATCACATCAATTTGCTATTCTTGTTTTTTCATTGTCTTTTTCTCACCCTTACAAGATTCTCTTTTGAATTAAAAATGAGGAGTTTAGAAAGTCGATTCCAAAATGCATGATCTACTACTATTGAAAAAAATTAATCTTCATAAATACAATATTTAACTGGAATTTCAGAACATTCTATCACTTATAAAACTCCAAATCAGTTCTGAGGAAGTCTTAACCTTGCAGGCTTTTATACAAGGTCCTTTTTAGGGCAACAGTTCTTTCACGAGTAGGGCAATTCAAAATGGCTCAGTTACTATGTTCACATGCTCTGAACAGACAAATGAGCTTTAAAAATGTCTAATGAAGTGAGTAGGCAAGAGCTATAAGTACCCCTTCTAATGAAAACAACTTCATCAGCTTCTTGAGCTTTTTATTGCTTTGAACATCTACAGAAATCCTTAGGATGAGATCACATTACCTTAATATAAAATGATGAGCTTGTATAACATCATCAAACTGCTCTGTCCACGTGTCCAGATAGTTTTGCATATAAATTTCACAAAGTATTTATGCCATTTAGAGTAAATTCTAGATTAGCCACGGTTCATTTGCTTTATCCTAATCTCTCAATCATGAATGGCTGACATCAAAATAGTCTTGTATGTCCAAATACATGAAAAACACTAAAAATAATCAAATATTATTAAAACTTTTCAATATATATTTTAAAGGTTTTTGAAACTTTACAATTAACTACTATGTCTATAATTATTGCTAATAATATATACATGACACACTTTTCACATTACATATTAATAAAACAGTTCATATAGAAAATGCAAATGTATTAGTTTTATATTTTCATATACATAATTTTTTTCCTTAGATCTGCCTAAGAAAGCATTATCCTAAATAAAACAAATTCATATTTGAACAAAAGTATTAGCTGCTTTTCTTATTTATAATTTTAAATGTGTCTTTCTTCTGTTTTGTTCCAAGTTCAGATTGTCTTAGATAAAATACTAAACTAAAAAAAAAAATCATCTACCTAATTCAGACTATAGTTCCCTCTTTAATATATGGGATAGCAAACATTTTGGATACAATAGAAACTAGAAAACTTGTGAAAACTATGACTATTCTTCCCAGGAAACAGCATGAGCCGCACACACATGCATGTGCACACACTGCATTAGTTTTGAAACGTTTCTGCATCACGAATTAAGTATATCTGATCTGGAAGATTAATGTAACAATATTCTACTTTTTCACTATTAAGAATCTTATTTCTATCATCTTTCCTATTGTACTTTGATATAAACATCTGACCATAATTTGTGTAACTGAGAACGTGAAAGCTTAAGGGAAGAATTTGAAAATCAGCAGTAGAACTGTAAATGTCCCACTAATAGAACAATTTGGAATGAGTGCATTATCCGCATAGTCAAATACCCTGAAGCTTGGCAAGTTTTGTCATTTTCTATTTTTTCTTAAAATGTCTCCTAAAACTAAGACTATATAGTAATTATTGGTTTTTTTTTTTAGTTTTAATAATCTCATCCTTTTATCCATTTCTATCTATCTACCTACCTACCTACCTATATATATTTTTTACCCACAGGTACTTGAAGAAGAGGATCTGAAACCGGAAGTAGCTGGCTTCCTGTTAATATAGGTCCTCAGGTTAAGGGCAAGTGTGCATCTTGTTGACTGAGACATGACACACCAGCCTAAGGAGAAAAAAAAACACCTACTTCTGATTTAATGACACATTCTATCTCTCTCTTGATTAAATAGCTAGTTTAGATTTTTTCAGTCAATGTACTCAAAAAAGATTGATGATTTTTCGATGGAATCAACTACTTTAAGTTTCACTGCATCAAAAGATCAAAAGTTTTTTTGTTGGTGGCAGTGGTAAAAAAAATAGTCAAATAGGAACTTCCAAACAGGAGTTGAGAATGTTGCATGTCATTAGCTTATGTGACCTCAGTTCATTTTTATTAGAAGAGAATTTAATAATAGCATATGGATTTAGTATGTACAGTTGCATGTGGCTCCATATGATGACTTATTGGAAGAGACTGTGTAATACACTCATATGAAGCCCAGGAAGCACGATGGATGTGTTTGGGTTCCAGTTCTCTCACCTCCTGTCTGTAAGACCTGGGGCCAGATTTTTACCCTCTGTTCCTCAGTTTCTCTATCTGTTAAATGGAGAGAGAATAACCAATACCATATGGTACCCATATCATAGGGTCGTTTTGTAGATTAAATAAGTTCATTAATTCAGTTACTTTAATGTTTTAAGAACTTTACCTGGCACACAATAAATACTACATAGGATTAGCTATTATTATTGAGAATTACTTTTAGCTATGAATAAAATTTTTTCAGGTTACAGGTATTGTTTCTTTTATGATTGTTACTGAAGTTATCTGTCAATGTTGACACAAATTTAAAAAGACAATTACTCTGATATTTATACCTAGACATCTTAGTGCTAATGAACTACAATTCCTATAAAAATAAAATGCTAGAATACATATGTTTTTTGTCACTCTCCGTGCTATTTAAGACCTCTATCATTGTCAACAATAAATGACAATACATTTTCTTTTTTTACTAATAAATGTGTGTATTAAAACATTTCCTTGGATTATATAATTAATCACTTTATTTTTCACTTTGAACTGTCAACATTTCTGGAGCTGTTATAATTTCTTCCAATTTGAGATTCAATTTCTGATATTTTCTCCCATGGTTGGTTAGTTTCTTATTCTCAAATAACTGATAAGCTTGACATGCCCTACTTAAAATTATTCAGGGATTTCCATATTTTTCTAATGCATGATATAATGCTAAAATATAAAAATGCCATGTCAGTCGCTCTCCACAAAAAGTGTTCTGTCTATAGGAAATATTTCCTTCAATATTTTGAAATATAGTTACTCCAGAAACCTTAACAGTACATTCATGTTGTGGAGATAGCTTGAAAAATAGATTCTCACAGGAAGAACAGCAATGACTTCATTTCTTAAGGATAAATGGGTTGTCGTGGTCCTACCCATAACACAAAATTAATTAATTTAACGCTAACCAACATAAAAGAATAGAAAATATTATCCACCTCATCACACTGAGCAAAATGGTGGTGTGTGTGTACACACACACACACACACACACACACACACACACACACGATTAACTAAAAGGTAGGAGAATAATATATTTCCTTTATAACAAAAGATATTTCTTAGAGCATCTTATTTCTTTTTTTGAGAACTTTTCTCTATTTGTATAACTTTTCAAGATCTATTTCATGAAAAGAGAAAAATATCCACACATATATTTAATATACATTGTATCTTTTACTGTCTATGAATGTGATGCAGTATTAAATTAAGTCATTTTTAATCAGAAAAACTTGTACAGAAATATACTTAACAGAAAGTTCATCACAGTTTTGTCTATAATAACAAAATATTAGAAATAGTCTAACTGTTCAACGCCAGGAGACTTGCAACAAATTATAATAAATTCACATAATTAAAGAATAGGCAACTGCCAAAAGCATGTTGAAATATTTTGTAATTTTCAAGCTTAATAGATAACAAAACT
>NW_011888811.1:3875154-3879191 GCF_000151845.1 Pteropus vampyrus
ATATATGCTCTTTTTAGTATAGTTTTAGTTGTAGACAGAGACACAGTTATAAACATATATAAATTATTCTAGGCCAAGTGTTTTATATACATTATGCCAGAAGAACTGAAGCTCAGGGAAGTTAATTAATTTTTTCAAAGTTACACAGCTAAATTAGGATTCACCTCTTGTGTGTCTGCTCTCTGGAGTACCATGCTAAACTCTCTACTTGTGGAATAAGAAAAAGTTATAATAAGGGATGGTAATTGTTTTTTTTTTAACAGAATAATTTAATTAAACATATATTGTGAAGGAAAGAAAGAAAATTATAACAAAGTAATATTTTTCCTGATGAATACAAATGTAAATAAATTATTTAACTAAAGAAGTAGTTGTGCTTATTGTCTTATGTCCTTATAGATTTTAGGCAGAATTCACACTTTTGAATATCATTTGTTGCATGTTTCATCAATATTGCAAATTAATATTTATACCTTACACTGTTTCATCATTTAAGGTTTTTTAGTCATTTGAAACATGATGCAACTTATAGCCTACACAACTTTTAGTTTTAAGCAATTTTACTACATTGGATGCTGATGTCACAGGCTTTCATTTTGGTGTTAAATCAAAATATAATCTTTTCTCTGCATTTTTTAAAATGCAGATTTGGTGCACAACTTGTACAAATATAGTCAATCTTAAATAACAATAATATGCTCTATAGTGGGTTATATGTACCTATGGACTTGTGAATATGCAAGCATGAAGTTAATCAAATTTTTATAGGTGAAAAAACAATAACGGCAAAAACGTATAAATACGTAATTTAGCAAATTTAATCCTGTTTTATCTCTCCATTTTATTTTTATTATTACTGTTTATTACTGTCTTCTATCTTTATTGTTGCTTAACAACAAATGACACTAAATTTGCATTGCTATATCTATGCCTTTCATAAATTCTGCAGAATTTGGCATGCAAAATGGCTGATAAACTTATGATTGAAAGAAAAGTCTCATTTTAACAAGTTATACTTGATGAAATCATATTAAAATTAAGAATTCACAAATGCACTTATATTTTCCTTCCTGCTTTTGATATTATTCTTCTTTGGAGACATATACTTGAGAAGGTCTTCAGTGATTCATACCAGTTTTACCTAACAAAGGATAGCTTTATTTTACAAAATATTTTCTAAGTGTCTCATTATTTTTACATGAATAAAATAGAACAGCTCTGGTATATTATTCACAGACTTCACTTTTTTGAGCAAATGTACCAAACACTTTTTAAAAAGAAATTAGACACCCGAATTCTGGCAGGTAATAATCACTACAGAAGAGAGGAAAAGAAAAGAATGAAGTAGAAGGTCCCTGTGCCCATTTAAAGGAAGCAACTGCAGTCCAGTTCTGGCCACATGGAAATGGAATACAGGCTCAATTTGGCCACATCTGCAGATTCTTTGAGAGAAGATATTCTCATTTCATATGAAATCAGCCAATTTCCAAATGTTCACAAGCAATTCATTTTTTAAACATTGTTTAGAACAAACCAACTTTATCAATGGGATACATTTGTCTGGTGAGATGCTTTAAGTTAAAAAAAAAAAAAAAAAGATTTGGTAGCAATTTGCAAGGACATTCCAGTAAGGTTTAAGTCTGTATTCTACCTTAGTAATTATTTTTTAACTTAAATTCATAGATAGGCTAAAACCAAGTATATAGCATTAATCAGTATAACAGTATACATGTAAAAGAAAAGAAACATCAATTGCTAGAGTATTCATTTAGGAAAGTAAGATTTCAGGGCTTCATATGAACAAGCCATATATAAAGTTGACCAAGAGGAATATGCCTAAAAAATAGCTGAAACAGGGACAAACTGACCTCAATGGTAATGGAGAACCTTAAAAGAATAGGTAGTTATGGACACAATGCATTGAGTTGAGAAATCTTGAGATATATATTATAGCACATTTGACAGGTTATAAAGGGAGGGGAGGGGTTAACAAATATTTACATATCAGTTATTATCCATGGGGATAAGGTCTGCTCTTATATATTAATATTAAGTTTCTAAAACAATTTGTTTGCTTAGAAGGACAACATTTTGCTTAAATAATGAAAGTTTTTAATTCTTTGTAGGTTAGTCTGTTTGTTATAAGAAACTACATTTGTTAAAATATTTTTTGCAAAAAAAATGTTTGTATTCCCTTGAAAGTTGTAAATTATGTTTGCCATTGTAGGTTGATATTATCAACAAATGGTCTGGAAAATTAATTCACTATGACTTCTCTGATCTAGCTTTAATAAACCTATATAAAGATTCTATCAGAATTTTTTTAATTAGGAGCATAACTAATGGCATATTTCCTCATTTAAATAAATATTAGCAAAATATAGTAAGTTTATATAGTAAGTTTGCTTTAAAACATAACGCTTAATGCCCATTTGTTGCTATACCTAAAAGGCTGATATACATTAAACATGTGATGAAATAATTTAAACTTTTGAAGCAGAAATCTGTTAAAGCAAACATAATCTTGACCATTTACACAAAGGTATGGTATAAAAATGATGGGCTGTAATAACTACATTATCTACTGATAAACTACTCCTTAAATATCACATTTAATTCAAACAAATACATTAAGACAACATTAAATAATAAAAATGTATTCCTAGAAACTTCTTCTCTCCTAGTTTTGTCTTTTTCACATCTATTTGATTTTCGACTAGATACTTAATCTCTCTGTGCCATAGTTTTCTCATCTATAAAATTGGAATAAGAGTAGTTCTTTCATTTAATCTTTACAATTCTATGAACTACTCTCATTACACACACACAGAGTTAGTGTACCTGGTTTATAGTAAATGTTCAGAATACAATAGCTATTATTATTGCAATTAATCATTTTACTATTATTATATTGCTTTTGTAATCTATAGATATAGATATTTGGAATTTTCAATGATTCTTAGATTATTCACAAACAAGTTTGGTTCTTAGAAAACCTGTTTGAGTTTCCTCATTGAATTTATTTAGAAATGAATGGTGGAATTAACTGACTGTACTATTTTATTTATTAAAGAACTGTTTAATTCCTAAGTAAACATGAATGCTACCAGGCCAAAGAGCTCTTCAGTATTATTACCTAGATAGGCTGACCCACAGATTATGTTTGCATTTATATGGTGATGGTGGTGACATGCCCTGGGTAACTCTGTAAGACTGTGAGCTAAGGAAATTTCCATTTATTGAGTTTAAGTTCGGTGGCAATATTCATTAATAAAGTCATCAAAAATCACAGATATTAAACAATGGAAAAATATTAAGCACTTTTAGAGAAATAGTACTGGGCACAGTTTCAAGTTAACAATGGACATGCAACTTTGTTTATTCTCTGCATAATTCTCCAACAATGCATTTGAGATGGATTAATTTACATAATTGTAGTTATACTACAACATGAACATGTAGAAAACCATATGTAATTTTTGGAAATAGTTTTAGTAAACATTTATCCTCTGGGTTAAACATTATTACCAATGAGATGAGTGGCTTGAGCATATTACCATATATAACCTTAATTTACCTCCCTAAAATCTCCAAATTGCAGTTTCTCTTTATTTCCATTTTCCTTGGCTTCCTATGCAACATGCAACGCAACATATACGCATTTTAGTGTGATTGCACCTGTTTAGAATCTGTGGGAAGTAGGGATGGTGGGGATTAGTAAATGATTTGATCTGCACGATGTTCTGTACCTCCTCAGGGATGCTACTGGAGCTCTCTCTCCCTAATTTTTCTTTTCATTGCATTTGACTTTAACAGTTATTGAATACATTCTTTCGTTCTCCCTTCCCTTCCTTTCCCTTCCCTTCCCTTCCCTTTCTTTCTTTCTCTTTCTTTCTTTCCTTCTCTTCCTCCCTTCCTTCCTTCCTTTCTTTCTTTCTTTCTTCTCAATAGGGGGTATAGGTTTTACTAAGGCTTTTCTCCATACCAAGTAGACCATCAGATACAACTCAGAGTCCATCTTCCAGTAGAGTCAGAAA
>NW_011888811.1:3881209-3884376 GCF_000151845.1 Pteropus vampyrus
ATCTACCCCCAAAATTTGAAAACATTTATCCATAGAGAGATATGCACCCCAGTGTTCACTGTGGCATTATTCACAGTGGCCAAGACATGTAAACAAGCAAAGTGCCCTTCCGTAGATGATCGGATAAAAAAGATGTGGTACGTCCATACAGTGGATATCACTCAGCCATAAGAAAAGCTGAAATGCTGCCATTTGTGACAACATGGATAGATCTTGAGATTATCATACTGAGCAACATAAGTCAGACAGAAAAAGTTGAGAACCATTTGATTTCACTTATACATGATATATAAAACTGAAAGCAACAAATGAACAAGACAGACAAACAAAATCTCATAGACACAGACAACAGCTGAGTGGTTACCAGAGGGAAAGGAGGGAGAGAGAGAGGGGTAGAAGGGGTCAAATATATGGTGACTGAAGGAGACTTAACTTTGGGTGGTGAACACACAAAGCAATATAGATATGATGTATTATTGAATTATACATTTGAAACCTACATGATTGCATTAACCAATGTCACCCCAATAAGTTTAATTTAAAAAGTTAAAAAAATAAATTACTGAGGTTTTCCCACTGATTCTATGGCCCTTCACAGTCTGAATGTTCATACCCAATTAATGAGCTTATTATTATGATGACGATTCTTATTATTTCACAGTCACTTCTAATTGATGAATTTGGGACTGATCTTTCTAAAGAGATTTGCTTTTGATCACATATGATCTGATTACTGAAAACACAAGATAAAATATATGTTTAAAATATAAGATGTGTTTAAAAGATTCTCAGGGAGTTATTATAGTGAAATATTTCTTATAGTTGGTACCAGGAAAGGAACACCTCTCATATTAAAACACAATCCACAATAGGGGAGTTTCAAGATATATTCTGCTAAATGGCTGCGGTATTTATACCAGAGAGAAAACTAGTGACCTGATCAATAAAGTCCAAGAAAGTTTCACTGAAATTACACAAGCATTTCATAATGTTCACTTTCTGTTATGCACTGTTGGCTCATTCATTTCAGTGTAGTGCAAGGACGCAGATGCAGGGGAAAAAAATCTAGAATATTAATCAAAGGGAACTCTTAGACCTGACCAGGGAGTATGCCTTTAAAATGTCAGTGACATTCCCTTGAAAAGGTGAAAATTGCTTGAATGAGTTAATACCTGTCAGCAGAATCAGAGAACACTGAACATTAGGACAAACGGACAGGCAGTATATTTTGAGTAATTATTTCATGCCTCAGGTGTGTTGGCAAGCAAGCACCTGAGGGACAAGTTATTTTACCATTTAAGAACAGGAGTATTCCTTCAAAAATGCGTTGCCTAAAGTGATACATTGTTATTACAAATGATTTTTTTAAATGAAATGTCATACATTTGCTAAAAGCTAAAGTTATGGACACTAGAAAAGTTATCTATAATACAGAAATTTCTAATCATCCTTAAAATTTCATATATATACTTTTAAAGAAAATAGTTGATGTTAAATTCTCAGAGAGCTTACTTTTCTAAATTCTACAGTTTTTCAGATAAGACTGAAATTGAGTTCCTTCCTTCTTTTATCCCTTCTTCCTTGCACATTTATTGAGCATCTATTAACTGGAGGATATAAAAAAGGATTTGCAGTGGGTTTCTGGTAGTGACGAAGATGAGAACATTCCTAATCCACAAGCCTTCAGCCCCAAGGACTGAATGATGTGGTTGGCTTCACTCAACCAACAAACTAAGAGTTTTCACTTGATTTAGAAATAATTAAGTAGGAAATAAGTCCATTATCCAGCTTCCAGATTCAAAGAGTGTAAAATATTTGATGAACTCAGTCATAAAACCAGACACACAGCACATCTATTGCATAATTGTGAGAAATAATTATTCTTAGAGCAAGCTCACCAACAATTAGAAATCTAAGTATAAGATTGTATTAAGAGGCATTTTAAGAGACTATATGTTTTCCAATGATATTGTCTTTGCTTAAAATATATTTGTTATCTTTCTTACAAAAGCCTTCACAGTATGTTAATTAAATATTTCCGATTCTTCTAAGTATTTTTCCTTAAGTATTTCATTTTATGGAAACAGTCTAGAGTGATCCAGAACTAAAATGTGAGTGATTTAGAAAACATGAAATATGGTTCAGGTTTTTTAAAAAGATTATTTGCAATAAGAATTTTATTTGAGCTCATAAACAGAGCAGAGACAATTGCACAAGAATTTCATAAATGTATAAGTTAATGGTAACAATCCAAAAATATGTAAATCCTGTTATTGTTATTTTTCTTAAGCACACTCTTCATTTGTACACATATATTTAAATATAAAAATTATTTTATCCCTTATTAATTCAGAGTTACATGGATAAATGTCCACGAAGTCTACAGGTGTCATCATGGGCATGACAAAAGAAATTTTCATTACTTATTTTGGAGTTTTAAGAGAATTCTGACCTCTAAAAAGCTGTTATCTCACAACCAGATATTTCCTGGGGGACTTAAGAACTGGTTAAAATGATCGTAGTAAGATTATTCTATCAACTTGAAGTCCCCAATCCACAATCAACAACACAAATTAGGTAGAGTTTGGTTAAAGATTAGAGACTTTAAACAGAAATTCAAATGCAAAAGAGTAACTACTGTTTATATTAGTGATGCAGAGTTTCTATCCAGCAAGAAAGTTACAGAATTAAAAATCACAATTAAATTGCCTTTTCAGTTTAACAAGGAATTTCCAAGGATATGTAAACGTCCTCCTGTTGAATGTTGAGATATGTTAGTAAAATTACTGTACCCTTTTGAAGAAAATGCATAAAGGATAATTATATGTTAAATATCCCTACATTTTAAAAAATGCAAAAATAATTGGTTTGAAGGAAACATGATGGTAGTTATATAGTCTCAAATTATGAAACAGTGTCAGAGCAAACCCTAATAATTCTATCATTTGCAAGTACAATGAGGGTGCAGTTAAAATAAAAGTTCAAATTTATTTCTAAATATGGTAGACATACTCGGTTATATTGGAAGTTGTAGTACAATAGATATACCTTAAGGATTCATATAATTAATTTAAATTCATTGGTACTTGACTAAGGTTTGCGTAGACATCAATACTCACATGTGCAGAACTCAAGAGATCAACAGTGCATTTTTAAATAGCCAAGTA
>NW_011888811.1:3884494-3894608 GCF_000151845.1 Pteropus vampyrus
TTTTTTTTGTTTTCTAAATAAAACTATTTAAAGGAAAATACATCCCCAAGGTTTAGATGATTCTTGTATAAGATTATTAGAAAATGCTTTATGTAACCTTAGGAAAGCACCAACTAATCTTAATTCCAAGTTTGTAAATTTTTTTCTTAACTGGGAAAAATGACCGTGTAGAACAAAAAGGGAAGAATGGCTGGAATAGGAATCAATACTCACACATGCAGAGAGGAGAGAAATATCCTATGCACAAATAAAGATGTTGGCCTTAGCCAGGATCACTGTTCATTCAGAGTATTGGGAATAGGCGGAGTATTGGCACTAATGAAGGTAGTTTAGGATATGCGATGGTGGGAGTTTATGGAAATCCTCTTCTGAATGCATCTGATTGGAAGCAAGGACTGAGATTTGAGAAAAGAAGAAATTTAAAACAGTCAGTTGCGAAGGTGGGAAAGCAGAGTGTGCCACTACCTGTGTTCGAATGCACAGGTACAGGTGTAGTATAGGCAGCAGGTTATGTTTAAAACAAAGTATAGTGAAATATTAATTACAGAATTTTATGATCTGGTTTTAATACCAGAGTTATGATTTGCCAGGTGAATATGATAGAGTACAAATGTCTGCGTGCTTCACAGAGAATAGTCTTTGGTCTGTGATGTTAAATCTTAAAAAATTATTAATGATAAGAAATAAAATAATTTTTACCTAGGAAAAAAAGCTAATTCAAGCCAAAATTGAGATGTCTGAGTGGAGTAATCCATCTTTTCATTTCAATTATTCAATCTACATTTTGGAAAAGATTCTCTGCTTTGTAAAAATTAAATAGTGGCAATCTTTCTACTTAAGGACACATGTGTTGGGCATAGCTCATACATTTCACAAACAATAACGATGTTCCTTCATTACTGATAGAAGCACATTAATAAGCTTGGTTTAGCAAACAAAATGCCAATTATTGTATTGTAGTGATACAATATTTAACATAGGAACTAAGCTCTTGTAATTAAAGTCACATGTACAACATTAACATTTAGCCTACCAGTAAGACTAGAAATTATCCATAATGGAATTTTCTATTGGGTTTTCAGAATATATTTCATGAAACTTCACATTTTAAGTGACTTTCTTTTTAAAACTCTGATTAGCTTTTAATTTAAATCTAAGAAATTATCACTTACTGTACTTTTGCCTAAAAAAAAAGTCAGCTCATATTATAATGGTAATTGACAGCCAAACTTTCTGTTCTTAAATGCATGCATTTAACTACTTGTTCTTTTGCAAAAATCGCTTCATACAAATTTAATGATAAATTAATTGTGGTTTCTCACTAAACAGTGTACTTAGACAAATAATCATTGTATTGGTCTTCTTTTCTGTTTTTCTGAAAAGTTGTGTTCCTCAAATGAATAATTACCTACAAAATAATTAAATGTTGCTAATATGGTATACCCCTTCCCCTTGTACACAAAAACAGTAGATTCTCTTCTCATATCTATCTCCATCGTGTTGGATAAGCATACTGTCATCACACAACTGAAACTAAACCCTATTCAATTATACTGGAATATAATACCATATTACGAGATAAATCAGGTTTAATTTTAATCTCCAACAGCCAGTGAGTCCATACTCCATCATATATTAAAAGGATCGATTATTATTTTTTTAAATAATGCTCTAATGAAAAGTCTTATGAGCACATGGGCAGCATGGCTCTGTCTGCAGTCTAGGCTTCACTCTAAAGAAGTTTGTAAGCTATTTAGACCATCAAAAACATAGCCATTATTTTTACTTAAAAACAAGACTCTTGAAATATGTGAGAAATTATGATAACATTGCAGGTATCTACTCTCCTAACTCTGACACACTCCAGTGCCAACCAGGTATTTGGATATAACTGGGTGTAGTGATGCTTTGGGCTTTGTTGGATTCTTGTCAGAGATGTGATAAAGAGCCTCCTTCTCAGAAATGCTTGGGAGAGAATAAAGAGCATCAGCTTACAGATGTGAGAATAAGAAAGGAGTACATTCAGATAAAAGATTTCAATTTAGAGACTTGTAGGCCTCTTGTGTGGTGGTACCCGTTGAGTGTGTGTTTGAATTCCAGAACGATCAAGGATTTCTCTGAATCCCAAAGAGCCAAGACTATTGAGTCTCCTTGTGTGGGAGCTCAGGAAGAGAAAACTCAGTCCTAAAAGAACTTTTTGCTTCTTATACTTCACAGGACACCTACAGTGTAGCATACTCCCTCAACCAAAACTGAGCCCGGGAACAACAAAACCATACCACAAGTATTATATAGACACATACTATCTCAGGGATCCTAATAGCAAGATCAAAATCTGGTAAAATAATCACAATACTTAGTGAAACAGAACTGTTGGAGTATTGGAAGAACAAGATAAATGCCCAACAACAATGACAAAATATGTGTATTTTTCATATATATCTATATGAAGAGTATTTTAAAAGATTCAAGTGTAAGACATAAACACACATGCACACAAACCTTCCTCAACTTCCTCTTGTTTCATCCCCTTTTCTGTCTTTTTTTTTTAATGACACTATTTAAGTGTAAATGATATACAATGCATGACATATATTTAAAGTGTATGATTTGTTAAGTATACACCAGAAAATCAATCACTAAGGAGCAAGTAAATAAACATGCCCATAATTCCCCAAAGTTTCCTCATGCTCCTTGATAATCACCACCTCCTACCCTTCCCAAACACTGCCGCTTTCCACACTCCATTCCCAGGCAGCCAATGATTTGTTTTCTAAAGATTACAGATTATATAGAATCACTGGAGATCAGTTTGAATTTGCTAGAATTTCATATAAATGTAATCACAAATTACATATTCTTTTTGTTTTCTGGGCTTCTTTCATTCAGCATGATTATTTTTAGATTTACCCACCTTGTGGTGTATATCAAGAGTTGATGTTCATTACCTTTTAATGCTAAGTTATGTTGCATTGTATCTACCACATTTTGTTTATCCATTCACCTATTGAAGAATATTTGGGTCAATGTCAGTTTTTTCAAATTAATTACAAATAATTTTTCTCTCAATATTGGTACACAAGTATTATATAGACACATACTTTCATTTGATAAGTGCCAAAGAGTAGGATTGCTGACTCTATGGTAAATGCACACTTGACTTTTAAAGAAACTGCCAAATTCTTTTCTCATGTGGTTGCACCATTTTCCATTCCCACCAGCATTATATGGGGTTACCAGTTGCTTCGATTCCTTACCAACACTGGGTAGGTCATTTAAAAAAATTTAGATGTTCTAATAGGTGCTTCGTGTTACTGCATTACAGTTTTAATTTTAATTTCCCTAATGACTAATGATGCTGAGCATACTTGAAGATGTTTATTTTCCATTCAAACATCTTCAATGCTGAAGTGTCTGTTCAATATTTGTACATATTTTAAAAATTTGTTTGATTCATTATTGTTGAGTTTTGAGAGTATTTTATATATTCTGGAAACAAGTCCAAGTTTGTGGCTTATATTTTAATTGTTTTTCAAAGACTAGATGTTAGTTTTGCTTAAGTCCAAACATGTTTATATATATCATGTGGATGATAGATGATGGATGGATGGATGGATGGATGGATAGATAGATATGGCATGCTTTTCTGGTTGTACCAAATAAATCTTTGCCTAAATCAAAGTTGTCAAAAATTTTTCCTATATTTTTTCTAGAAGGTTTATATTTCTAGCTCTTATGATTTATTTTGAACAAATGTATGTATACGGTACAAGGTTTGGATAGAAATGTATTTTTTTTTTTTCAGAAGGATAAATATACAATTGTCCTAGCACTGTCCTTTCTCCCCTGAACTACTTTTGAACTTTTGTCAAAAATATATTGGCCACATAACTAAGGATCTATTTCTAGACTTTCTATCCATTAAAATATTTTTTATTTCTAGATAAACACCACTTGGTCATCATGTACTATCCTTTTCACAAAATGTCAGATTATATGTGAAAATTTTAAGAACTTTCTACGTTCATGAGAGAATCTGGCTGCCAATAATGTTTCTTATATTGTTCTTGTCTACTTTTGATATTATAGTAATGCTGGCCATAATGAATGAATGGGAAAATATTCTCTCTTATTGAATTTTATGAAAGAGTTTACTTAGAATTTTTTTTCCCTTCCTTAATTGTTTGGTAGAATTCTCCAGTGTAACCATCTTGATGCAGAGCTGTCTTTGTGGGGAGAGTTCCAGTTTCTGTAAGTTATGTAACCCTTCCAGTTGTCTATTTTTATCTGGTGAGTTTTGTCTCTCAAGAAATTTGTCTATTTCATTGAAGTTGTAAATTTATGAAGATAACATTTTTTATAAAATTCCCTTTTGTTATTTTAATATCTTTAATTCTTTTTAGTGATGTCACCTTTCTCATTTCTGACATTGGTAATTTATGTCTTATATATTTTTTCCTGATTAATTTTTCAATTTAAAAATCTATCAATTTTAGTGATCTCAGTGAAACACATCTTAGTTTCATAAATTTCTTTCTATTATTCTTCCGATTTGAAATGTATTGATTTCCATATTGGTCTTTAGTATATCCTTTCTTTTACTTTTGGTTTCATTTTTTTTTTTTCTTTTTCTCTAGCTTCTTAAAGAAGTATATGAGGTCATTGGCTTAAAACTATTTCTATTTTCTAATATAGGCATTCAGTGCTATGAATTTACTCCTAAGCACTGTTCTGTCCGTGTACCACACATTTTTATATTTTTATTTTCACTTAATTTAAAACACTAATTTATCTTTTAATTTTTTTTTGATTTGTGGATTATTTGGGATTAGTTTCAGATACTTCGGATTTCATAGATATCTTTCTGTTGTCTATTTCTAACAATTCTATTTTAATCAGAGAACCTATATTTCCTGATTTGAATTATTTTAAATGTATTGAGACTTGTTTTATGGTCCTGAATGTTTAAATTGATAAATGTTTTGTGTGCATTCAAAAACAATGTATATTATGTTGCTATTGCTGTTAATTTTCAATTAGGTTAAGTTGATTAACAGTTTTCAGGTTTTCTCTACCATACTAATTTTTCATTTACCTGTTTTAGATTTCTTAGATATGACACCAAAAGCAAAAATGATAAAAGAAAAAAATGATGAGTTAAATTTCATCAAAATTAAAATTTGATTTCAAATTTGCACTTCAAAAAATACTGCTAAGAAAGTGAAAAGACCAGCCACAGACTGGGAGAAAATATTCATGAAATATACTTCCAATAAAGAAATTGTATCCACAATATAAAAACCTCTTACAAGTTAATAAGATTTTTAAAAAGGCATTAAAATGGGCAAATATTTGAATAGACATTTCATTAAAAGACATATAAGAATAACCACAAGCACATGAAAAGATGTTCAACATTATTAAGTGCTAGAAAAATGCAAATTAATACCACAATGAGATACCACTTTGCATCCATTAGGATAGGTTTAATAAAATAAGACAAAAGGTAACAAGTTTTTGGAAGGATGTAAAGAAATTGGAATCTCACTAATTGCTAATGGGAAGGCACGACGGCACGTATACATTAGGAAACCGATTGTTAGTTTTTTAAAAAGTTAAATATAAATTTACTGCATAACCCAGAAATATTCCACTCTTAGGTGTTTGCCCAAGGAAAATGCTCACATAAAGACTTGTATGTGAATGTTCACGGAAACGTTATTCATAAGAGTGAAAAAGTGAAAACAACCCTAAGAACCACGAACTGATGAATATATAAACAAAATATGGTGCATCCTTACAATTCTATTTACTAATAAAAGGAATAAATTGCTAGTAATTATTAAAGCATGGATGAACCTCAAAATAATTTTGCTAAGCAAATTGTGTCAGTCACATAGTATCACATATTATTATGATTCCATTTATATAACATGTTCAGAATAGACAAACCTATAGAGAAAGAAATTATTAGTGATTTTGTGGGGCTGGAAACAAGTGGAAAGTTAGAGAGTGACTGCTTACAGGCACAAAGCATCTTTTAGGTGTAATGAAAATGTGTTACAATTGGATTTTTTGATAGTGTACAACTTTGTAAATTTACTAAAAATATTAGATTGTACACTTAAAGTGAGTAAATCATATAGTATATACATTATACCTCATTAAGGTAGTCACATCCTGGACCTGTAGCTTTCTTGGCAAAGATCAATCTTTACCTTAAGTGAGCCTGTTTATGTCTTTTTGCATCTAAGGTGACATAATTTCATTGCATGACTGTGGTCAGGTTAAGCTTCCTCCAAACTTATTTCCACACTATCATCTTCTTTCTACTCAAATGACATCAGAGGTGGTATAATATCTACAGATCCAGTCTAATTCATTCAAACTATAGTGGAAGGCTGTGTTTATCACCACTGTCAGACCTACTTTCTTGCATGTCAATGCATTTTATGAATGCATTTCCATCCTTGACTCTCTAGCATTATCATCACTTCCCACCAAATCAATATGTTTGCTTTGCCAAATTGTATATTAGGTTGACTATTTCTCCGATCATTGCAGTTCCTACAAATAAAATATCCCCCAGCCTCCCCTTTACCAGTTTATGTCACTCACTTTCTTAAAAATACCACTTTATTGCAAATTAAAAGACTTAAACCCGTCTTTAACCATCGATCCATTTCTGGGAAAAGTCAATGAGGGTCAAAAAGATTTAGTGACAAGGATGTTCATTGAAACTTTATGATAGCAACAATACCAGAAACCACTGTATGCTCAACATGAGATAATTAGTTAAATGAATTATAGCACATAGATCTAAAAACAAAAAAGCAGACATTAAAAATTATCTTGTCAAAAACTATGATCTCAAAGGAAAAAAAAATTGTGTTTATCCTTAAATTTAAAAAAAAAAACATTTGAAATACAGCAATTTAATAGAGTTTTATATTCT
This sequence comes from Pteropus vampyrus, assembly GCF_000151845.1. Taxonomy (NCBI): domain Eukaryota; kingdom Metazoa; phylum Chordata; class Mammalia; order Chiroptera; family Pteropodidae; genus Pteropus; species Pteropus vampyrus. Next base: position 3,891,450 of record NW_011888811.1, read on the forward strand.
GAAACACTACAGATATATAATTTGTAAGAAAGCATAGTAATTAGTTTCACAGGGTGGTTTCTTATAATATTCTTTATGAATGGATAATGGTATCACTGCCAGGACCAATCTGAGCAATAGAAAGGCAATTTAATGTGAAATGAGCAAAGTAGGAGTGTGCAGGATATTGAGCTGGATGGCTTACTTACAGAATAGAACTTAAGTATTTGAAATGGACAGATCACATCCTCCAGTAAAACCTTTCTAAACATTGTTTCGCTTGGCCACAGTTGTGTATAATTATGCATACTTATTTAGAGTCAATGAGTTAGAAATTATATTCTCTGGCAAGTGAATATCTTAAAGTGTAGATATTTTATGCTATCAGTTAAACACAATCAATAGAATTTATATAATTTTAAGTTATTAAGTAAAAAAAAAAATTAAAACCTCATTGATTAACGCTGACCCCACAGCCCTTACAAACTTTTACCTGTCCCATAGGAGTATAAGTTCTGAGAAATTAAAAATAAGTTTTCAGAGCCTCCTTTACAGCTAGACTTGCTCATGTAACATAGTTATATACAATGAGATGTAAGCAGAAGTTTCTCGGTGGTTTTTTGGGAATTTCTGCTTCCTTAATAATAAGTGACAGATACAGCCATACCACCATTCCTTCCTACTTTCTTCTTGCCTTGAACACGAATGTGATGCCTGGAGCTTTTCAAGTCACCGTGAGGGTCGGGGGAATTGTAGATATTAAACGGAGATTTGCTTAAGTAATTTCAAGTATTATAGCATAGATAAGTCCCTCAAAGGAAAAGTAGAGGGTCTACTTAATTAAAAATATGTGAATATATTCTCATGGTAAACATTCAATCAAAGAGAATATTAGTAAGAAATAAACAGCGTATGCTTTTTCTAAGCCCCAGTTGTTAATTCATTCTTTAAGATTTCATTTTTTTAGAGCAGTTTTAGGTTTAAAACAAAACTGAGAGAAAGATAGAGATGCAGTTTCCTTTTCAAAGGGAATCACATAAATAGCTTGCTCTTTGCTCTTCGATATCTGTTTAAGTATTTACATAAGTATATATGTAGTATAAAATATGATGTTTTATATGATTTAGCCAGAAATGGTAGTATGTATTGTTCTAAAATGTTCTTTTCTCACTTACAAATGTGATATGAAAATCTTTCCAGATATGTCCATATAGGTTTCACCTTAAATTTTTTTTTGTACATACTGGATTGCACTATTGTATATTTAAATATTCCTTATTGAAGGGAGTTTAGGTTATATTCAATGTTTTGCTATTATAAATGCAGCTATAATAAACACTCATGTATATGAAATTTTTGTGCATATATGTAATTCTTTGAGCTGAATACCTAGTTCTAAAATAGTAGAATAGGTGAGCAAATTGCACCTTTTGATAGTTACTGTCAAATTAATTTCATAAGAATATTTTATAAATTTATATTATCATTGGTAAATGAGATACTGTTTCCCTACAACCTTATCCAAAATTGTTATCATTTATCAGTTTCAGTTACTCTTCCAAATGTAAGAGGCAAAATAAATCCATTTTGATTTGCATTCCCTAATTATTCAGTCATTTTATCATGTATTGAAGAATATAGTATATTTTTTTATACATAGCCTATTCATAAATTTTATTTTTACTATATAACTGGTTTTTGTTATTGATTTTATTATTTTTCATTATTTCTGATATTAGTTTTTAGTCATTTCATATAAAGGAAACAAATATTTATTCAAATATACTAATTTAAATTTTAGCTTTGTTGATATAAATCATTTATTTCTACTGAGGATTTAATTTTTATATAGTTAAACAGTTTTTTATTTAAGATTCAGGTGCATTCTTGTGCTTAAGCTGGTTTGTTCTTTTCGGAAAATGATAACAATTATTCGAAACCTCTTTGAAATGTTTTCATATTTAGCCCTAAATTTAACTCCTTCGCCCATCTGAGGAGTATTTTTGTATATATTATGATTTAGGGTTCTAATTTTTTCTAAATAGAATGTCAAAACATTAAGTACTTCATGTTTCTGCCCCTTATTCACTTGATAATACTTTCATAGTATTTTATATTATGAAATATTTAAGTCATCCAGAAAGTCACAATGAATAACATAGCAACCCTTTGGGTGGCCATCATCCATCTATATCTTTTTTTTCCTTCTTTTTTGTTTGAAATTAAAAGGGGAAAAAATCAGCATAGAATATTCCCTTTCATTCCTCATGTTATTCCTCTCTATTCTCCTGAAGTTGTGTATCATTCAAAGTATGTAATAATTTTTCTATAGTAGTACTTAGCCATAAACAATAGGTAATAGCATTTCCATGCTTTAATCTTTACAATCAGCCATATAGTGATCTAGCATGACTATACAATTTCCCTCCCTGCCATTTTATTTCTTTGAGACATTTTTCCAGATAATTATTATATTTTTCAAACAAAAGGTTTTTGTATGTAATCATCATTTATGATGTGTCTGCTCTCTGTTATTTCTCTTATTCTGTATCTGCTTTGTGAATTTTTAAGACTATCTTGCTAATCTATATTCTCTTGAAGTGTTTTATAATATGTCTATGGGTGGGTAGAATTCTCAGTTCTTATATTATTGAAACCATTCTTGCTTATTTCTTCTCTCTTGAATGCTGCTACAGGTAAGTGTAGAATTTTGTAATATCATTTCATTGCCACCTAACACTCAGCAGTTCTTTTGATTCTGTCAGGCACTCTTATTTTGTAATTAATTGTTTTAAATTCTGTGTAAAATACTGATTTTTCTTATCAGCCTTGGTTTAATAACTTTTCTGCACAACATGACCAATGTAGTTCTTTTTCATGAATTCTATATGAGATTTGGCGGTCACGTCCTCTGTAAATAATGAAGACTTCATTAGATTGTGATATTTTATTCCATTGCCTCTGATTATTTCTTTTCCTTTTTTTATCAACTTTTCTTTTTAGAAGTTATATTAGATAAATAATGATATTTACTTCTTTTGTCATCTAAGCATTTTAAATTATTTTTCATATTTTATTATTGTCCTTACTGTATTATTAGTAAGTTTCTTCCAGTTTTCAATTTTTTAAAAATATGTCTAATCTATCCATGTGCCTATCTAAATAAGATTTTGCTCCTTG
>NW_011888811.1:3895307-3925413 GCF_000151845.1 Pteropus vampyrus
TTTATCATAGGTTTATAGTGAGGATTAGAGAAGCTGTATATGAAATACAATATTCAGCACATGGTATCTGCTTTAGAAATAATAGCTCACCCCATAATATTTAAATGCATTAAGTACGGTAACTGAACATTTATCTAACAAGGCATTAATTCAGAATATTTAGCTTTTTATTAGTAAAGAGAAACTTTTTTGAGAAATGAGGGTACTAGACCGGTAGATTCTCCTGGATTAAAAGACTAGAAAATAGTCATTGTATGAAGTGTTACAGTGGTAATTTCAAAGAGCAAAAACTTAATAATTTGGGGAAAGCAATCAAAAAAATAGTTCCTGCTTCTCAGAATTGACCTTATATACTGTTTCATCTAGATGCAAATGTATACAATTGACATTATTGCTGCTTCGACCTCAGATTTTATGAAAATGAGTACTTGTGATTGAGCATTCATATTTAATATAATGGAGTTCACTGTTCATGCAATAACTCTGGATATCAAGTTTAAAGAGTAAAAGAATAGAAGTCCCTCAAGAAGTAATTATATATGTAGATACCTACAATGAGAAGTAGTTTATTTGGAATCCAAATATATGCTTCTTACGGTCACTTTGAACCTTCTATGCTTTATAGGCACTGGCCATTTTCTGAGGCTGCAAAGTAGATTAGATGCCATGATAGAGCTGATACAATTCTCTCATGGTTAATTTGATTCATTTTTCTACGGCAAACACAATAAACAGACCAACTGTGCCCATGGATGGGTTGTTATCCTGATCATCTTACTGTCTCAAATAGATTAATACTTCAGTTTCTAATCCATTGTATGTGATAGTTTGTAATAATCAGCTATATTTTCAATTTACCATATGGTTTTATATGGATTCGAAACTAATTTTTATTATGCTAAGCACTTAAAAAGTGAAGACAAACTGTAAATTTTGTTTAATGCTGATATTATGCATGTCACATATTGTTGAAGGTACATGTATCTCATTACTCCTTCAACAATGAGTTGAAAAATAATTTTCAAAAATTAAAGAATAAATGGAAATAGAATTGTGAGTTGCTTATACACACTAGCTCTGAAGTCAAATTATGTGAAGAATTCTGATTTCCCCAATTAAAACCTGCATGACTTTAGTCAACTTCTTTAACCTCTCTAGGCCAATTTTTCACCTAGTCTATAAAACATAGGGGACAATAATACTTCATAGAGATGATGCGAGAGTTAAGAGAGATATGGTACACAAAGCACCTTAATACTGTGAAAATAATAAGCATTGTGTAAATATTAACTATGATTATTTTATTTGTATCTATTAAGCCCTTTTCATTTCACATTTTACAGTAAGAATAATGGAACAGTTTGATACATTTTAAGCAGATTTTGTTTTGACAAGTACTTAAACCTGGCAAGACTATCTCACCCAAAGGCAGACTGGTTTTCCATATATTTTCGTTCACCTCTAAACCAATGTAATGTAGGGAATTGAGCAAGAAAACAAACCTTCTAAATTGGTTCTCAGTTTAATCAAGGCTGTGAAAATTAGGTCAGTTTTTAGAAAAGAAATGGATTTGTAAAACAAGTAAACAATTGATTAGCAAGTCAATAGAGACATCAACTCCTTTACTGTTTGATCCTTTAAACTACAAGCTAAGTTAGTGATGATCAGAGAAAGGCAGAATATAGGATCAGGAAATCTTTATTATTCTTAATTATAATGCAGAGACTTACATGCTAGCTGACCTCATATTATAAAAAGGCAAACTATGCTTTAAGTTAAATTAGTGTTGATTGGGTCCTTTGATTGTGATTATGTTCTTTTTGTTGTTTTCTTTACTTCTAAATAGTATTGAACACTAAACCCTTAATAATAGCTAAAGACTTTGAATACATTCAATAACTATGTAAAAAGCCAGGCATATAAGTAACTTCTCTTACACATTTTTATTTAAATTCAAAGTATTACTGGATATGAACATCAGAAAAGTAAAGTATAAAATTGTGATGTGCTGGTTTCAATAGTATCTTAAAATTTTAAGCTTTTATTTGCTCCTTCTCCTTATTTTTTTCTTTGTCAGGAAGATTTGTTATTTATAATAACAAATGAACTTCATATGATAATGAAATTCATCTTTATTTTAACACTTGAGCTTAAAGATAAGAGGGCCTGAAGTCTGTCAGGATGATTTAGACAGATATTTATCCCAAATCAGGAGGCACAGACATTTCCTTCTTCGTTCATTCAAGTGTTCACTCCACCAACTATCTGTGCCGTAAAGACCATAAAAAATGACTGAGTTTGGGACTGGGTGGAGTGGGAACAGAAACGCATCATTTGTAAAACAGAAAGCTGCATCTCTAAATTTTTTTGAGCTTTACTTGTTGCTTAGAAAATACCTAAATCAGTCATTGAGTCATTTGAAAAATACCTTTAGCTTTACTAGTGTTTATTTTTTGACATTCCTATTTTTCAATTTGATGGTCACTTTATCAGATTCTGGTTTTAAGTACATCGAGAAAAATCATATTTTATTCATGCCTATTACTAGACGGCATCTTCTTCCAATATACAGTTGTTTTGTCTACATTGAAATTTTTTTGTTTAGTGTATCCACCTTCATTAATTATCTTAGCTAGATCTGGATAACTTGCTGCAGCTTCTACATCAGCACTGGCTGCCTCACATTAAACTTTTATGTTCTGGAGAAGGCTTCTTTCTTTAAACCTCATGAACCAACCTCTGCTATCTTCACAGTTGTCTCCTGAAGCTTCCTTACCTCTCAGCCCTCATAGAAGTGAAGAGAGTTAGGGCCTTGCTTTGGGTCAGGCTTTGGCTTAAGCGAATGCTGTGGCTGGTTTGATCTTCTATCCAGAGCACTAAAACTTTCTTCATATTAACAATAAGACTGTTTTACTTCCTTATCATCAGTGTGTTCTCTAGAACGGCATTTTTAATTTCCTTAAAGAATGTTTCCTTTGCATTCACAACTTGGCTAAACTGGTGCAAGAGGCATAGCTTTCAGCCTATCTGGGCTTTTGATGTGTCTTCCTCACTAAGCTTAATCATTTTTATTTTGGGATTTATAGTCAGAGATGTGTAACTCTTCCTTTCACTTGAATACTTGGAGGTTACTGTATGGTTATTAACTGGCCTAATTTTAATATCACTGTGTCTCAGGGAATAGGGAGGCCCAAGGAGAAAAAAGACGGGAAACTGCTGGATGTTGGAGCAGTCAGATCACGACATGCGCACTTATTAAGTTCACCATCCTACATGGGCAGGGTTTTTGGTGCTCCAAAACCATTATAATAGTGACGTCAAAGATCACTGACCACAGGTCGCCAAAACACATATAATAATAATTTAAAAGTTTAAAATAGTGCAAGAATTACTAAAATGTGTTACAGAGACACAAAGTGAGCAAATGCTATTGAAAAAATGGTGCTAATAGATATACTCCATCCAGAGTTGCCGCAAACCTTTCATTTGTATTTTTTTTAAAAATCTACAAAACTCAATAAAACAAGGTTTGCCTGTATCATGAAAATAGGAAACTTAAAAAAACAAAACAAAACAAAACAGGAGCAGTTATGCTAACATTAGGAAAAACAGATTTTAAAACAAAAACATTATTAGAGATAAAGGAGAATATTTTTCAATGATAAAAAATGATCAATTCATTATACAGTGATAATAATTATAAATATATATGTACCTAACAACAGAGCTCTAATATGCACAAAGCAAATACGACAGAATTGAAGGGAAAAATAGACAATTCAACCGTAATAGTTAGAGACTTCAATATCCACTTTCAGTAATGACTAGAACAACTAGGTAGAGAGGCAACGAGGTAACAAAAAATTTGAGAGGCACTGTACAAAAATTAGTCTGATGGACAGACATTCTTCTTAAGCACAAATGGAAGATTCTTCAAGTCATATCATATTCTAGACTACAAAATAAGTCTTAATAAATTTTAAAAGATTGAAATTCTACCAAGTATATTTCCCAACCACATGGAATAAAATTAGAAATTAATAATACATGTGAGAAGTTCACAAATATGAGGAAATTAAATAATATAGCCCAATATATATACACTAAAAGGAATCAAAATTACAGACACATATTACAACCCTTATATCTACTTGTGAACATAACCCCGGCTCTTCAATTATAATGCCTATTATAATAGACCACATAAAGAAAATAAAACAATTACACTTGTCTACCATGTCCAAATAATTCCTTGGAATATGGCAATATCCAAAAAAGCAGTTTATTTCTTCACCATTTTTTCTCATTTTTGTTCCCTCTCCTGCCTCCCTTCCTTCCTCCCTTCCTCCCTTCCTTCCTCCCTTCCTTCCTCCCTTCCTTCCTTCCTTCCTTCCTTCCTTCCTTCCTTCCTTCCTTCTTTTCCTTCCTTCCTTTTTTCTCTCCTCTTTGATCTTTTGATTAAAAAAAATATTGTTTCCAGATGAGGAACAAGATCACATTTAACACATACTATGACTGCCTGCTAATTAGCAAAAGGCACTCTCTCCTCTGTGGTAAAAAGTCCAGGTCATGGTGGCCAGCAGAAAACAGATGAGATTTCAGCTGCATTTGCCCCTTCATCTGGGTGCCCCGTATAGGCTGTAACCTACCAATGATGCTTATTGACACTGATGAAGGGAATGGAAAACAAAACAGTGAAAGAGTTTTCTCCTTTCCTTTTCCCACAACACGTGACTAGAAAATTATCAAATCACTGATGATGTTAGAAATGTGAGAATGGAAAGTAGACTATGACCAAAAAAGAGCATAAGTTAGAGAAAGAATACAATTTTTAAAAGTGAAGAATGAGGAAAAATAGGAGACTTAAAGAAAGTTCTAAAAAAAATTTTGAAACCCGGGGCCAGGAATCACATGATACTAGTCACAAAGAATTGGAAAGATGTAAAAAGCCTCCACATGACTATGGCAAGTGAAAATAAACTGTTTTAAAGGGAAGGGTGGTCAAAGTGAGGTGAGTAGAGAAATCCATAGAGGGTAGTGAGTGACTGCAAATTAGAAATTTAAAAAATGACATTAACTAGCAGTAATTTTACAATTCCAAAGTTAACAACATAATGTTCTTTATATAAATCATCTTGAAAGCAGTGGATTATTTGATGATCCTGAAATCAAAAGGTATAGTAAGGGATAAAAAGGCTACAGTGGAAAGCCAAATATAGTAAGTCCTCACAAAAAAAATCCTGAATAGTTTTTGGAAACTGTGACTTAAAGCAAAATGACGTATAACAAAATCAATTTTACTACAAGCTAATTAAAATAAACAAGAGTCACATTCCTACAGCATATTTCTGGTCACAGACAAAAAAAACAAAACAAACAAAGAAAAAACACCGCCAAACTTTTAAATAAAGGCTCAAATACTTCTAACATAAAACACTGAAATAAGTGTGAGCTATACATACATTAAGAAAGATTACTGAAAACAAGTATAATTAAGATTTATCGACCCTCTTATTTCAGTGCAGGGTCATAGGTGGCTGAAGCCTATCCTGGCAGTTCAGAGAGGAAGGCAGAAAGCAGTCCTGGACAGGACACCTTTCTGTCACAAGGTGCACTCACACACACCCACAGTCACTCACATTGGGACAACGTAGACACACCAGTTGACCCAGCGTACACATCTTCGGAAAGTGGGAGGAAACAGGAGAGAAAACACGCAGTCGTGGGAAGAACATGCAAACTCCACAAAGACAGTGGCCCCGGCTGGTAATCTTTTTTTAATTTTTTTTCCTTATTAACTTTATAATGAAGCAACTCTGAGCAAAACAATGCTGTTTTGAGGACCTGCTGTAATTTGATTGCACAGTTCTACACTGAAAAGACGTTAAGTGAAAGTCAAACATGCTTTTGAACTGGGTAGGTTAGAGGTACTAGATCTAATCATGCTAGGTACACAGAAGACCAAGTAAATAAATCACTCTCCTAGGATGGCACCCACTCAAACATTCAGAGGGACTTCGAGGGTAAAATGTTAATGTTTAAGTAAAATAGATAGCCTATCCTTACGAAAAAGCTAACAAACTGGAGAAATGTAAAACGCCAATGTAACTCAAATTCATAAAAATTGTTCTGGAATAGTGTTATAAACTATAAAGAGGTAATATAGTATAGTATAGAGATTTCTAGAAGGAGGATATTATTTATTATTGAGGCAAGAGGACTATTCTTCTTTTTAGAAGTGTTTTACCAGGGCCTCACAAAATGCAAAGGGTGTATTTATACTAGGAAGTTTTGAGGGTATTTTGGTAAATAATAATGATTAAAAAAATAAGATAAATGCAAATACTAAAAACGAGAGTCAAATTTATTATTTTTTAGTTTTATCAATCATACACAGATGATATTATTATACATAAACAATAAAAAATAAACCCTAAACTTTTAAAATTAATAATTTAATTAGTTAGAAGGTTAGAAGCTATGTGTCCATAGCTGTCTTAGATATCATCAATAACCAATGAGAAAATATGCAAGGAAAAGATGTAGCTTACAGTAGCGATGGGAATTTAGAATTATAGAAACAAACTGATCAAGTGATCTGCAAAATATGAAACTATACAACTTGAAAAACAAGCATAGAAATACTTGCATTAATGGAGAGACTTGCCAAGGTAAATAATGGCAATAATCAAGATGGGGATATTTCAATTTTCTCCCAGTTATTTAAATAATAGAAATCGATGCCATTCAAATCCCCTTTATTTATTTTATTTTTTTTTTAGTGGCGTGTGGAGGAATAGACTTTACAAAATTTATTTGAAATTTTACCTGGAAGAGTAAATTATAAGAAATTCCAGCAACATTTTTAAATGCAATCATAATGAAAAAATTGTCTCCCCTACTACAATGGCACCAGAAACATGGGTATTGATACAAGTGAAGTTCCCCCCAAAAGTGGGGGAGTTAAAAGAAGTGAAGATGGATGCTGGTTTGACAGAAACAACAGTATCCAGAGCAGACTTGTTCACTGTATCCCTACGCTACTAGAACAAAAGATGTTTTTAATAGGTATATTTACCAATAACTTAAAAAAAAGCTATTTTAAACAAGAGTTAGTTTAAGTTACCATCAGACTGGGCAGAATTTAAAATGTTGATCAATGAAAGAACACATAGCATCATTAAAGTAAGCTAGAATGCTTGGAATACTTTACAAAAATACTGATATTGATGGAAAGAAGTCACCCCATCAGAAAGGTTATGCATTTCTAGCTAGGTTAGGCATTTCTTCCTTTAGGATCACATTGCGGTGGGCACGTCCTATAATACTTGCAGATTAAGCTCAGACGGGAGAAATCATCTCAATGTGTCCCCAGTACTTGGCAAGAAAGAGACGTGACATTATACTTAAATTGTGAAACTCATTTTGGCTGAGAAAGCCGGGTCTTAAAATGTGCTTGCCAAGACAGGAAAATGATACAAAATGCATGCTGAATTATACATAAATATGCATATATACATAGCCACCCACACACCATGTTTGGATGATAAATAGACCGAAGATTGGTATTGAACTATTTAGATAGATAGTCAAAGGGTAGTCTAGGAGGGCTCAGGATGCGTTGTACTTTGGGGAAACATGAAACTCCCCCTACCCACCCCCTCCCCCCCACCACCAGACACACACACTAGAGCATGTTCTCCAGAATCCATTTAATCTGGGTTCAAAGGGATTTGAGGCTCTTGAACTGTTAGGACTTGAAAGATGAGAATGGGCTGCCAGTGACATGAGCCACAAATCTTAAGCATATGGAAGGGGCTGACCTGCTGTGCTCCACAAATGAGAAATTTGTCTCTTTTGGCTTTTTAAGGAGGCACTGTGTGCAGAGACACTGGGAAAGAGCAGCTCTACCAGCAAAGCCTGAAGGGGCGCAAGCGTTATTCACGACGCCTCGCAATTTAAGTTTCAGGCTGAATCTAATGTGCTGAGAAAGAGGTCAATTGGAACAAAACGAAGGGGAGAACAGCCCCATCGCTGTAACTTCCACCATCAAAGCTTCTCAACCAGATTTATATTTCAGACAGAAGGAAGGAAATTGAGGAAATAAGTCGTTTCTCTCTGAACAAAACAGAATGAAAATATGGTGTGTTCCACCTTGTAAAATCAACAACCGACACCAGGATAGGTTAACTTTGCAAACCTTGGGGATGAGATCTGGTTCACATAAAAAGAGTCATTCGATTTTATGTTATTTTTAAACTAAAGTAAAATAAAGGTTGGATGATGAAAACTCCTTCACTCGCTTCCATTTTCTCCTTTGTGATTTTTTAAAGTTAGCCAATGGTTTTGCATTCTTTGACTTTCCTTTCGGAGGCTAGGAAATATACAAAATGCCAGTGAACTGAAGAAGATGAATGATGTTTATATTAACAGTGCTGGAAATTAATTTTATCAGGTGATACTTGTCGCCTTATTAGGTAACAGTGGAAATAATTTGGAACTCTAATTGCTCTCGGGGACAAGAGGGAACACCTGCACCCTCCTCAGTCACCCCTCATCTCTAAGACAGGCTGATGGGATTCTTCACAAACACACTAGTATTATTCCTCTTCAGATCAATAATTACAGCTCTTAAACTCTACTCTCTATGAGGCGTATTTTCTCCCCTCCTCGTAAAATCATCTTTCACTTGTCCCTCCGAAATATATATCTTAATGAAATAATGGGCTCAAACAAATGAGTCTCTCTTTGGATGACACACTGATCTGGCTTGCTGGATAGAAGATGAGGTAAAACATGAAGGCGGTGTTGATGATAGTGATTAAAACACCAGCTTTGACAGGGCAATAACTATAAAATCTCGCTGCTAGTAATAATCTCTACAATACAACGGCAATACCCATGCACCATATGTCACAGCCCAGCAATCCATCTCTACGAGTGTCACTGACTTAAGCAGGTTTCAGAAAAGCCTATCATTATTTTTAAGTGGGGGGTGGGGGGGAGGACACGGTTCCATCGCTGTATTACATTAGTCACTCAGTTTAGTCCTTCTGCTGACTTATTTATTTTCATGAAAAGGAATCTATATACTTCAAGCTGTGAGATCTGTAGTTTACATTTCTTGTTGATATTCTTTGGATCATTCGTTCCTTGTCCTGCGGCTTTCTAGGAGCGTGACCTTGCTTTCAATCACGTGCATTTGAACAACAAAAAGTTTCAGAAATGGTCATTACTGAGTCATATACATGTATGTATGTATATGTACATATATATGTGTATATATTCAATTATATATATTTATAAATTATTATCATTGAATGTAAGAGGAACTCAGTATCTACAGTGGTACTGGCAGATGCGACTGAAGGCTAGAACAGAAACCAACCGTAGCAGAAGGACAAGAAAAAATGATTTGGCAAGAGAGAATCTTTAGAATTTAACAATAATAAAGGTAATCTGTCTTTAAATTATGTTGGATCATGACAGGAGGAATCTCTTACATTACAACAAAGTAATAGTGACTAGAGGAATTATTGCCAAGTTCCAAGTTTGCAAAGCAAAAAACGTTGACAATAAATGAAGTAATTTTGTTGCTGGAGTGAAAGGGGAAAAATATTATTTTTCTAGCAAATATTTGTTAGAAATACCACCAAGGAGCTCTTATGTAGCTTATAAGTTTAATGATTTTAGTTTCAGAAGTCATTACTTTACTTTCCCTGTTATATCTCATATTAACAAATCATTACAGATAATTGGGCAAGTTACTTCATGTTTCTGTGACCCAGTCCCCCCCATCTGTACAATGAGGCCAATAAAACCTGTCTCAAAGGGTTGTTGTGATTAAATAGTTAATATTCATTAAGTACTTAGAGCAGTTCCTGGATTATAGCAAATTCAATACAAGTGGTTGCTACTATTGTTTTGTTATTATTTACAAGAGTTAATTATGGAGTCAGAGCAGACTTAATTCAAATCCCAGACTGCCAATTACTTAGCTGGGCGAAAGTAAGATCAATTGGCAAATGATTTAACCATTTTAAGCCTCTGCAAAATGGGGACAATGACAGTTTCTTCCTCAATCTGGGAAGAATAGGTGTGATCATGTATTGGTAAGCCTTTTCACCTGTGTCTGGCACACAGTAAGTTTAGCTATTTATGAAAATAATGGAAGTATTTATATGATCACATTCTTTGCCACAGTAAAATAAAAAAAAAACTATATAATCTATCCATGTAAGTAAAATTTTTGTTTTCCGATCTCTTAAATTCATGAACTCTACCAAAATCAGCTGTCTTTTCACTGAGTACATCCAGACAAGCTCCAATTACTGATACCTTATATGAGGCTTTTTCAAGATTTGATGAAAAGATATGAAAAAAATAAATGACATAATGGGAACAGGTGCAAATATTTTCTCTTAAATGTACGGTGAAATGTAGCTGGCTTGTAAGGATGAGACGAGAGGCAACATACACTTCTTTATGCACTTCTCCAGCAAGGTGGTATTTCAAACTCCCCAGCAGATGGAAAAGAAAACACAAGGACAGCTTGTTAGAAAAAGACCCAGACTGGTAAGTCCATCGCATCTCCCTTTTTCTTTCCTCATTAATTCCCTGATCCTTATTCCATTGTATAACTTAACAACTATCTCTATAGGCGAAAACCGTGTCTAGTTCTCACTTCCACTCTTTAGAGGCTTGTACAGTTCTTGAGGCATAAGCCAAGAGGTTTTCCCTAAATGAGAAACCGGCAGGAAACTTTCACCTGCTCTGCAGGCAAGCAACGCGTTTCAGTGAATCTCAATGAACTCCGTGCAACTGCTCTTTTGTTTCAGTGTTTGATGTTGCAGGTAGAGAAGGTATTTCACTCCTATGAGTACTATAGGTCGGACTACCTCATTCAAACAGAAACATATCACCAAAGATTTAAAAGAAAAGGATAAGAGAGGAAATATAGCTATCCACAGAAGAAAAAAAAATGTGTTTTATTTGGTTTTACATGGATAGAATATTAGCTACCTAAATCAGACCTATGGAAACGTGCAGTAAATCTATTTTGTACTCTCATATCTTTCACTCTTGTTGAGATTAAGCCCGTGGTGTTCCCATGGAGATAACTCATACTATTCACTTAGGATTTTTTTTTTTTCTAATTAATGATTAATGCCATCTCCTAATTACAGAGAGTAGCAGATTCAATAATGTGAAGCATAGTCAGAAACTTTAAATCCTAAGGTTTTTACTTAAGTTTGTTATAAATTTGTGAGACGAATATGCAACTATAGCTTACATTTTCCTCATTTATAAGAGGAACAAAAGTTTTAAACGAAGCAGGAGACTTCTGGGAAGGAACACCTCAGGCCCTATTTGGGTGGCCTGTGTGCTAGATCCAGCCCACAAAGGAATTTTGTTGGCAAATATTTTTAAAAGGTTGGGATTATTATGCCAATATTTAAGAAAATAATTATTAAGAAGTAGTGATTTTGATTTTGAGTTGCAATGGACAAAAATGAAAACCTGGCAGCATTAGACTGAAACACCTGCATGGCAAAAATTGGCTAAGTAGTTATTGCTTCATTTGGATGGGGCGCTTGCTAACCAGTTTACCAGAGATTCTCTTGTCTTATCCATTCCAAATCTCCCCCATTCACTATACTTAAATGGCCTCTGTAGCCTTCGATTTTATGACTCCTACCTCCAGTTGTCAAAGCCAAAACCCTTCAACATCAAGTTAGCAAAAAACCAATCAAACAAAAATAATTGTGCAAGTCACTCTGTCACTGTGGCTAGGGATACACTGACGAATGTGGTCGTCTCTGTTTTCAAGATTATATGCTAGAAATGGTGATCAAATGCCTCCAAAGATAATGTTAAGTAGTGCTATAAATCTACTAGTGCAGCTCTCAAAGACAAAAGATACTTTTGATATTTTGGACATAAGAGATGTGGAAGGAAAAGTGGAAAAGCCCATAAATTATTCATCAAAAGATATTTCTAGATTTGCTTCGTTCAGTGGAAATATGATGCAGGCCACAAATGTAATTAAAACATAATTCTAGTAATTACAGTAAAAAAGAAATATTTTAATTTTAATGATATATGTATATATCATTTAGCTCAGTGAATTCAAGATATTATCATTCCAACCAGTATTCAATATAAAAAAAAATGTTAATGAGACAGTGCATGTCTGTTTTTCATATTAAGTCTTTGAAATGAAGTCTATATGCTCATTTATGGCACCTACCAATTCAGATTGATCACCTGTACAGTGCTCAGTAATTATATGTACCTAGTACAGAACACCTTCGTCACTGCAAAAAGTTCTATTTACAGTATAGTTCTAGAGCACGTCCCAAGGGAGGGAACTGTGGAAGTGAAGGCATGCCAGATATACGAAAGCACAGGTCATTTTCTAGAAACACTATGCCCATGTCAATTTGATTATGGGTCAGATGTGTTAAAGTAAGAGACATAGGTCAGAAGCTTGGTAAATTAGTCGACAATCTTTAAGCCACAGAATAGCAATGCAAGGTATTTAAACCAGCTTAAATAGTGCACATTGCTGATGCTCAATAATAAACCGATAAGTAAACCACAGAAATTTGTAAATTCCTAAAAACATTTTTTAGTCCACTAGTGATATATGTACTTTTGTGTATGAAATTATTGGTTCACGTAATAGCCCAAAGATAGTTCTAATTCCTGGAAAAGGCAGATTTGGGTGTGTAAGTCACAAATTCAGAGCTCAGTCTTGCTTTGTTTTGCTTTGTTTTATTAGCCCAATTATTAAGCATGTTGTTCCCTTGATGGCAAGATGGTTGCCAGAGGTTCTAGGCATTCTTTCTATGATACTGGGAGTCTCAAACTTTACTTATAACCATTCTGTCAAATCAGGGATTTAAATCCAGCCAGGTTCAGATTATTGACCATTCACGAATTAATTACTATGGCCAAGGAAGTGAGATCCTCTCACTGATGAAGCTTCATTCTCATACTTACTCCCGAACTTCAGGGTGTGGTCAAGCTACCTGATCACAGGTAGACAGACTGAGAGTCATTATCCAAAGGAAAAATGAGGTGCTGTTACCCACAGGTTAATATATGAAAGGTGGGTTCGCAAACCAAAATAATGTTCACTAGATTAAATGTGAAGAATGTTGGATACTTTGTCATAGCTGTCAGATAAATAAGTTTCTGTTAATATCTATCTGTTCTCCCATGACAAAGTGGAGCCTCTAGAAAGCATATGTATTGAACGGTCCTCTGACAGTTAATAATCCAGAGCAGCATAACTGTTAAAAATCTACAATATAATTGGTTGCAAAGTGGAGAAAAATCAATCTATCAATAGGTCGGTTACTCTAGTGTTTAACAATTTGTACTAATGTTTGGACTGATCAGTTAAGATATTTTATGTCTTACTATATAGCTAATATGATCACTTCTTATGAAACTCTATTGCACTATTACAGGGTAATTTCTAATTGCCTTTTAATTTGTTTCATTTACTCTATGTGCATTTCATTGTAATTTTAACTCAATTTACTTTCTATAATTAAATGAAATGTACATAATCATTTATTTTTATTAACATTTGTAAGATGCAAAGGATAAAAGTGTAAGAACAAAGGTATAAATGAATAGGTATTCTATATGATTATCTGTTCCTAGGTATTACAACTTTGGGTTCATCTAGCCATAGTTTAACTTTTTAGTAATTTCAATGAGGTTCTCAGGTGCCCAGTTGTTTTCAGAGTTATTTTGTTTTTGAAGAGTTCATTCTATTTATAATATTCTGCTATTTAGTCATATATACTGACATAGTCAGCTTCAAATGAAACATCCAAATATTTTGAGGTTATATGTACTAATGAGAAAATACTTCCAGTTTACATAGCTTATACTTGATTAAGTCTTAACAGCTTTTAAAATAAATATCCAAAATGTTTCTATTATATCATAATAGAAAATCATTCTAATTTTAATAAATTAAAAATTGATATATTGCCCTTATATCATTATATATGAAGTTAGATTTAAAAAATAGTATC
Organism: Pteropus vampyrus; assembly: GCF_000151845.1. Classification (NCBI taxonomy): domain Eukaryota; kingdom Metazoa; phylum Chordata; class Mammalia; order Chiroptera; family Pteropodidae; genus Pteropus; species Pteropus vampyrus. The sequence continues at coordinate 3,909,365 of NW_011888811.1, forward strand.
ATTATAAATTTTTACTGTATTCCAAGTTATAATTTAATAAATAGTTGTCATGGAATAATTTTTCATTTGATATTTTATAAATATCAACTTTTATTATTCTAATATAAATATAATATAAAAACATAAATTTGTACAGCGAGACTATGTCTACAAAATTGCAATTATTTAAGAAATTCAGTTTTAAAACAGCTCTGCTAAGTCTTGATTCAATTCTTATTTAATAGAAAGTGAAGTACCTAACAAACTGCTCTACATATTTTTATAGGCAAATAGGACTTAAATTACCAAATAATTTTAAAATTATATTTCCATTCCATTATCCCAAGATATCCAAATAGTCTCTTGAGTCTCTCATCTCAGAGAAGGAGATTACTGAGGCGATTTTGCAGAATCCATTAACACAATATTTCAGCCTAAACTATCAAGAAAATTAAGGACTCTATGTGTTTATTGAATGAATCACATTCAAGCTTTACTATAAACAAAGTGCTGCAGAACACCAGTCATTTTACCTTCAATGAGGCAACTGTAGTGTTAAGAATCCATTATGTGTATTTTAGTCACTCAATACTTAACTGTTGAATGAATAAATGTGTACTTGGCAATGGTTATCTTTTTGTTTTGCTTTCCTATTACTGCTGTAGCCGTTGCTATTCTATTCTAATATAGAGTACTGTGCTGTTTCCTTTGGGGACAATTTTAAATTTGGTGTCACCCCAACAGTTGGGGGCAGGACACGGATAACAGCGCAGAAGTGCAATTAGCATTTTTCCATGGTTCTTCCTCATTGATGCAGTAAAGAATCACAAGTCAGTGAGATTTAGAAAAGATTTATTAAAAGTATATTTTAGAAAGGGAAAGCATGCTCCAAGGAGGTACAGGATTTCAGTGGAGAGCTGTAACAACCCAGGAATGGGAATCTCTGAATTATATTTGGGCCCATGGGTGGCTTCAAAGGCATTCTTAGGTGATTGGCAAGTGAGGTCATTTTGATTGACACTTGGCTGCTGTATAACACACTGCCTATTGTATATGTGCTTACCTAGAATTCAGTCTGTTATAAGCAGATTCATGAACTGGCAGACATAAACATAGTATTATAATGACAGCATTAGATTGTGGGCAAATTAGGCTAGTACCTTCTGCGCAGGAGTTTGTGGTTGGTTTAAACCAGCTAAGATTATGGCCATCCTGTTCTTTGTCTCTGAGGATGCAGGAGGGATTCTCTAACTACCAATAGGGTGTTCTTTGGGCGGTTTCTAGGCAGGGCCTCTATTCCTTTGTTCTTCTGTCACTCGAGTCTGACCAGCCACCTACCAGTGCCAAGGTAGAATAGTTCCAAATGAAGACAATTCCAAGAGGCTTCGTTTCATTCAATCAACAGTACCGAATACTAACATTTCCTGCTCATAATAAAATGTACTATTTGAATCGTCTGCTTCTGAATACCTGTCTAAAACTTATCTAAAAGTTGTAAAAGTTCTGGTTTGCTATCAAACTTTATAGTGTGTAATTGTAACTTAGATATTATAAAAATTTGAATTCTCACACTCTACTTGCAAATTCTAATTTCATAGAACTAACTCCATAAGGACTAAGAATCTATATTATAAACAAGTAACCCATATAACTTCTTAGTTGGCAATTTTCAGACCATATAGCAAACACTGTACCTACCTGCCTAATTATATAATAATCTTTAGGCAATACTCATTTTGTACCCTACCTTCCTCCCTCATGCCTACAGACATGTTCATTGAATTACATTTAATAAAATATACCTACATTTATTTAATGATAGTGACATGAAAATTGACTATATAAAATATACATATATTCCTCAAAACTATCAAAGTTATTATAAAATATTGTATTTTATTGAAAATGTTTAACATATTTAAAATATCTATTACTTCTTGAATGTCCAAAAGAAAACTGAATGCTCAGTAACAATAAATATAATAATTATATCTCTTCCTTCTGCTTATGATAATTGCCTCTCTATCAATAAATGTAAAACAGAATCACTAGAAAAATAATTTGAAAATCTACAGGCCTATCCACCCTGCTAAAATGGAATCTTACTGAAGGCATCCTCAACATTAATTTTGAAAGTGTTTCCCCAGTATTTCATACTTATACCCTTTGACCCCTCAAATAAATTGAAAACCACAGTTATCCCCAGAATGTAGATTAATAAAAGTACTACCCACCTCTTAAGCAGTCCTGCCACAACATCTGCATACATTTATAAACTAATAGCACACATTCCAAATTCTCCTCTAAAAGAAAAACCCTTGTTTCCTCTACTCATAACACTCCTGACACCAAATGTCTGGTTTTTTTCTCTTACATGGAGCAATTCTGACACTAACTACCTGGAGTTAGCTCACAGTCCACAGGTTAAGATCTCAATCCCACCAGACCCCTACCCCCACCCCCCCGTTTCAGATGCTAACCACCAGTCCAGCTCTCTCAGACTTCAGCCAGCTATAAGTTGGGGTTTCTCACGATCCCCTCCTGTGATTCAATAACATGGTATAACAGCTCACAGAATTCAGTGAAACATTTACTTACATTTATTGGTTTATTACACTTAAGCATCTCATTATATTCACAACCTGGAAGCTATCCAAACCCTTTCATTTAAGGTTTTATGGAGGTTCCATTACTTAGGGATGGTTAATTAAATCACTGGCTATTGGTAGTTAGCTCAGTCCTCAGTCCCTTTCTCCTTCCTGAGGCTAGGGGCGGGGCTGAATGTCCCAAAGCTCTAATCACATGTGCGGTTCTTCTAACGACCACCACCATCTTCCCAGAGTCACCTTTTGGCATAAACTCTGGTACAATTGAAAGGGGCTTATTATGAATAAGATGTTCTTCTCATTCAAATCGAATCACTCAACCAACTCCAAGGGTTTTAGGAGTCGTGTGCCTATCCATCTGGGGCTGAGGACCAGATATAAATTTCTTTTACACTGCAATATCACATCTCCAATACCCTTGTTGAGTAATTGTTGATGAGATTTTTCTAATGGTTTCATAAAGACACGAATGGAGGAAAGTAGTATACCTAACTGACAACATTTGTTTTGATTTTTCTTTCCTTTCTCAAAGTTTCTCTTGCTTTCTCTTGCTGAAATCTCTCTCTCATCCTAAAACATCTAATCCCCTTGCCCTACATCTTGACATACCAATCTTATGTATGGTAACTGAGCTCCCAAATTGACATTTCATCTATCCCCACCCACAACACAACAAAAGTTTCTCTTCGAATCTACCTTCCTCTTCAGAAATAAAGAATTTATTATTATTATTATTTTCTTTCCTGTCACTTCAGTAAAATGAAGTCAGTTAAAACATATGCTTCACTTGAATACAGTGGAGTCAATTACATTATTATATTTAAAGTCAGGAGTCATCAAGACAAGTAAGTTAAAAAAGGCTCAGAAAACTGGGGTGTCAGAACAAATTTCCCACAGGTTATCTAGATCATTTGAACGTGGGGGGGCCAGAATAATAAGAGTGTTTTTTGTCTTATGGGAGGCTTACTGTTTACTTCAGGCCTTAATATGAAATACCTTTTTCAAGCTGACATAATAAAATGGATTTGTATTCATTAAACTGGGAAATAAATTTATAGAATCAGTTGGACATTGTCGAAGAAAAAGCAGATCTTATGACCATTTCCAAATTTCCACTAAAATAAATAACACCTCTCCCTCGTTCCTACACATACATACTTCTTAATCTTGAGTGAAGTATGTGCTGACAATATCAGTACTTGAATTTCCATGGTTAACTATAGAATATCAAGGTCAAGTTGAGGCATCTTGCATTTTCAGTGTTCTTTTGAACATCGGTCAACACAGGTATTTTTAAATGATAAATAGTCTCTAAATACCTAAATTCTCAGGACAACAGAAATGCCCTAGTCCTATAGCTCTCTTTTTTCCCCCAAATAAAGAACAGATCTAAGATGATGTTGAATAAGGCAAACGAATCCGTAAAATATAAAGTCTATCCTATTAAAAATTAATGATTTATCTCAAATACATTATTCTAGCTTAAGTAATCAAGCACTTAGGCAAATGTTTCCTATGTTTACGCATAAGTACTCATTTTGCTCTGTGAGGTCATATGCTTTGAAATGACAATTCGAGTCGGAGTATTTTGCCTCTAGAGTCTTCATTCAAAGTATTTTCCAGTGGTGTCACAAGCAGATAAATGCACCTAATTACTAGATTGCACAGCCTGATGTATGTTTATTTGACTATGAAAACAACCCACCAAATGTACAATTTTCTCTTCTTAAAAAACATAGTAATTTAAATGCAAAAGATATGTTAATCAGTATTATCATTGAGATTTTTCTTATGTCACATTAGGGTGCTTGGAATGATCATTTTGCTGTCAGCAATAAAGAAGCTTATACTGGAAATCCATATGGAAACATCTCCACAATCTCGATAAAGTGGAACACACAGTACCCCCTGTCAGACTAAGGCAAGTATGGCGCTGGCTTCTACAGAATAATAATTTGGTAGGTTACAAACTGTTTCCAACAAGAATAGGGAAAGGTAAAGCTCAGGCTATCCTACTGTAGAAAATAGTCTATAAAATATTCAAAAAAACAAAATTTGAAAACGAAGGGAATAAAAGAATGTGGTCCTCCAAATCGCTGTTCAACTCCTTTTGAAGTAAAAGCAGTCATTACAACATGCCGTTCTGAAGCTGAGGGGTTTTAATCATACCAGGAGAGGTGGGAACTCCCCGGGAGCAGAGTGTTCCATTTGTGTCTCCCACAGTAATTGTTATTTTAATTGGCTGAAATAAACTATAATGCCCCAGGCCAGTGATAAAATTGTATAGGTAGGCAGCTTCTTTCCCTTTAGGAAAGAGACCCGTTAAAAAAGCTTATACTTTGAATTAAAAAAAAAGAACATTGTTTCTGATTTTATATCAATGCAGCCTAGTCTGGACGGTCTTATTCTTGGGCCCCCTCTCTCAAACTATCATCACATGTCAGATTTGGTCAGAAAAGTTTCATTTGGGTTTTTTTTTTTTTTCCCCCCAAACTAGGAATTGTTAAAGAGAAAACCACAGGCCCAAAATGGAGTCACTAGTTCTAAAGCCAGAACAAGAAACTTAGACTTAATACCAGATCTGACTGCAGTTTCGACCTTCTCCAGGAATGTAACATTAATATGTTAGCGTGGAATAATCTGTCACATGGGACCTCTCCATCCCTCAAAGAAAGCTGAGACAATCTGCCTCATAAGACCACGGTCCGCTTGATTCAATAAAGCCAAATCGGTCTTTAAAATTTACTCAGTTGAATTTCTATTCTTAAATTGAATTTATCCAAAATTACCCCTAAATCTCCACCTCTGCCTTCTCACTTCTCTGTCAGAGTTTAGAAAACTCTAAGATTTTGTTATTTTGTTATTAATTCTCATTAATAGGGTGAGTACTCATAAACATCTGGGAATATATAGCCTTTAAAAATACAGTCATTTCATTCCTGATGTATTCAACTGTGTACTTTCTAAGTATAAAACCATGCACCGATAATATGGGTTTTCAGAGATGAAAATGATATTCCTCTCAAGTTTAAAATTAAGGTAATAAGATGCATCTAAAATTTTATGAACTGGTAGAAAAAAATAGAAGTGCTGTTTAAGAAAGTCTAATTATTTTACCTGGGTACTGGCTGAATTTCATTTTGGGGGTGTAGAAAGAGAGACCTCTTAGAAATAAAATGTGTCCGTTTAGAAAAGAAAGCATGAAAGCTTGAGCAAATGGGAGGTTGCAATGGGATTCTGCAAAGGACAGGTAAAACACCTGATTTGAAAGTAGAAATAACAACATAAATGACTAATTATATCATTAGCATAGAAAAAAAGAGATAAGGGATCAAAAAATAAGTGATATGAATGGTATAAAGCCTGAGAGACTGAGAGAATTGTAAAACTGGAAAAGAAAAGTTGAAGTAGAAGGTGATTAGCTCATATCAACATATGCTAAATCAATGACAAACTTCTATTTGTTTAATATTCAGAAATCAGCATTTCTAGACATCTGCGAGTGAGAAAGCAAGAAAGCATTGGAAGAGAAATACAGTTACAAATGTGTTCCTCAGTAGTCCCAGAGACTAAAGAGAGACCTGGCCTCTCAAAAGATATGATGTAAATATTATAGTGAAAACATAGTATACATATATCAGTTCAGAAAGTCATCTTTTATAAAAGCTGCTCCCATGTTGCAACTTTCTGACAAAGGTTTGAGCTAATGGCTGTGGTTGGTGTTTCTCTTTCCACAATCCTTAGAGGAGGTTGACCTACATCTTGAGAGTTCTGTGTTCCCTTCAACTGTATCCAAGTCTCACTTCTTTCCAGGTCTCATGGATCTAAAACTTCTTGTGGAGACTGACAAACTTAATGAGAAACATCACAGAAGTGAAGGATAAAAAAAAACAGCCAAATTACACATAGGAGAATCTAAGAACTGGACTCAGAAAATGTGCTATTAACCTGATGTGACTTTCTTGAAAGACTGCAAATCACAAGAAAACAAACAAAAAGCCTTATTCTTGGTAGTCTTTGCTTGAACAAACTTTGGTTTCTTGAGACTTCTTGTAGGTACAGGTATGAACTTCCTTGCAAAATGCATTTTTATAAGAAGCCTGCTAAATCAGTTTAACCATAAGCCCCAACCCCCGATATCTGACCAAGTCCCTTCAGATGATGTATGTCACTCTGGCCTGTCTTCGGCAAGAATCCTGGCAGGTTGGTTTAGTCGGAACTCCCTTACCCCTATGTTTCCTCTTAGTAATTTTCCAGCCACTGACCTCCATCCTGTCCCTTTGCTACAAACGTTCACTTGCCCATGATGTATTTGGAGCCCAGCCCAGTCCACTCGCCCACTGTAAAATCCCATTGCAGCAGTCCTATGTGAATGGCCATGGTCCTCCATGAAGTCTGCCAAACTGTCTTTAATGAGTGTCATTGTTATTATTTTTTCTTTAACACCTTCTATCACAATGAGGCCATCTCCCTCATGAAAATGATGAGACAACAGTAATTAAAAATGATTTCTATCTATTCACTCCAACCTAAAATACTTGCTGCTTTCGTTTTTGCAAACCCAATGACCCCTTTTCCAGAAAACCAGAACCTTTGTGTTCGCAGAGATTCAGTGCCTAAGATGCAGATATATCAAAATGGCTGTTGACAGACTACATCATTTAAAGCAGCTTTCTTTAGAATAAATGGCTAGTCACCGGTGGAATTCTAAAAAAAAAAGAAGCTATATAGAACCTATTGCATTTCCTACCAAATAAAATCATTCAATTTAGAAAGATGTTAGTTAAGATGTTTCCAGTTCATAAATTCTTTTTTTCTTTTACATTTTAGAGATAAAGGAAAAATAGAACTCTTACCTACGAAGGGCATTTGTGGAAAATCTTTAAGTGTAGGTTGATGGACCTACCTGTGGTAAAGAACAGGTTTTCCGATGATTGGAGACAAGACGAGGGTTTCCAGCAGACAGGTTTCTTAAAGTGCTTCAGGGTCCCTGTCTGCTATTTTCTTATCTAATGTATCTTCACCTCTCAGCCCTTAATGACAGTGTTCTGAAACCTAAAAAGGGGGGAAAAGACATTTTTGAAAACATGGCTGAGTAACAACAAAGTCACCTTGTGCTTGCCTCAGATGTTGTGCACTCAGGAATATAAAACAGAAACATCTTGTTACAGCAGTCAACTTGCTGAATGCACGCACAGGGTGGAGAGGCTAGGACACATCCAAGTAGCTAAAAAGGGAGAAAAAAGTCTCTCGCCGTACATACACAGCCAGTCTGGTTTCAAGATTTGCTTTTACGAAGGATGCTGCTGCATTTTGTTTGAGAAAAGAAGTGGCAGGGGTGAGAGGAGCTGGAAAGAGAAACCTGAGCAAGGTCGTTATTCAATACATATTTATGGAGTGCCCGGTATGCACAGTTATGATGATGAACAAGACTGCAGATTATGCCTTTTTCAGAGTTTCCAGTACAACTGGGAAAACGATAAGAAAATATGCAATTATAATGCAATGAGATAAATGTGATGGCGGTAGGTGATGTGCATTATTATGGTGGAGGCTGCTTATTTTTTAAATTTGGGAGGAGAGAAGAGGGCCAAGAAATTTTTCTGGGATGGCAGGGGGATCTTCCAACCAGAGAGCTGAAGGAAGTGTAGTGATTAATGAAGTTAGAAGACTGAAGACACAGGCATAGAACATTTTATACAGGAAAGGTGAAGGGCAAGAGCTTGAAAGAGCTAAGACTGGGAAGGTGAGGACCTGGATGTCAATGCCTGATTTAAGAAGGACTGAACATATAACTTACTATCAATTTGATCAATGAAAGGAACACCTAGAGAAGTGTCATGCTCATTGTAGGCCTTAAGAAAGTCTTACTAAATTGTGTTTATCGACATACATTTTAACTCATTAATAAAAGTTGTTCTAAAGTTAATCTTAACATGTCTCAATTTAATGTGTTTTGGATCTAAATCAAATGAATATATGTAACCATATGTAATTTTTTTTAAGAAACCAGCTTTTATTTTTCAAAGACCGAACAAAGAAACGTGTTTTTCTTTGGATTTGGCTAAGCCAGAATGCTGATAAGATGGCTGTTTGCAAATGGACCAGTTTGTGTCCATGGAGTAATATATATAGGCACCCATATAAATATGTATACACATATGTATGCACATGTATGCTTTTATTTCTTCTCTTTTTTCTTTCTTTCTCTTTCTTTTCTTTCCTTCTTTCTCTCTTCCTTCCTCTCTCTCTTTTCTTTTCTTCCCTCCTTCCTTCCTTCCTTTTGTCTTTCCTTTCCTTCTTTTCTCTCTTTCTCTCTCTTCCTTTCTTTCTTCCTTTCTTTCTGACTCTTCTACCTTTTTTAAATAATGAACATATGCAACAAGCAGTTTAGCAAAAGAGTAAAAAATGGCATTTATCAAGTGTTAAAATCTATTTGAAATTCTAAAGTAAAGTCATTCGAGTATATTCACCTACTTATTGGTGTGAAAAGTGGATTTTTATAATCCCCTATGTAAACTGGGTTTTTGAACTATTTTTCCTGGGAGAGACAGGGAGGAGAGTTCCATATTTGAAATGCATAAACATGGTGATAATTCTTCTTATTTGAGTAATGTGATCATGACTTAAAGTATGACTTAAAGATACTAATCTTTCATTAAGTTACAGTAAAATGTTACAGGATTTGAGTGAGAAAAAAATAATCTCCATTTCTCAGGCTAAAAACTCCCAAAGAAATCATGTAGTAAAACAAATTTCAATCTAGTTTTTTATGGTTTCAGTCATTAGAAATACAAGCTTGTGTCATTATAGAATGGCATATTTTACTATGTTCTTTAACTGATCAGGGAAAGTGGTTCTTTCTCTTCCCACTAAAGCCTGCTGCAGTCAAAACACATTGTGCTTGCCTATCCAGAGCCATCCTTCAATCTATACATCGATAACATTCTCTTCATTTCTCTATAATTTGGTGGGACACTTATTTGAGGAGCTGATAGTAACATTAGCATAAAATGGGTGAAAAAAATGACCTGAATTAGGGCCACCAAAATCTCTCTTAGGAATTTGAATCCTGGGTACAATGAACTAATAGAAAACATTTTAGTCCTTCTGTGACAGTGGGAACCTGATGATTCTTTTCATTTGTTTTAAATCCCTAGATCTTAGGAGTTATCTGATTTCTGTCTTTTCTGTAGCCTGGTGGTTCTACTTTTCCATCCATACCAGTAACTCACAGGGGATGAGGCAAGTGATAAAAGAGCTGTATTAAAATAAGGCAGATATTTAAGTACCATAATGGAGAAACAAACAATATATTACAGAAGGCATAACGGAAGGAGAGCTAGCTCATATTTACATACAAATAAGTTTTTATGAAGGAAATAAAGAATGAATAAAATTTTCAGAGAATATAATGAGGGTCAGAATCTGTCGAAGGAAGAGGGAGTAATATCAGCAAATGGATCAAGAGAAAACAAGTTCAAAATAAAATTAAGGTTTTTGTCTATTTTTAAAATAAATGTTTACTGTGATGTAATGGTGAATAAGACAAACAAGTTCTCTACTTCAGGAAATATATATTCCTCTGGAGCAGAGAGACAAATGGCTAAAAATTATAATAATAATAATACCCTAACACACAAACAAGATACTTTAAAAATGCAATAAGTTCTGTTAAGTAAACAGGGGCTGAGAGACAAAGACTAACAGCAGGGATGGAGAGGAGGGTAGAAAGAGAGCTGGAGGTTGTGACATTTTAAATAACAACCGAATGAGGAGAAAATGAGAGGAATGGAGCAGTCCGGGTAAAGGAACAGAAAATACAAATATCCTAGGGAAGGAAGGCTTTGACTCAATCTCAGAATTGGTTGAAGATGACTCCAGCCAGTGAGCAAAGGAGAGTATGGTGTAAGACAATGCTGGAGAAACAGCAGGAGCCAGGCATAATAGGTTTTTTATGCCTAAGAGAAGGGTTTAGAATTTAATTCAAATTTATGAGTAAGCTATTTAGATTTTATAAAGATCAACTTAATGGCTATGGGTGGAGCATTTAGTCTTGAATGATGAATTAGATTTAGGAAATGAAGAAATGTGAGGACTCAAGAAGGGCTTATGATAGCAGACATGGTATCTTTAGATTTATATACAAGCATAATTTAGTTTTTTTTATTTAATTTTAGTACATAATTTAGAACTTCTGAAAGTATTTATTATAGTGACAGCTACCTTGAATAATTATATTATCCATAATACATATTTCCACCTCTAATCCATTATAGTCTTTATACTTCTTACAATGCAACTTGCATTTAATTACATGCTAACCAGTACTATATATTTGACATTATATTTTGTTTCCCACTTTGATTGAAAACATTTTGAGAGTAGGCCCATGACATAAATTTCTGTATGGTCCACATTACTTAGATTATATTTGATATGAATACAAATTAGTAGTAATAATAAATATATATTTAACACTTACTATGTCCCAGGCACTGTGCTAAGGGCTTTATAAGTATAATTCCATTTAATCCTCAATCCAAATCTAGGAAGAAAGCCAGTTATTATTATTTAAAACATTGCCATGATTAAGCCCTTGTCCATTTATTACTAAATAATTGACTTAAAAAGTTTTAGAGATGAAAAAAAGTATTTGGTCAGACTACTGTTCAAAGTATTTTAAAAGAGTACATGACACAATGTTATATATATATTATATGTGTGTGTGTGTGTGTGTGTGTGTGTATGCCTTATTGTTAAATTGTACACCTAAAACTTACCGGATTTCATTAACCAATGTCACAATAAAAAACAAACAAACAAATAAACAAATAAATAAATAAAAATATACATGAAATGATGTTTTCATGATATTATACCACTTCCTGGTCCTACTGAAAATCAACCACAAATCTGTTAACTGTGATAGAATCCCACACATTTTTCTCTATCTGCATTTACTAGCTATTCCTGACAATATATGTCATTTAAATGGATTTATTTAATGCAGATCAGATGATACTGTCTCACTTTCTCTTTCATTTAATTAAGCCAAACCATATTCCTCCCACTAATATTTCAAAAAGATGAGTATAGATTCTACAAAGATGCAGTTGGTTCAATTTGTCTAGATTCTAAGCATTTCTAACATCTAAATATATATGCGCAAATACCTATCAAAAAATTATCGTGACACAGATTATAATTGTGGCCCAATTATCCCAACAGATACAGATGCCACAAAGTTTAAAAGAGAGAGGAGACAGTGATATAAAGGGGAAAAAAATAACAAACACAACACTAATGGAAATTAGGGGAAAACATAAAGACTGTCAAGGAAAATTACTGCCAGGCTCACTACAGGAGGACACAAAAAGGGAAACAAAAATAAAAATAATTTAGATCCTGCCCTGAAGCATACAAATATAAAAACAACGGAGGAATTTTAATTGGGCAGAAACACTCTAAATATTTGCTTAAGCCTATTTTCTCTCCTTAAAACACAACTACAGTGTTGACACACTTGACATTTGCTCACAATCCATTTTCCTCATCCAAAGTTTAAATTTTGTAAATAGGCAATTCCAGTTTCTATTTTGGTTCACATTCTGAATGCAAATAAATATATCCCACACACCCTTAGGAAGACAGCATTTAAATAATAACTGGAAGGTGCTATTAAAACAAACATCAACACACAAATACATAGAAAATCAGACAGATCAGACGAGATATTACAGGGTCACGGGAACAGTAAAGATGAAGAAGGAGAAAGGGGAGGAAGGGCAAAAGGAGGGTAGAAAAAAAAAAGACTACCACCAGCCACACACGCACACTCAGTCATTCTGAAAATCTGAAGTGTTTAGATTTGCCCAGTTCTTCCTGGAATAATTCATTTTCTGGCCATGTTTAATATCTTTACATCTCCCAGCACTGCCATGCCCCTGCCCATTCCTAATTTGGTAAAGGTCTCTTGGCTTACAGAAAATTGTGTCGTTCAGAAATATTAGGTTCACAACGAGCTGATTAATAACTGTGTTAAAAAGCTAAATTTCAATGACAGACCACATAAATCTCTCTTATGTGAGATATTGGCTATGCAGCCTGTACTGTTTCTACAATTTAGATATTAGGCTGAATTTCTTCAGGAATTCTGGCAAAGTGGGACCCCAAAGAAAATACCAATAGAGGCATTCATATTTTCTTAATAGAGAGGCAGAAACCTAGATTAGGAAAACTGCTAATGATCACTGGCTATTTGGGTAAAGTGACAAAAAGTTGCATAATAACATGTGAATGAAAATGCTTTTAAAATATTTAAATATTTTCAGTCTTCAATTCTTCAAAAACTTAGAGAATTAGTCACTTGTTACCTCATTTAGTACTTACAATTTAATTTAGCCTAAAGCACTCTAATAAATATAAAAGACCCTGCAAATATATGAAAACAATATTTTGTAAACATCATATGTCTTCACAATTTGGGGTCAATTTATACATATTACTTATTTATGTTGCATATGTGGCAAAATATTCTTATTTTTAACCTTTACTCCTCTTCAGTCATATTTTTTTTTTTCACCACAGACAGGCAGGATCCTCACCTGCCAGGGCTTGGTGCTTGAATTTTAAGTGCAAAGGAAACCATTTCAGGATTTATAAACTGATAATCCAATAGATCCAGTTTAACTACCAATAAATCCCTTTGTTTCTGAATGGTCACTGAAACTCAGGGACAATTTGTTTGACTGTCTTTATGCACTGGCTCAGTACTTTCAGCCCCGAGTTGTACTTTGCTATTGAGTCAACAGACACAAGATACTTGTTGGAAGGTATATGTATGTTTGTCACTGAGAGATTGTCCTTTCTAATTGCTTGGTAGCTATGTTCATCTAGTTATACTTTTTCTCCCATTTTATTTCACTCATAGAATTTTGGAGTGATGATCCCTCTTTAGTTTCTTGCCTCAAATCCTGGACAGGACCATCTATATTCATATACTACAAGCCTTGCTGCCTACATTGATAAGATGTGGGAGACACTAGACAACTTTTACATGATCAAGGCCTTCTTTATTACTAGTCAATAGTAGCACTTAAAATTTGTGCCATTAGATTTACTGCATTGGTTAAATGTCAGAGAAATCAGGGGGCAAATTTTTCAGAGGAGAGAGAAAATATTATCAGTGGATAAGGGTCTGGATAAATGAGATAGGGAATGGAAGAGGTCCAACAGAATAGGACTTCCAAATCAAAGGTCATTGTCCCATGAGGAAGCCTCATCCAGGGAGATATCTATTTACATATCCTGCCTTGATCTACACATAATTTGAAACAATAAGTGAATGTACAATATTTTTCACATTTAAAATTATTTTCCAAAACTATTCATCTCACAGTTCTGTTTTCCCTATTTTAATGGACTCTACTAATTTTTATGAGTGCCACTTTTTTTCTACATTTTTAAAAACTGTTCAACTTTTTAAAAACTGTCTAGGATAACATAAGAGATGCATGTGACTTTAGGAAAACAGAGTTACACTCCTCAAAATTGAGACTTATGAGGAAAAAAAATTCAAAGATATGACTATTATGCAAAGTACTGTGATAAGTAAAGTGAGGATCACTAAGATAGGGTCTTTCCCCCTGGAGCTAATAATAAAATTACTTTTAGATTCAATGTCAAAATTTCATTTGGCTGTGGCTTTATAATCATTTGGCACTTGCTTGCTTAGATGTCTAAAGTTTTGGGCACAAAACTGGTTGATTGAAGTTATCAATCATAATATTCAAATATGCGATATTTAAAGCTACATCAATTCTGTTTCTCTACTAAAATCAGGTAGTAAAAAAAAAACATTTTTCATGAAAAAAAATCCCTATTTTATAGATTCAATAGGGCATTAAATTGTGAAAATGTTAGTTTTAAACATAAGTAAAACATAATTTTATGTCAAAATAGGTTGGTCAGCATTTTTAAAATGAAGTCACTATGATCTTTATCAGAATGTTTCGCTATAAACTGCATGTCTCCAAAGTCAATAATTAGTATTATTTCCTCTTCTTTATGAGTTTTTCCTTAATTATTTAAAATCCTCTGCCACCTGAATACCCATTTTGAAATACCTATGTTGGTTAAGCATTACTATTATTCTTTGGCGCATTCTAATTCCAACAAGAAATTAAAAGACTTGTTTTTGGCATCCAGCTGCTTTCCTCCGTAGGTGAGTGAAGTGATTACTGCACTCATGTTTTAGCTTTGTGTGGTATGTGATTTGTTAGAATCCCGAGACATTTAATACCTTGATCTCTTTTTTATTCCTTTCAGTTTTTATGATAAAGACCATTATTTCTTTAAACTCAAACCATAGAATTATGTGATTGTATACTGTTAGTTTCCCTGAGTCCATGTTAAATTAAATATTGACTTTGCAAGCTCTGTATAATTTATTATTTATCATTCTCAATTTGTGGAACTTACTAAAAAAATTGGTAAGTATGCCCGATGGTGAAATCCCAACAGGTGTCAAATTGGATGACCCAACCAAGCCAATTACAAAATTGACAAATCTATGGTCCCTTCGATAAAAATGACACAATTTGATTTTAACAGGGACTGATATTTTTTAAGGACACTGAGACATTTTCTTTAAAGGAATAATGCTCTTCAATTTTAGAAAACCACTTTTTTTCCCCCCAGAAAATTGCTTTCTTGTGATGCTTGTTAGCCAATCTGTTCTTTCTGAGTTTTTTCAGAAGTTGATTTCTCATTCTTCAGCACTTCAAAAAATGTTGGGAGAGAATTTCAAGTATTTAAAAAATATATTTTTAGCAGATTTACCTTTTGTGCAAAGTGTCAGACAGTTCATGGGGGCACCTTGAGCTTTCCACATCTTTTGTCAGCAGAACAGGATTTTATTCCTAAAGAACAATTGTTTGCATTACAAAAATAAGTCTCCTACGTAGGTGCCCTTGCTGATAGCTTCTAGAGAAAGGATAAAAAATAAATGATCCTATAGACTGATTAATCTACTCTCTCTCCTCTCACCAAACCTAGGGCTCTCAGTAGGTTGTAATAAAGAGGTGTGCAGGAGCAAATGCTTTGCAATTTCCTAAACAGTTTTTTTTTAAACTTCTACCACACAACTGTTTTCCAATGTAGCTTCTGTGAGCAGAGATCACATAAAGAAAAAGTCAAATAAAACATTTTTGAGGGGCATGTTAAAAATATCTGCTACCATTTTTCCTACCCACAATGTTAAAAATACTGATAATCTTCGTTTTAAAAAGGCAGGGGGAGACTTACTACTTTCAAGTCTACACAATTCTCAAACAAAAACTCCCTGTTGCTCGATCTTTCTGTTTACACATGGATAGTTAGCACAGTTTCTAAAGTGTAGTTGCAAATTAGAATCATTCGGGGAGCTTCTAAAACTTATCACTGCTGGAGTTCCAGCCTCAG
>NW_011888811.1:3926233-3932958 GCF_000151845.1 Pteropus vampyrus
ACGTACAATTTTGTACAGTATATCATACTTGGTAATGATAATAAATGACTTGTTACTGACTTATGGATTTACTATCCTACACCTTTTTGTTGTTGTTGTTGTTATGTTGGTGTGTGCTGTTTCTTCTTATAAAAAAAGTTTGCTCTAAAATATTATGCCATGGTACGCCAGCAGCAGCGTGTTTACCTTATCTCTTCATCGCATCATTTTCTCTTGAGTTCAATTTAATCTTGTGTTGTTTTGAACAGTAACATGTGATAAAGTTTTGTTGCCTTAGGAGAAATGGGCTCTACCATATAACCTAGATGTGGAGCAGGCTAGACCATCTAGGGCTGTGTAAATGCATCTTATGATGTTCACACAGTGACAGAATCAACTAACGAGACACTTCTCAGAATATATCCATACAGTTAAGTGACCCATAACTGCATCGAGGATTAGGGAAAGAGAAGTTCTTAGGAAGATGGACTGATTTAAAGATAGGTAGAGGCGACACCTGTCAAGTGCTGTGGTCTATCAGTGAAGACACTGTAATTTTATACTCTTTTGACATTGGAGAAGCAAAAAACTTTATATCTCATCTTTTTCTGCTTTCTAGTTTATTCAACACTCAACAATCAGAAACTTGGTATAGCAGAGCATGAGTTAGGTTGTGTGCCTTGAGAAGGAGTGTTTTGCATTGAGATGTCACTATACAAATATGCCGGCTAGGAAGTGTGGTCACCACTGTGTCAATGACAGACATTAGTAATAACCTGTGGTGAATCTTTGAACGGTATTATTTGTGTCTCAATTTTTTATTATAATTATTAAGAGCATTGCCTCCCTCGACTGTGTGTGCTCAGACTAATAATTTAACCTTTAAGGCTCAGTTATTCCTATCCTTAAATTGGGTATAATAATAGTACCTATTTCAGATGGTTTTTGTAAAATTACATCCTGGAATCCATATCAAGTGCCTAACAGTATGGTTGGTACATGCGAGTCCTCAAGAAAATACTAGTTTATAGGTGTTATTATTTTGTTGTTATAATTATTATGTATTACTATGAATAATATAATTATATGTCACTGTGCACCCTGGGGTAACAGAGCACCAAGTAACAAAATAATCTGAGAGTGGTGAAACTTAACTACTGGAGTCATCATTTTAAAAGCTATAATGGTAGAAAATCATGCCTAACCCAAAAGAATGATGAAGATGCATAGATGATAAAATGTCCTTCACAAAAATGGGAACGCTGTGGGAATTCTCGCTATCTATTGTGTAAAATTTCTGTATCAACTTTGGTAGTGTTGGCAAAACCTGAGTGATAGGTTGCTCAAGAAAACTAACTTAAGTGCCAATTTTAGCTTTTATATGTTGTCCTTTAGTAGTTAAGAGTAATTCAGTGAGCAAGTACTAGTCAGGGACAGTTATCAGAAGTTTATGGAGTTTTTATAAAAAAATATTTTATAGTCCACCTGAAAATACTAGATCCAGTAGAGAACATTGCAAGGTATCTTAAAAAGAACATCTATTATTAAATCTAATACCTAATTTCCTGGGTCAGTTTTAACTTTTGGAAGGACTGAAAGTAAAACCAAGAGGGGAGCAAATCTTATTCAGTTTATATAAGGAGCACCCTCAAAGTCCATGAAAAACCTAAGAATTTTTTTTTCAGTAAACAGTTTAAAGAGATAAATGGGGTAGTCCAGATGTCCAGAGTGTTTATGTTTAAATGTTGAGCTGCGATTATGCTGAACTGGGGAGGTTGAGACATACTTAGAGTGACTGGTCCAGCTGATATAAGGGGCTTCAGAAAAAAAAAAGCTCATGATTGTTGATGAGAATGCAATAAGAATGCATGAAAGGAGTAGCTGCAGATTAGTTTAACATCTTAGACAACTTTGAAATATGGGCCATGGCACTGGTGCTGAACATGAAAAATTAGAGAATGGAGTAGGAGGTAGCAAAATGGGTTTGACTAAGTTGAGAACATCTTCGTACTTAGAGGGGAATAATTGAGGTTGGATGGGGGGAGCTATTTAAACAGAGAACGCAAATGATGAAAATGAGATTGACATTAGACTGTGAAGAGATTTTCACTGTGGCAGCAGAGACTGTGCCATAGAACATACGTGGATAAAGATGCCAATGATGTGAGTTTGAGTCCTTACATACATTAATTCTACCAAGAAACCTGGGCGAATCACATAGTAGGTTTTCAAAAGCACCTGGTAAATGGCAGAATAAATAATGAATGAAAATGAAAGTTATCAAAAAAAAAGTCATCATGGAGAAAGGAAGATGGGAATGGGCAAGATTGAAATTAATTCAAAGGAGATATAAAAAGGACCCTCTAAATAAGGAAAAATATATGCATAAGACATTTATACAAATATTTAGAAACAATAAACTTTATTCCACAGGCAGGTGGTTTTACCAGAGGGTTTCCTTGATGGTGTTAAATAATTGTGAGACAGTATTGTATTAGAAACAGTGTGTTTTAAAGAGCTTCAAAGGCAATGCTAGTGATTTGTCTGAATAGATCTTTACCAGCCAGAAATGACTTTTGGGGGAAGAAAAAAACGATATCAAAAATTTTATTTATTTAGGCATAATATTTGACACAGGCTTTGTAGTGATCCAGACGAAACAAATAGCATAGGAAACATAGTTTATGATTTTTCATTATGTTTGGATACACTATTAAAACTTTCTCGCTGGTAAAATTCATCGCATTGTTGTATCTATCAATACCATCCTTCCAACATTATTGCCATCAGCAATAAAACAGTGATCACAGATTCACAACTGCTTTATAAAGAGCTTATAAGCTTTTATTTGGTAATGCATTAAATGAATAGTGTGACTTTTTTAATATGTGCAGTGTGTGTGTGTGTGTGTGTGTGTGTGTGTGTGTTTTCCAGGAATTAGGATCAGAAGTTTTACATGCTAAATGCCTGTGTTTTGCTCACCACTTAAAAATCTAAGGAAAAAACATATTACATAAAGGTATAAGAACACATTATATAAAAGTATAAGTAGAAAACTTCTGAAAGGAAAAATGAAAGTGTCTGATGTTTTAAATCCCCAAGTAATTATTCAGTTGGTTCCAACCATAGATTTTTAGGGAGGGAGGTTAGTTTGATGCCTGGCACTTCTGCATGAGTTTATTTTACTTCTCACTGTATGATAAAAGATAAATTTTAACTCACTTAAATCCACAAAATGGGAAATTCATTTCACCTCATTTCTTTCAATGGAAACATCTCTATTATAATGTTCTTTTGTCGGGATCAAACTGAATTCTTAAAGGGATCATTTAATTCTACAGAGAATTGTGATACTGAGGATAAGGTCTCAGAATATGCAATCAAAAACTGCAATAACATAACTAAAATAAAATAACCTGTATTTTATTCAAAATTATATACTTCATTGGAGGATTCCAAGTTGCAAATAGTCAATGCTCCAAAATTTTGTCTGAAAGTATGTTATTAGGAATTACGATAAAATTATATCTACTAAATTATGTTATAAACAGTGTTTAGATTGCCAAGCACAGCCCTCAAATTAAATTTAATTTACAATATTATAGATATATTACATGGTTTTGTGAAGAAAGTGCAATGTGTTACCCCTAGGCACAAAACATTTTAAAATAGAAATTAACTTTTATCTCATTCTGATCTTGGGTGCTTAAAGCAAAATGGATTCATTTAGTAAGTAAGAAGTGTCTGAGGATTTCTTTGGCTATTTTAAAGAAAAATTGTGACCTTTTCTAAGTGCCTACTATGTGTCAAAAATACTATACTAGATGATTTACATTGTTATTTTAATTAGTCTTCAGATTAATTCCAAGAGGTATACATTTTATCTCATTGTAAAGATGAGGAAATGTGCTATAGTCAAGTAATTGCCTTAAGTGGTATATATGTAAAATTTTAAACCACATCTATTCAGTGCTTATTTTCTGGACGTTGAGATTTTCTGATCTTTAGTGGTTTAGGACTCAGGATTTTCACAATGACTATTTTCACTTAAAACAGCACCTTCCTTCCCGCCAGCCCCCACCCCCCGCCACCATGATAGTGAATCAGAAACACAGTCAGAGGACAATGAAAAAGGTGCTAACAGTATCCTAGACCATCGAAGGAAGATCTACCGTCCTCATTCTCATCATCGTTCTCACCTTTGCCATCCTCTTTCACTGTCAAGGCTTTACTGCCTGTGAGACATTGTACAATGTTCTTTACCCGTATTATCTCATTTGGTCTTATAAACAATTCTATGAAGTAGATCTAGCTATTATCCCTATTTCACAGAGGAAACCAAAACCCTTAGCTGTTTAGTAATTGTTATTCCTTTATGCAGATAGGCTAAGTTCACAACCATTTTCATAATTATTAAGTTAAAATGCCATTCCACCAACGTCCACATATTTAAGTTCTGTTCTGTGTACCTTTATTAGTCTCTAAAGACTTCTACCCTAGAACTGATAATGGAATTTTTCAATCTTGCTGAGTCACTTGGATTTACTCTCTTGTTATATCTCATACTTGCGACTTGCTTCCTAGGGAACCATCTGTCTATACTCCCATTTAACTTTCCCTGAGGGTCTGAACCATGACTTGGTTTCAGATAGTACACATTTCCTTATTGGAAGCTCCTAATGGTTATTTTCAATCAGATGGCCGATAAGACCACCTAATGAAGACCAAAGTCATATTTTGGTTCATAAGTAGATAAACAAAAAAGTAAAAAAATAAAATAAAAGATCAAGGAAAAGAAAGCACTTTGAGGCAAGAACTTTAAATATAAAATTATAAAACAAATCTGGGTTTGAGTTCTTAATTTATGACATTGTCAAAGCTGGTATTTCTGTACTTTAGCTTTCTCATTTGTCAGAAAAAAAATAGAATAACACTGTATTTCATTGATTCTAAGATGCACTTTTTTTTCCACACTTTAGCACCTATAAAATAAGAACATATATTACTATCCATGATGTAGCATAGTTTAATTTACAACATATTCTCTTTCTCAGTGGCACCTAAAATAATATCTTAGAATTAATAGTGGCTTAGATATGATGCAATGTAATATGTTTCTTACCAATTATTACATCAATTTTGTTTGATTCACTAACATCTAATTCTCCTCAGATAACTTAGTCTAAATAAATAATTTTACTCCCATTTCCTTTCACAGAGACATAACTGGGCAACTTCAGGGAAAGCTTTCTGCCCTCCACAAAAACATCTTCCTGAATGTTGTCATGTGACTTTTAGAACAGCTACAGACGTCTCCTCTCCATCTTCAGTCTAAAACATTAGCAAAGGAGAACAGAACCACAAGAACTACTAGAAGGCACAATTTGTCATACCCAGAGCACTGCATTTCTTGCTATGTATGACAGTATACTTTTCTTCTTACTAATGAAACATAGACCACGGATAAGCAACGTTGTACGTTGGGGGAAAGGATTCAGTGTTACACTCTTGAAGATTAGGTGCCAATGCAATTGCATGTTGAGCCATATCTTTACAACTCTTTTTTAAAAATTATTTTATTTATTTTATTTTTTTTAAGCAGGGCAACCCTTGTTTGCCATCACAGATTGTAAGGACCTTGTCAGTTTACAATCCCTTATTTTTTGTTTTTTATGCCTACAGCACTGGTCTTCCTAGGTGGTCTCTCATCCAAGTAACTACCAGGCCCGACCCTGCTTAGTTTCTGAGATCAGACAGGATCAGGCTTGTTCAGGGTGGCATGGCCATAGACTCTTTGGAACTCTTTAAGTAATAAACAGAAAAATGTATTTGGAAATTATATTTATCATATTTTTATACTCATCATATTTGCACTAGAAAACAATTAGAAAAATAGGTGACAGGGCCAATGTTTTACATGATTCCGAGATAATACTAAATAAAAACAAGAGCTCTAGAGTTAAATTGCCTGGGTTTATAACTTAGCCTCAACTCTGCCAGGCTCAGTTTTATCATCTATATAAGGAGCAATGCTGATGCTTCTCATCGTGGTTCTTGTAGAATACAGTGAGTTAAGACGTGTGACACATGCAACATCGCACCTGACTCATATTAAGTGCTCATAAGTGCTCACTGGTATTACTATTAAACAAATGAAATAAAATTTATTGTTTATTCTATATTACTGAAAATTACTCCCATGTTTGTCAAGAGGACAACCTAATATATTGAAGCAGGAAAAAGTTTTAGGTTTAGTTAGTAGCAATAAAAGATGTTGTTAATGATTCAAAGGAGACATTGGGAGAAACAGAAATATATAATATCTGTTTTCCTGTAATCACAAGGATGAGCTATGAATACATTTGGAGTTTTATTAGATAAAGAATAGTCTCAATGATATTAAAATGTATAGATACCACTCCTGTTTCAGTTATAGCTATCTCCCGCCACACATTAATGATATTACAAATTGATAAACTATATGAAAATAAACAGTAAGTAAGAGCTGAACAAAATAGGATCTAGCTCTTTCCATCTTAGGATAAGATCTGGGTGTACGATGGAAGGGTTTTCACAGGGAACAAAGGATAAAATTGCAAGTGCATTAGTCCTCATGCCTCTTCACGTTATTATTCTCCTCTATATAGCTCCAGTTCACCTGTAAAGTGACGCCTTGATTTTTAAATAATAAGAATTACCGAGTTTTCCTGTACAAAATTTATCGGATCCTGCAGAATTCTTGCCTT
>NW_011888811.1:3933496-3948866 GCF_000151845.1 Pteropus vampyrus
TCAAGGTGTCACTTTATAGGTGAACTGGAGATAATCTAGAGGAGAATATTAACATGTGAAGAGACATGCGGATTATTTAATAAGAAAGTGGGGAGAACCAGTGACTGTTGAGGTCTGAATAATATAATTTTGGGTCATAACAGAATGGCTCAAATATTTGAAATGATATCACCAATAAGTCCTAAATATATATTTTATTGCTATCAAAAATAAAAATAATATTAACTATAAATCAAAGTCATATTTCACTTCAATATTTAAAAAAAAATTTAAAAATCAACAACTTTTTCATGAGCTATTTAAGAAGGTGCAAAGCATCTTACTTATCAATGAACTTATTTAAACAGAAGCTGGATGCCATCTGCCAGGATAGCTGTAGAAGGCATTTCTACATTAGTGTAGGATGTTGAAGAGATGACATCGTATGTCCTTTCCGACTCTAAGTAAATGACCCACATTTACTAAGCGTCTGTAATTTGCAAGGTGTTACACTAGGTTTGAAAATGCAGAGATAAAGGCTGTAGGCCCACAAGAAGCTTTAGTCTACATATTAAGCCAGGTCATTCAGTAAAATTCCAAAATGATAGAGTGATACACAATGCTATGGGAGGAGCACAGAGGGGGAACAAAATCTTGAGAGGTAATAGAGGAGGTGATGTAATGAGACATGAAGGATATACAGGAAAAAAGAGAAGAGAGATATTCTGTAATTCTATTTAGTATGTATGTGTAACATATTCTTATTTTTTTCACCTGGTATTAGAACAGGAGCAAGAATGTAAGAACACATATTGTCTATATCACAGTTACCTTGAACTCTATGTATGCAGTTGCCCTAAATTAAATTCAAGTGCCATTAAAAAAATAAATGGTAAAAAATACAAATGTCAGCAGCTTTTCAGCTCACAAGCCACAGGGGGAAGTATGTAAATAAAATCCTGCTAAATAATTGCTTTTCTTAGAGCACTGAAATTTAGAAACAACTAATTTAAATAACCTTGTTATCTTGTCCAATTAAAAAAAAATCCTCGGTAGTTAACAATTCTCTACGCATCTCAGTTGCCATCCCCTCATCCCCCCCAAAAAAAATTCTTTGTGAAATTCCTTAGGAATGTGGTAATAATAGCATGAGATCCCTTTATGGCAGATGTAACAAATATGATAATATTCTAATGAGTCCTTCTATAGAGTGAACTAAGTTGAGAAGTGTGGTTTATAAAGTCATTAGTAATATAGCAGGGTATATCTCAAATTCTATAGAGCTGTCCTTATTTCAGATATTTTATTAGAGAATAAAAATGAGTTTAGAAAATATGATGAGAGAAGATAACCCTCAATGATCCTCACTTCCTACAAGTCACAGCCTTGTGTAGCTTCTTCCACATAGTGAAGAGGGCTGCTCTGTGTTGCAATTAGGATATTGTGACATCTGAGGCTAGGTCATAAAAGACACTGGGACTCCTGCTTTCCCTTTTAGATCACTTGCTTTGGGGAAAGCCATCTGCCATGTTATGAGGACACTCAAGCTGCCCTGTGGAGAGGCACTCAAAGCAGGGAACCGAAGCCTCCTGCTCGCAGTCATGTGAGTGAGCCAAATTGGAAGTAAAATTTCTAGCCCTGCCAAGCCTTCAAGTGACTGCAGTCCCAGGTGACAATTTGACAATAACACCATGGAGACACTGTGGGAGAACCAATGAGCTAAGCTGCTCCTAAATTCCATACCCCCCAAAAATGTAAGATTATAAAATGCTTGTGGCTGCTACTGTAACAACTTCCTTGAATAACATATTATAAAGTTTGCCAGTTTGAATTGTCCAATTCAGTGGTTCCAAACATATTTACGAAGTTGTGCAACTGTTTCCATAATCTAATTTTACATTTTCATTCTCCTAAAAATATGCGTTTATCCAACATCTGTTATGCCCAACCCCTAGACATACTCCCACCCCTGCTTCCCACAACCACTTACCTACCTCTGTCTATGCATTTACCTATTAGGGACATTTTATATAAGTGGAATGTAATAAATAATATGTGTCTTTTGTGACTGACTTATTTCACTTAAGAAAATACTCTGGAGGGTTATCCATGTAGTAGTATGTATTATTCTACCTTTTTATTTTACTAAATTATATTCCACTGTATGGATAAACTGTACTATATTTTATTTATCTGTTAATCAGTTGATGGATATGTGAGTTGTTTCCATTTTACAGTTATAGAAAATAACGCTGCTTTGATCATTAATTTATAAGTCGTTTAGTGGACATGTTTTCATTTCTCCTGAGTGTATGTCTAGGGATAAAATTGCTGGGTCACATGGTAACTCTATGTTTAACGTCCTGAGGAAGTGCCAGTCTGTTTTTCAAAGTGGCTGCACCATTTTACATTCCCACCAGCAGTGTGTGCTGGTTCCAATAACAAAACTTACCTGCCTTTTGAAATTTGCCATCCTAGTGATGTCTGAGGGTATCTCACTGTGGTTTTGATTTGCATTTCCCTAATGACTAAGCATGCTGAGCTCCTTTCTGTGGTTATTAGCCAATTGTATACGTTCTTTGGGCAAACAACTATTCAAATTGCCCATTTTTAAAAAGTGGGACATTTATCTTATTATTCAGTTGTTATTTTAAGACCTAAATTTTAAAGTAATTCAGTACATGGTAAATGTTAACTAAGCAGTATGTCTATATTTTCTTATAAAAAATATGATATTGATACATTTTAACTGATGAGAAGGAAAATATACCAATGTTTTCTTGAGGAAAAACTGACATTACTACATTCTTAGTCTTGAGATTCATAAATATATAGTTCTGGTACAAAAATAAAGAAAATTTCATTAGAAATAGAAATGAAAATATAATTCAAATCCTTGTGTTCACCTAATTATTATAGTAATGATTATTAATGATCTAAGAAAAATATTAAGCCTTATTATCAACCAAAACAATTTTCTCCTACAACATAAGAAATAAATTAAAATGTCATAATTTTTTTCAATTCTCTTCTTCTGGGCATTCCTTTGCTTATATAAAATAATAATAATAAAAAAAAAACATTTAACATAAAGCAGAGAACTGCCTCTTACAATACTTTTAAAACACATGTAACAAACTCATGATTTTTTCTCAAAGTTATTCAAAATGGGATCATTTGGAATAGCATAAATTATTTGATGTGTGGGTACACATTGTATTCAGGAACCAGATTAAGTGTTTTGCAAACTTCTACTGACATTTAGATTTGAAGAAAAAAAAATCATTCTGTATGATTTTTAAAAATTTCTATAGAATTTTTTGCTTTTATCTTATTGATGTAGTCCCTACAATGGATTATACTATTGATAATAATGGTTAGATGGCCTAAAATAAGAATATAAAGTGAATGAAAATGTGTTCTATGGTAACATCAGCAACTGTTTATGTAGTTTTGAGATATATTTTATTTCTCTTCCTTAACATATAAGAAAGATCCTGAAAATTGTGTCATCACATCAAAGGGACTTAACATTTATCAACTATATTATGTCTTAACTATCTTATTTTTAACATGTTACTTCTACTTTTCTAGACCTATGACAAAAAAAATAAATCCATTTACTCGATTGTTCTCATTGCAATATAATACTTGTATTATTTTATTTCCAAATGCCTATTCTAAATAATGGCTTTAACTCAACATACTCCCACGTGCTTTCAATCTAAAATTAGCAATGACATATTCAGAAAAAAATGGCTATAATGATTATATTTATTTTAAATAAAAAGCTACTAAAAGTATCTTTAATAGTTAATAATATCTGGATGAACACAAAGACATAAATTCCAGGGATTGATGATATTATAAAGATCTCCTAAGCTCTATCTAAAGGTACCCTGTGACGAGTGTGACAATAAATTGTCATTATTTAGTATTTAGTGAAAGATCAAATGTAAGAAATACAATAAAGCCTCTTTATTATAGATATATGAATTCAAGAGACAATTCTATAAGTGAAAGAAGAAATTGGCTGTGTGATATTTGTTTTGAGTGTTTTCATGATTTATGTTGCAAGAATCACTTTTAGTGAATTATGGTAGAATTTTTTTTTCCTTTTATGGAGATATTAGAATATTGGTGTTAGATTATGTTCCAGCTGCTTACACATTATCCAAATATTTCCTTTTCAGTATTTTGAAAGTGCCCAAAATGTAAAATTAACTTATATACTGAAGTATGATGGAGAAACATCATTTTACTTCTATTCATGCTAAATTAGTTAACGCATTTTCTATGCTCTTTCACTGAAGGCAAATTTTTATTGGTTGTCCTATGATTGTGTGTAGCAAGTCTTATAAACTGAAAGAAATTTAGACTGTCTTTGCAGTTTTACGGATTATTTCGAAATATAAAAATCTCTGTTGACAACGAGATAAAACAGTAGGGTTTAGTGACTGATTTTTTTCACTATATAAGGAAGATAACTTGCAGTTTTAAACATCCCCTTCACTCTGGTCATCTTTTATATAACATTTTTTTTCCTTCTGTAAAACATACACATGTATTACCCAATAGTCAAAAGCAAAACTTCGCATTGTGGTCTAAAAGGCTCTGACCGAACGTCGTGCTCACTCTCTGCTATTTGGCTTCTGCAACACTAGCCTTCAAACGGTTCTTAAAATATCCTTCTTCCCGCCCCCGCCCCCAAATTAGAGAAATTTCTGTAAGGAAGACTCTATATCTGGGTCTTCTTTAGCATTTATGTCTCCGCTTAGCTTAAATATTATTTTCTTGTAGAGGCCTCGTTAACCACTTAAATAAATCCTCTGCTTTCATTCGATCATAGTACCGTATTTATTCCCTTCATAGCGGTTGTCGATATCTACGATGATTATTTTCATGATTTTGTTTTGTGCTTCTCTTCACCCCCAATTCAAACACAAGCTGTGTGAGGGCAAGGGCTTTGACTGTCTGGTTCTTACTTGTAGCACAGGTAGAATGGGAAATATTTGTTGAATAAATAAAGCAAGTTTATGCAAATCACCTCGTTGTAACTAAGGTCCTTTGAATTGATATGATCTGTATACTACAAGAGTCAATTCCTCAATGATTTTCCGGTTTTAGGGCCAATTAAGTGATATATGTTTTTCAAGGTAGGAGAAGAAAGAGGGACGTTTCAGAGAGCTTCTTAAAAAATGCAACTGATATAATAAAGGTAAAATGAATAATCTTTAAATCCTATATACTTCGGCAGTTGTTTTCCTTAAAAACTGAACCTATCTTTTAAATATTTTACACATGCCTAAATACAACATGTAGATTTTAATAAAAATATTACCAAAAAACATTGTAATACAAGTTACCCTATAACATGCTCTTTGGGAAGAGTTGAAAAAAATGAAAGAAGAAAGCCATTTTTTTAAATAAGTAATTAAAGAAATAGATCCAATCATTTCTTTAAAAATTCTCATTGTACAAAGACGATAATTTATTTTTAGCTAAGAACTGAGGCTAATAACTTAGGAATCATCATTTTTTTAAGTGCTACCAGTGACATGAATATGAGTAAGCTTGAGTACATTATTAAATTTGTTCAGCTAGGCAGCAAGAATGGATTTAAAAGTTAAGGAGGTAAAGAGCTCTTCATGAAAAGTCAAGATATGTATATACATGTATCTATCAAGATATGCATTTCAAGTACTTTTTTCAAGGCATCTAAATATAAAACCCAGAAGTTTAAAAATGATACCTGGAAATTTCAGATGTAAGTATATGCAAGATATCTAAAGGGACAAGAATAGGAAGATAAAGGATATAAATTCATGAGTTTTTATTAGACTAATTGTTGCAATCAAGCTGGACACTGTCCCTGTCATAACGAATCTGTTGGGAAAACCTCTCAGTCACCAAGGATTATTGGTTTTCCTTTTGTCAGGACAAAAAAGAACATTTTCTTTCTAAATACACAGAGGTGAGAGAGAAGAGAAAAAAAAGATGAAAATAAATCAACATCAATATACCTCATTTCCTATAAACAAATTACTTGTGATTTTGTATAGTTTAAGAACTTTACAAATTTAGTTCCTCATTTCCTACTTGAAAACAAAACAAAACGAAACAAAACTGAGCTCTCTATTTGTTTTCCCTAACTTCTAAGAAGATTTCATTGAGTATGGTGTCATGTATTTTCCTTTGTACTGAGATTTATATAGAAGAATAAAAAGGACAGAAATAGACATCTTTGTATATTCTTTTGGTCATCCCTCCCCATAACAGGGTAAATAGTTTTAGAAATAAACGGATTAATTGATCTGCTTTGTATATGCTAAAAAGAAAAAAAAATGATTTAGGGTCTGCTTTTTCTGGATCCTAAGCACTTTTTTCAATTAAGAAAATAAAATATCCAATGGGAACACATCACTCATCTGCTGTCAGTACACCTCCCCCTAATCCTTTCTTTTTAATCCTCATGCCTCTTCTCCTCCTAGCACTGATTGTAGGATGTGGCCCACTGGAGAGTTAAATTAAAACAAAAAGCAAAGTAGAAAGTCATAAAAAAGTATTTAATGGTTCTTTGCTTAAAAGAAAATGCATGGTTAACTGTTGGGGAAAAAAAAAATCCTTTCCAGGCTCTTAAAATTTACAATTGCTGCATGGTTTTAAACTCAATTAGATGAGAAGACTTAATAGACACATGCAACTTTAATGATGTGAGATGCCCTAATATTCTTTCTACGTGTTGAGAAAAATACAGCAGTATTTTATTAAATATATTGAATGATCATGTTTTTTGTTAAGCCTTATCATGTTTTTTTTTTTCCATTTTATTCAGTCTTTCAGCTTTGTCCAATTACAAATAGCTCTTTAACTAACCTGAATAAGGAGAAAAACCTTACCAATAAAATTGAAATTTAGATGAATTTCTTAGACTGGATAATGAAAATGGTACCAATCTCAGGGCATATGAAGTAAGCATTCACAACATTTTAGCAGTACAGCAATGAAAATTATTGCATTGACTAATAAAGAAAAAACATATTTATAGGGAAAAATTACAGATCCAAAATGGCACTACCAAGTCAGGAAGTTCTAGGAATAAGTACGAGTTTACAAAGGAAAGCATTAAAGTTAATGGTTAAAGGACAAGTCTAGTCAGAAAATTTGGATATTTCATTATATTATGTCAGGCAAAGTGAAGTTTAATGTATGTATTCTTTTTACCCTTGGTCCCTAAAATTGAAGCAGGTTGAAAAGAGCAGATCTTGGATGTAAACAAACATTTGCAGGGCATGCAAACAAGTGAGGCCAAAACATGTAAGAAATATTGTCTGACTATTGGAAAACAAGAGTTAAAATGCACTGAAATGGCAATTAACTCCTTTAGTCAGTGTTAGGGAAAGCAACAGGGACCGGTAGGTACCACAGCTAACTGGAGAGCATCTGCCCAGTCCCATCTGTTCCACAGGCTTACTTTATGCTCACAACCTAAAAAATGTGGGACCAGTGATGCCAAACCTTCAGATTTCTCAGAAGTCATAAATCTGGATTTCTATGTGAAATTTCTGACCATTATCTCAATGGTTGCTCAGTTATAAAAAGAACATTTTTGCTGCCAATTTGAGAGAAAAAGAAAGGAAAAAAAGAATAAATTTTATTTTATACCATAAAATTTTAATTTGGAAATGACCTGTGGTATTTTTTATTCCAGTCCAAACGTTTGTGAAAAACCAAGTTGTGTATAGATCATATATTTTGATCAATGGGAAGAGCTGAATAAAATTATTCTGATTTTTTATTCTGTGTACATTGGTTTATAAAATGAATTAGAAATATATAAAATGTATTTCTCCTCCCGAAACTAGAAAGGCTACAAATGAGTGGTTTTTACTCTCTTCATAGTACTGTAATATAAATATATACTACTAGTATACTTTGAAACAGCAATTCATCAACCAATATAAAGAACCCCCAAGTAGTTCTTATCTTTGGCCCAGTTATTCCAGTTCAGAATCTCTCTTTAAAAGAGTGCCAAATTAAAAAAAAAATTGCAAGTAACTATTAATCACAATATCAGTTTTAATAAATATATTTAAACAAGAGAAAAAACAAATTTCTAATAACATCAATATTAATCCATGTGAATATAAATATATTCAAGCTCTAAAAAACAATCTGAATATGGAAATGTTGATAACTGTGTGGATAGTTTCCTGATTTTAAAAACCATTTAAAAAATGTAGACATATATAAAGGGAAACATGTCTTTAAACCAAGTTCCAAAATTTGGCTGTTCTTATTATAATAGCTTATTATGTAGAATGAATGCATTCATATGTATATATGTAGTCTTGATTTAAATAGTCAACAGGATAATACTATAAAATATATAAATACCTGTTATTTTCATTAAAATGTATGCTACAGTCATCTCTCATGTTAATAAATTTTAAATTCTAATTTTTAATGGTTAATAATGCACTGTAATTTATTTACTCAATCTTAATTGATGGACATATGCACTGATTCTAATTTTTTTATTAATAATAATATAGTAAGTAGAAAAATAACAATTTATATTTATCTATTAATTATGATATATTAGTGATTGATTTAATTTTTGTAAATTTGCTATTTGAAAAATATTTATTAAATATGCACTTCCCTTTTCATTGGTATATTTTAGCATCATTTTATATGTTTATTCTAATTTAAATTATCCTCTTTTCTAGGCGATTCAAGTTAATTATGTTTTATAATTGAATATTTTAAATATCTTTAAATATCTTTAAATAGTGTGTCAGTAATTTTATTTACTAAGATCATTAACCCTTTGTTATATAAGTGTCACAATTTTTTATAAAATTTGAATCTGTTAAATTTTTTCTAGCATACATTTTAGTATAAATGCATTTTAAATTTTGATATAATAAATTCAGCCAATTTTTTGTGTTTCCTAGATTTGGCAAAACACTAAAAAAAAAAAAAACTTTTCAGAACTCAAGGCTACATTTTTAAAATATGAATTCATTCAAAATAAAGATGGCCTAAACATATGACCATGCCATAGTTTATATAGCTATGTGCAAATGTACAAAAACAAAAAAAAAACACATTTTGCCCTAAACACTTGCTGTTTAATCTGAAGGTATATAATTTTTAAGAAATCAAAATGTAACTACAAAGTACATAATTTAAAAGTGAATTTCCATAGTATATCTGGACCAGTATATAAATAAGAAATACTTTAAAAACTGCACACTTTGTTGTCTTCAATTTCAGATTAGAAGCTCTCCTGAAATTGTGCATTGAAGAAACAAAATGATTTTAAAAATTCTAAGTACACCTACATATGCATTTTCTGTTTTCTACTGCTATAAAACGTATTCAATAATTGCACAAATGAAAAGCTATACATATGACATCACATGCCACATAATGTACCATTTCTTCTTTTAATACTTAGGAAATTACCACATACATTATCACAGTCGTCAACCATTAAAAAGATAAAGTAAATCAAGATGACATTTTCAGAATAAGCATCATGGTCCCAAATTTTGAAATTGATGTATAAAATTTAAAAGTATATATTTCCTCAAGAAGAAAGTAATCTTCATGGGTACAGGAAGGGGACAAGAAGACAACAAAAAAAAACTGTTATTTTCCAGGAGTACACTGACAAATATATTAAATCATTATGCCCAAATTTAGAAAGATTAGTTGGCAATTTTACATTTATACTTGGAATATATTGAGGGCATTCAAGCTTAAAGGCATTTGTATAGTTCTTTATAATATTTGGTACTTATGTTAATTTCTCCCCCTGATTACAGTAACCTAGCAACCTTTAAAACCCATAACTTTTAAATATATTCTTTTTGTTAAAATATTATGCTCTTGTTTCAAATTATCAATCATATTTAGATCAATTTTAATAATAAGTTTTTCTTTCTATTCCTCTGGGCTTATAGAACTTAACTTTCTTTCTCTGCCATCTCCTGTGCATTTTTAAAAATAAAAACCCACATTCCCAGACTGAAATATTTGTTCTCTTTAGTAAGATTCTTTCTGGCTTCAGGGAAAATAAATTTACAGAGATGTCCTGGGACTCTGAGACTCCAACGATTCAAATTTTTACCTTGAATTTTTACTCTTGACTTTTTCTTCCTTTTGAGTAAACATCCCCTAAAGAGAATACTGGCTTTGTGACTTACTTTATTGAATAAATTATGCAGTTCTTCTGTCTGCAACTCATGTGAGTGATGCAAAAGAAAGCAGAGAGAGCTGCTGGACATCATTTTAGCCCCTCTGTCTGATTGGCAGATCACAGGAAGGAGAAAATATCCCATGAGCCCTTCTGTGAGGTTGTTACCAACTGATTGAGTATTCGCCTTAAATACCTGAAACCCAGGTGTGTTGTAGATTAGCACAACTTACAAGCACTGTGTGGAGATTTATTATGATAATTGTTGCTTTTATTTTTTATTTCCCTGAACTCAAAGATAATTAATGTCAGTATGTGTCCTGGTATCTGACTCTCTTAATTGGTCCTATGGTGCCTTGGGTGTTTGAAAATCCACTCACTTAAAGGCATTTTTTTTTCTTTTGACTTGTTTTCCTGGAGCTGTTCATTAGTGCCTAAAATATTTGATTACATTTAATTGTGATGTCTTCAATTTTGTGCACCTGCTGCAATTTACATGAGGGGAAAAAGGCTTGCAGAAGCAGGAAAAAAAAGTGAGAGGGGGAATTAAAATTTTAAAGAATTCCCCTGCACAGAGTAATTGGGGTTAAATATGGAAACAAAATAAACTTAATAGGTAGTTAGATTTTTGTAACTACTATGCTTATACAAAAAAGGGTTCTAAATCAAAACTGCTCTATCATACATACCCCTAACATACATTTTCACACTTTTCTTCAAAGGCTTTTGGTTTCTGAGGACATCCATATTTACCCTAAATTTAATATCTTATATTAAAAACCCATGTGGAAATAAGAAGAAAATATTGAGCCGGAAATCCAGTTGGGAGTGGTTTTTGTTTCCTTTGCAGTTTTTAATGAAACATACCATTGCTTTTTATTTCAACAAATGTTGAAGTATTTTGTCACTAATTCCACTAATAGTTGTTTTTGAGGCTATCATCTCATGACAGTTGAAATGGCCAGAAGTTTCCTGGAAGCCAGTGAAGTTCCTTTGCTAAATCTGTCTTAAAATAACATGCAAGGGACAGATCATATCCACAAAGAGCTACCAACTTCAAAGAACGATATTGACCTGAATATCAATTCCAGCTGACCATGCTCTATTTCAACAGAGGCAGAGGAAACAACAGGATATCTGCTTCACTCTCAGTAGAAATAAATCAACTTTCTGTCTCTTTTGTAAAACCGACAGGTTTTTTTTCCATTTACTTTTAAGAAGCAGTGAAATTTCTAACTCCGCTTCAAAACCATGCTTTTAGAGAAGAAGTAATTAGACCCAGTCCTCACAGCTATAATGGCAGTGATACAATGAGATCTCTGTGTTAAATATGCCAAAGCAATGTGCTGATTTACCATAGACGTTCTTATCCACGAATTACTCTGAGGGTTAAGAAGACAGACAGGTTCTGGTAATCTCTTATTGAAAACCCTTTTGTCAAAGGGCCAGCTCAAGTTTTATCTCCTCCAAGAAATCTCTCTGTTCCACAGCAATTTGAAATGTCTGGCTTTGTAATTTTACCGCACTGGTGGACTAGAGCAGGGTTTCAACCCCTGGGCCATGGATCGGTACCGGTTTGGAACTGGTTAGGAACTGGGCCGCACAGCAGGAGGTGAGAGGCAGGCAAGCAAGAGAAGTTTTATCTGTATCTGCAGCCACTCCCCAGCGCTAGCATCACCACCTCAGCTCTACTTTAGATCATCATGCATTAGATTCTCATAGAATCACTGGTCCCTGGTGCCCAAATGGTTGGGGACCGGTGGACTAGCGTTTGAAATGCATGACCCTTTCCTTTTTATTAAATTTATTTCTACAGTTTTATTGGTATTCATATTGTTGCCCTGAAAATCTTCCAAAATGCTTAAGTATGAGTAATGAATAAAATGAATAATGCATGTTTAATAGTTATTTTCAACATTCTTTCATATCTACTACGTCAATTGATTCTCAGAACAACATTGTGCTACAGACTATAATTACCATAAATGTGGGACCCAAATTGATTTTTCATTACTGTATCCCCCGGAGTTCTATTACCTTATAATAGGCATTCAAAAGATATAAAATGAATGAATGGATGATGAATGAATAAATGAGGTAGTATCTATGCTTAGTAGGTGCTCAGTAAAATCTTGGCTTATTTGAATGTATTTAAAATTTACATCACTGCACATGTTGTTAGAACGAAAAGCCAAGCAGTGAATGCACATCACAAAAGATGTGCTAGAAATGGGGGTGCATTTGGGCTAATGACTGATTATTATGTAAGATTGCTAGACTGAGAACTCTAATGGGATTAAAATCCTTGAATCCAATTGAGACAGTGAGGTGGCCAAGTCTGAGGCAAGGAAAATGATGATCATTTGTTGTTTAACAGATCCGGCGCATAAAGTTGTTCCATGAGCAATATGCACAACTATTTGCAATGGCCCCTAGTGAACTATGTTGCTCCATCTTAGTTCCTATGGGTAACTCTTATAATTTTACATTAAACACCATTTCTGTTATATAAAGGATTATAATAATACAAATCCAGTTGAAAATGTTTTTGTGTTTTTTTTTCTTCCATCCCCTTCATCTCAGTTTCTGTTACAGTATAAGAAGACAGAGGAAGTAGCAAACGACATCTCTGTAGACAAAGTCGCAGTCAAGAAAAGCCACCTTTGACGTGGGTATCTAAATACATGGACAACATATGCAAACTCAATTGCCTATGAGACAAAAAAAACAAACAAACAAAACAAAAAAAAAACAGGTACAATGTTCCCTAGTACTTGTATCATACTCCTTCTCCAAATGCTGAAAGTGTTTTAGGGCTGAACTGAAGAAATACCATTTGCTTTGATTTATTATATGGTAATTGCCATCATATGTATCCGAGGGATCCCAGGTTATGTGCAGCCTCTACATGATCTTACCACTGAATAAGCTGCCTCCTTGCCCATAGCCCTTTACTCAAGAACATCTACCTATAGATAAAATGATTGGGATGTTCTTTAATGTCAGGATAATTTCTAATGTTTTTCATGATGGCAAGTATATCTTTTAAACGCAGCAAATTGGAAGGAATTTACCAAACCCTTTACATTACCTTCAAGAGATTACCTAGAAACTTTAATCACTTAGGCTTATGTTACAGGCTTTTCCTAGGTGACTTTTATGTAATACATTTATTGTCAAGGTCATTTGCCTGTTTTTTTTGTTTTTTTTTAAAATAAATAGAAAAATGCGAGGAAGCAAACTGAGAGGGCGTTCATTATTTTACTTCTTTAATTATGGTTGTCTAGTTATAAAGTCAGATGTAAATGGACTGGTGAAAATGAGAGTTGCTTAAAAGAAATATTTCTCTCAATGGCGTGTAGGCTATAGAAAGAGCTTTGTTTATGTGTCTAAAGGAGAGAAGGCAAGAGACAAGCAGTGGTCATGCTTCTTGTGTTTGGTGGCATGTGGTGAATAATTGATCACCCTTCCCTTCTTGATGAAATCACCAATTCTCTCAGTGCTCACTTTCACACGTGTCACGCTCGTGATTAAGTCAGCAGAGGATCCTGACGAACCCAGGAGGCTTTCTTCTGTCTGAGATGCCATTTATAACCCGTATGAAAAATTAAATGGGAAAAGCAAGAAAATGCCTAGGAAGATTTACTTTTTTTTTTTCTCTCTCTCCACCTTTACTCTACTCTATATTGCTTGACAAGGCAGGTTATATATTCTCTAAGCAAATGCCATACTCAAGGCTCAAGCCAAAGAGTAGAACTCAGGTAGGGGTTTCCGAAAGGAGACAGAATCTTCTAGGAATTGGAGACAGCTCTACTTCTAAAGCTTTAAAAAAAACAAACAAAAAAACTTTTTCAGTGATTCAGAACAGCACTGACTAAAACCATTACTACTCCCTAAGTGCCTGATAATTTTAGATTACCCCAAGTGCAAAGAAACATATAGCTTCTGCTTTTAGGAAAACAATACCTCTTATGTGGAGGAATTTATTTTCAGGCTCACATTTTCTGTCATATATCAGTAACTTGCTGAATACAAAATTTTGAGGCAAAACAAATGGTTTTTAAATGTGGAACTTCATTTCAGAACTTAAAGTGGTTTCAGGAAGTGTTCTGAACTAGGAATTGGGTACGGCCATGTCACTTTAAGGACAATTCCCTTCATTTGGCATTTTGCCCTCCAATGAAAAAGACAACTCTTGCATTGCCTTCTCATTAAGGAAGAAGTAACTGCAAAGACAGCATATTTCTAGAGTAAACAAATCTCCCAGAGGCTGTATTTTTGATAAGTATTTTTGCAGTGCTAGTTTGAAGGTTTAACGGTGTGTAGTGTTTCACTTTAATAGTCAGACTAGCAAGCTATAACAAATGCACTTTAAAAACTTTACACTCCGTGAGCTCTGCTTTGACAGGCCTCCCCTGGAATCAGGAGGTAATATGGCTTCTCAGTGAGCCATACTTACATTTCAAGCTGAAGAGGAAATTATTTTTGAACCACTGGGTCTGTTGGTACTTCGTGACTCAGTTTATGGTGGCCTTTTAAATTCACCCTGTCTCACTAGGTTTGCCTGGATAGAGCTGAGAGTAGAGAGATTATGCAGAGGTGATGACTCCTTACAGATGGCAGCAATCCAAATTGGGGCTTCAGTTCAGAGGTCTGTGTGAGTGTGCAAATCAACAGTAGGCACGAATGGCCTAATTATGCCCGGTGTACAATGTCGCGTTTTTACTCAGAGATGTAATAAATGAAGGTATTCCAAGAAAATGACAAAAAATAAAAGCTGTGTGAATCTTTTCATAACAATTTTCTATATACTTTTTCATATGCAACCAACAGCCTAACACAATTAGGATGAGTGAGTAGTCCATATATAGACACATACACTCATACTCATGCACATATGTACATATACACACATACGTGTGCACGCATAAACACATACTTGTATTCTCACAAATGTTTGCATATTTTTTATCCCTAATATATATTTGATGTATACTCCATCATTATTATTTCATTTTCAAAACTGAATTCAGGTTTATGTATATGGGTCCTGAACCAAATTTCTTATATTCAGATACCCATTTTATCATGACCACTCTTATAGGATTCTTAACCAATTTGCGCCCACTTCAAAATAGTAAGAATTTAATAATACAAGTAGTTTTCTTTGTATATGAAGCACAT
>NW_011888811.1:3949391-3964816 GCF_000151845.1 Pteropus vampyrus
ATATATATAATTGTAAACTTTGATTAAGTAAAAGTGTGAAACAAGAATATAGTCTTAAACAATGAAATTTCCTATTCATTGAATGTCATAAAATATTTTTTTCTTTTCTTCTATTAGTGGGTTGCAATATTTCTTGGATGTATTAGTCCCTATATGACTTGGAAAGTATGTTGTTGAAAAGCTAATTTATTTTTCCCATGATTCGTGAGTAGCCTCAGGGCTAAAAATTGGTTCTACAGAGATCAAAATTAATCTTGACTGATCCTAGTCACATTGTAGGAAAAAAAGTTCACGTATGATATAATTGTTTTGTTGTTACTATTGTTATTGCTATTAAATTCTTTATCCTTCAACCAGAGCTCAGAAAGAAAAAAGAAAAAGAAAACAATGCTGATTAATTGAGTTTTCCAGTTAATCAGTGGTTCACTCTATTTAGAATCTCAGTGGGTTTCCCAAGGAGATTCACAAAGAAATCTTGTTGGGTGTGATACAACTTAATAAGCATGATGTAGGAAAACAGAAGTATTCCATGGGGGGTTTCTTGAAATATTGTTCACTATAGATGAGACTCAGACATTCATGGATTTGAATTCTGCCTGTATGTGATAAGAAAATTTCAATTCATAGAAGGATCAAAGGATCGGTAGTAAACATATTTCTTCCTAAAAACGCAGAGGCATATAGGAGTGAACGTGTTCTTAAGAGTCTAGGCTATGTTCCTGATCCTGGAGCAGAGGTTCTCAGCCGCCCTGTGATAAACTGATGCACGTACAACTGACCAAGTTCTGTAAATTCCTTATTTATACTTCTAAAGTTCATGCTTTCAGAAAAAGACTTAAATTTACCTTACTGAAACCCTCCTATTTCAGTTGCCAATGTTAAATAACAAATATCACTTTATTATTGTTTATCATTATTTATTATTATCTATTGGAGAGGCAAAAAACAACACCAAATGTTATTGTCAAAGGAAAAAGAAGTACCTTAAGCCCACAAAAATGGGAGATGAGTGAAGAATTTGAACTAATATATTTAAAGTATTTTTACAATGTTTGCGAAAGGTGAATTCAGCAGACTTCTGAACTCTACCCATTGTTTTTATGTAGGAATTTACTTTTTAAAATCATATTGATTTAGATATGAATTGTTAAACAAAAAATACTGTTGAATTTCAAGTGCAAACATTCTGTATTATGACCACAGTCCGAGGAGGAAATGGGGAGGTTAGAACAATCAGATGATGTAATTATTAGCCTATGATAATTTATGGCATTACTAGAAAATGGGAATTTAGAAAAAATAAACGATTAAAGAATAACAATGTAATAAAGTGCAAAGTGATGTATATGCAGTAGAAGTGCAGATATGAGAAAGATCACCCTCTTTTGGGCTCACACGTGGCCCCTTCTGGTGAGAGGTGCACGATGCATTGGTACATTGCTGCACGGGATTATAACATTTTCTATTCGCAACTTAATAAAGAGTTTTACCAGTGGCTATTCACATGTAGCACAAAGCCATATGGCTGAAAATGTTGAGAATCCACTAAGTGTTATTTGCATTGTAAAAAAAAAAAGAAAGAAAAAAGTTTTGACTTTAAGATTCTCATTCAGCCTGGGTAGAAAAAAAAATTAAAGGCATAATAGATACCATGGTATT
The DNA here is from genome assembly GCF_000151845.1 of Pteropus vampyrus. NCBI lineage: Eukaryota > Metazoa > Chordata > Mammalia > Chiroptera > Pteropodidae > Pteropus > Pteropus vampyrus. Next base: position 3,951,051 of record NW_011888811.1, read on the forward strand.
GACACTCTTACAGTCTAAAAAGTTCATTTTTTTATATGTTTCAACTTATTTTCTTGAAATTAAATTTGCTCTAGAGGACAGAAAGTCGGCAGTTGGGGTTTAAAGAAAGCAACATCAAGCGTCCTTGCCTTTGGATAAGAAATGGAAACAGTGAATCATGAGCAGGATTAGAACAGTTTTGTAAATCAGCAAAGATCAAAACCTAGACGCACCTGGCTCGTGGTAGGAAACACAAAGCTGCCATGCTCTCCAGGATTAGTGGTCCTTCTGATCTTGATGTTTCCACAGATCACAATACATGGTAAAGTGAGAACTGACAATTTGAGGAACAAATTAAAAGTGATAAAGGATGATATTTCCTGACATTCAACATAACTGTGAGAGTGTCCAGAATTTAAATGGAAGAAATCTGAATACTGACAACACAAAATGGTTGTCAATAGCTCAAGAAAAGTAGATTCTACAGACTGGTAGATGAACCCTGATGATCCAGAGCTGCAGAGGTTTGATAAATAAATAAGGAATGATACTAGAAAAATCAATGCTAAGAATTTTAGGGATCAACAAACAGATAGCATAAACTTTAAAGGGTCAAATCTTATCCAAGTTGCTTTACACTGAAGACTTAAAAAGATTACATTCTACAAAGAATTTTCTCTAGAACAAAAAAATCTGCCAAAATTCAAAATCATCAGCAAACCAAAGCTGGTATTAGTCTCTGGTTTAGGAATCTTTAATGAGAACCTGCATATCGGGCCCCGTGAAGGGTTGAGGAAGGAAGTGGAAAACAATGTTCTCTCTCTTTCCAGGGTTTTAAACCTACTCACAAATAGTGCCGGATGTCAGAATGCTCACACAAAAATCAATACAAAATGCTACTATAAGATGAAAAAGCAAGAGGAAAGAATCCTGATTCCACAAAAGTGTTAAAATTGAACATGCCCCAAATACTATTATAATCTTTATGAGAAAAGCTGATTTTGGAAGTGGATATCTTTGTTTTAAGTATGTAAATTTTGGAAGCTACTCGGGTTCAGATTTTTGCTCTACTGCATATTAACTCTGAGGCTTTGGGCAGTTAGCAATCTCTCTGAGCTCTACTTTTGATCTGTTAAAAAAATGAAAGAACAATAGTTCCTATTACACAGTAATGTTTTGAGGATTAAATGAGATACTGCCTATAAGGCATTCAGAACAGGGTCTGACACATAATGGGTATTCGATAAATGCGTTAGATATTATTAAAAAAAAAAAAAGAAAACTATGTAACTACAGAGCTGATGGAAATGCAAATAATAACCCCCAAATAAAGTTGTGCTTGAAACTGTGTGTTTTAAAATAAAATTATTTAGGTATCAAAATATTAATAGAAGCTGTTAGAAAAATTGATGAAGTCTTAGAATATTTTTGTAGTCATGAGCCTCGTCTTACTGTAAAAAGTCAAAAAAGTAAATGAAGTTATATACAGTATTTGTATCATTTCATTAGGTAGAAGATGCATATCAAAAATCAACACTTCCTTACATATTTTCTAAGAGTTATTTATACTCTAATTCTTAAAAGTGTTTTCACAGTTCTTAATTTCTTTTCATGTAAAGTTCCAATCAAACTTCCTTTTACTCTTTATTATGACATTTTCGTTTTAAGGTGATTCATTTTAACTGAGCTTCTTGTGGTTATTTTTATACTTTAACAGCAAAACTTTTCAATCTCCATACATAAACATACATGCCTGTTTGCCACAATGATTTCTATGTTTATGTAGAAACACAGCCACAAAAACATAGTTTTTATAGCCACAAAAATACAAACAAAAGAATATTTTTTTAGAAATAGAAATAAAATGACTAATCAAAGTTTACAGTAATAGTTAACCAACTGGCCCACTATTTATATATTTCAGTTGAGAAGTTATGCATTATATAAGTATTTCGATTTTGTTGGTTAGTCAGAGTTATCTCTTATACCACATTACATCTGTAATTAAAATAGAAAGTCTATATAAGCTAACCAGTGATCATCCTTTACAAAGGGACACCAAACTAATACTGATTCATAAAAATGTACACTTTCCTTTTGTTGAAGCAAAATTAAATAAATAAGTTAAAATTTTAGTCATAATACGTAAGATTTGAGGAGAACTATCATTGTAACAATTTCTCAGTAGACAGAAAAAGGAATAAATATCAAGAGACTGAGCTCTTGACCAAATCTTTCCTTCCTCTCAGATGTATTATTAAATCTCATATCTCTGAAATCCAGTGTCTCTAAAGACAAACCTTTTCAAATAATTTCCAACAGTTGAAACACAAAACTTTGTCAAGGTGCTAGTTAACCCTACTTCACATCGGAGAACAATTTAGACCCATTCAGTTTCAATTAATTTTGACTTGACCGGCTAGATTCAGCAAAACAATGCACTTATTAAAAAGTGTCAGCTAGAAAATAGAAGGTTTGAGAATTTTCTGAGATGCCTTGAAAGATAAAGAAAGGCAATAAGAAGTGCTTCACTCAAACAAAAGGAGAATGTTTGTTTTTCTTAACTTGAATTAGAAGTAATTGGATATCTTCATTGTTGTTCACTCTTGTATTCAACAAATATTCACTGAATTATGATTATGTACCAGGAACTATTCTATGCACAAGAGATACAACAGTAAGTCAGAAATGTCCCTGACCCCAAAGATCTTATATATCAGTGGGAAACATAAGGACAGACCAAGTAATAACTAACAATATATGCAATGAGTGTTTTAAAAATGGATGGAAAATACCGTAAGAAATTCTATAATAAGTATATTGACTTTATAATTTATAAGTAGACTTAGATAAGTTTTTCTCAAACTTGAATCTCTCTCTCTCTCTCTCTCATCACACACACACACACACACACACACACATTGGTTTTAAGGAAAATTCGGATCCATAACAGAGTCCACCGATTTGGGAAACTAAAGTTTATGCTATGAAAGTGTTTTACAACTCTGGGATTTTCCTGAAAAGTTTGTCTTTGTGACTAGTACATTTAATATTAAAATAATAGGTACAGGATGCTGACCCGTCCATCGCTCTGAAATATATCAGCAGACCCAGTGCCAGAAACCAGTTGTTCTTTCACGGTTGTCCTCGACCAGCCACACTGTCCTGCTGAACACATGCAACTTTGCATTCAGCCAAAGACTCAAGGGGACCCCAGTGGAGACTTCAGAAGCAGCTTCCCTGAACAAATCTTTTCCCTCTGATACCGTGTCCTAAAAATTCTAGCTGATTCTATCTCTGAGCTTAGGTTAGGAAGCCCAGGGGCTCCATGGTGGCTGTTTCCTGCTCCTACCAGTGGTCTGGAAGGTGATTCCCAGCAGAAGGCCAGGGCAGTCAGGGGCTGGCCTCTATCTACCCTTTACCTCATCTCAGGTATCGCATCCACATGCTATTTGTTGTCTAATGTCTGAAAAGCTATTTCATTTATTTTGTCTAATCTTACATTTTTATTTTTTAAAAGCAAGAGAGCTAATTTAGTATCAGTTACTTTGTCATAGCTGGAAGTGGCAATTGATCCTCACGGTGGATTTAAAATAAAAATGCCCATCTTTTGATTCTCCAAAGCTTATGTATACTATACCGAAAACAAACAAACAAACAAACAAAAAAACAAAGTTTAGGGAAGTGACAAACTATCTAGTATTTTTCTGCTTTGTCTACTAACAATTACATAGACGCTCAGATTTTTATTTATAACTTTTTATTGGGGTATATGACGATGTAGAGGAATAGAGAATGCACAATGGAGATTTAGAATGTTTATAAACTTCCACTAAAAATAAAGAAAACATAATAGTTCCTTTTCTAATATTTTGAGTGAACATTTTTTTTATGCTGAATTAAATTTGAATGAGTGTCATAATTTTTTTCTTTTTCTCAATCTGATCAATGTTGAGTTACTGTCACTAGTAAGCAGCTAAACAGGTTTAAACACAGTTATACACTGTGAGTGCATTGAACTGGGTTAGGGATAATAATAATTCCATGATGTTTCTTCGCATTCACTTGAGAGCTTGTCACATTTCCGTCTTTAACCATTCTGGCCGAATAAGATTTAATTCAAAACATTTTTGTTCTTTCTAAGTAAATTTAATATTTTGTTTACTTATGTGTGTTCACTGGAGGTCATGCTGAAAAATGAGCCTCTGAGTATGCTGGGGAGACCATAAAATATGAAATGGTAAGAGTTAAGCTTATGATCTATTATTCTCTTTACATGAAATAGTGCAACCCAGCTTGTTCATTGAATTGAAGATTATAAACAACTTGCATAATGCCAAAGAATGTTCTTTCAACTAAGAATTTATCACCAGAATGCTTGTTATATGTAATGTTTGCTTTTGAATTAGACATAAGAATAAGCACAATCTCAGATTTAGCTGACTCTTTATCTTAGAAGACATTTAAGATAATAGGTGGCTCATAAGAAGGGAAAATACATTTTGTGTAGTTTCATAAATGCTTTCTTGAATGCTAATACATCCATGAATGTCTGAAAACAACTAGATATCATAAACTATGTATATTATGTTAATTTTTTTCCAAAAAGAGTAATATTATATTGCTAGAAAGCATACAATATGATTATCTTTTTAAATATATTACTTTCTTTTTAATCTTAGGGCACGTGAACACGTAGACTTTAAAGCTACTCTTCATAGATTTTTAAACTGTGTTTTAATTATATTACTTCTGCTTCTCTGTGCTATACATAACGCCCAGTTCTATTCAGTTTCTCCAAGTCAAAATATATGCTCTTATGAGGGAGAGTAAAGAAATGGGTATGTCTCAGATATGTCTCTGATTTTGATTAGCGACAGAAATATGAATTCTGTGATCAAGGAGATAGGGTAAATCAGAAATATAATGATTTCACAGTCCTGGCTATAATATCATGGTTAAAAGCTTAAGTTTTCGTGTCATACAGACTTGAAGTATTTGTTTACATCACTTACGGAATATGTGAACACAGTTATACTATTTAATTTCTCTGAGCCATAGTTCCCGCTGAAAGGAAAGCTCTATAAGGGCAAGAGTTTGGGTATGTTTTATTTTGTATCCCTCGTACCTAACATGAGTGTCTGCTGTGCAGGTGAGGCTCAAACAGTATCTATTAAATGAATCAATGAAAGGAATAAATACTGGTTTACATGGATATTGAGAAAATAAAACAGCATAATCAGATGCAATATATTCATTGTGAAGAACCTGATATTCGTAAATATTGACTGTACATAATGTCTTGATTTTCCCTGTCTGAATGAAGAGTTGTTAATATTTCCACATTTAGTATGCAGCTACCCATTTCCAAAATAAATGTGGATTTGGTGGGGAAAATCCAACATTATTGAATACCGTCTGAAAAAAAATTATGGTAAATTGGCTTATTTTTTATTTTTTAATTTTATAATCTGCTGTAGTTAGATGCACCATTTTATAAGGATTCTAACTTTGAACCCATAGCTATTTACTTCAATTGTTAGTTGAGGTTCACCATGTAAAGGTATCTATCAGAACAGTATCAGACTGGGTTACTTAAACCAGAACAATTACATATGTCATGAAAACATTAGTTGGTCATGACTGATTATCATTGTGGAATGACATCAACATTGTATTTACTAAACAGCTAACTAACTTAATTTCACTTAGAACAAGAGACAAACAGGACATAGTTTTGTTCTAGAATGAAATCACAGTCAGGACTCAACTAAGAGCTGGTGAAGTCTTTACATGTGAGTCAAGAAGCTATTGTCTCTACAGCAGAAGAATTTAGAACCTTTTCTTTCATTTCTCTAGTTCCTTGATTCTCTTCTATCAGCTTCAAACCAAGCAGTTCCAGTGGGATGGGAATAAAATAATTTAACGGGAGAATACCTTAACTTTGTTTATTCTTACCCCGACTTCCCAAATAGAATACTGAAATTGCTAGCCCACATTGCTTCTCTTCTCTCTTAAAGAAAAAGATTTTTTATGAGTGAATCGGGATAAAGGAAACTCTGAGAGTTGGTCATTGGATGAAAGTTTTCAAGAGTAAAATTGAAGATCTGAAGCTTCCAGAGTGAGAAAGAAGCAGGTAATAGAAGAAATGAGATTTTAATATGCTTTGCTGTACATATATTTGTATCACCTCCAAAGCTTTTGAAAATTCAAGTATTAAATATATATGTTAAGGTGTCACTGCTCCAAAATTTGATCCATTATTCCCTGAGAGTTATAAAGGAGATAACTTTCTTTTTATTTTAAGGTCAGAATCTTTAACATTAATTGCAAGGTTCTTTTTCAGTGACGGTCTTCAAAAACTCATTGTTCAGTTTTTAATTAATGACTATGTTTGGGCTCTAAAAATCTCAGAATGAAATGAAATTGCCTGGAACCAAAATTGTTTCTCTTTCCCAATTCATATGCTACTTTTTTTTTTTTTTTTTTACTCTCACTTCTACTTAGTGGTGGCTTCTTCGTGTTACTATGTAGGTTACTCAGATATGTCCCATGTTGCCAGGATGGAGAGAGTTTTTATATAAGCCTGTCTTTAAGTTGGAGAGAATAACTTCTTGATAGAGCCTAATCTAAAAAAAGTTCTCAGTGTGCACAACTTTCGAGATCTATGATTATTCTCTTGTTGCCATATTGAGTGATGTATTTCCTATCACTGCAAATTTGCTTTGTTTCCTTTTATTTTTCATTTCATTTCACTTTTCCTTTCATTAGTGGTTCTCCTTTTAGTTTAGGGCATTAGAATTATCTGGAGGGCTTGTTAAAACCCAGACAACTGGGCCCCACCTCCAGAGTTTCTGATTCAGTAAATGCATGGTAGGGCCTGAGAATCTGCATTTCTACCAAGTTCCCAGGTAATGCTGATGCTGTTGAGGGGACATTATTATGCGCATTTAACAAGCTTGAGGATGATGCAGCCATTACTGAAGTCTTGCCATGTACTCAACTTTTAAAAAAATCCTAGAAATTTGGGCAGTTATGCTCTGTGGGAGGAAACGACCATCTTGCTGATAAAGTAAGATTACCCTTCATCTTTTCAAAAGTAGGAATCTCCACACTATATCCAAGCAATAGCTCAGGTAATTCTTTTTAATAACCACCTCTGAAGAAGACAGTGCTTCTTTGAAATTAATTTTATAATATGGAGTGAAAAAATAACGATAGTACTAATGCTAAACTTGATAATTAGGCTAATATGGACCTATTAATCAAGCGTTTCTTTAACCCCTATTTAAATCTAGTTATTCTATCAGCCTCTCTCTATCTCTGGAAATTAAAAAAAAAAGTTTTATTCATTCACTGTTCATTAGGTGAAAGAGTATTTCCTTTTATTTGTTCTAAAGCTACCCAATTCACATTGCAACAGGAAGTCTCATTGAACCTTAAAAAAATAGAATGTTTTCTATTTATGTCTTCTATTAACCAGGGACTTGTGGCAGTCTGAAAGTACTGCTATATGCCAGCATTTTATTGCATTCATATAAGGTCATAAACCTGACTAGTTTGCATCTTTTTATAATCATAATCTGTCACAATACCCTCTACATCTCACTTTATCACCAGATCAGTAGCAATACTATTGCATTAAACCAAAGGTACATATGTATTCTTATAAGTGGACTGAAAATATATCCCTCAATTGAACCTTTTCTCAACTTTGAAATCAAGAAGAAGATTGGATGGTGGTGATTAGAATAAAACAACCCCAATAAAGAAAAGGCATTATTTTGTTGTAATTTAGAAGATCGTATTGTACAGAATGTCAATAAAAACTGGCCCTTAAATATTTTCACATTTTATGTATCACTCAACTTCATTTTGGGGAAAATCACACAATCTGATTAAAATAAGAGAATCATGAGGGAATAACATAGTGTCACAGCATTACTTTGCATCTAAAAATGCTTTATAAGAACCACTTTAAAAAGCTCCAAAAAATCATGTATGACCGGTAAAGAATAATGTGAGCAGCTTAAAGCTAAGGGACATAAACTCAATTGTACAAATTCACCAATAGTGGGGAAAGGGGATACACATGATTTAAAAGTAGGGCTTGAGGTGGGTAACTAAAACCTTTTGAGGTGTCTTCTTAAGAACATTTGTGAAAGGTGGGGAAGCAGGACTGGGCAGAAGGAGAGCTGTATTGCATTAAGGCTATAACACAAATCTCAGAGGATCCCACAAGAAGATCAGGGACTGAGATGGTCCTACAGAGTTGTCTTGCCTGTGAAAACAGAACCTTTGTAATCCTACCTTGATTGATTAGTTATTGGATACAGGGTGCCCTTGGGGATGGTGTGTGACCTTGGTTAGATAGCCTCCTTCAGGAGAGGTTAATTCTCAATTCCTGGATAGTGGTTTGGCAGCATCCAGCACACTCAGAAGGTAGGGGGAGGAGTACGCCGACTCAAGGTGAGGGATGTGGATGGCCCAGCACACAGTGTCCACTTCAGAGTTAGCGAACGATGGTTAGTACCCTTTTTTGTATGGCCCATAAGCTAAGAATAGTTTCGCATTTTTAAATGGTTGAAAAATCAGAATCGTAACACATATAAAATACTTCACAATATCTCACTGCTCTAAATTTTTGCATGAATACACTTATCTCAACTTAATATAACTCTGACAGGTATTAATACATATTTTCTAGACAAGGAAAACGGAAGCTTCTAGACAGGTTAAGTAAGAAATCAAAGACCACACAGCTAGTGAGTAATTTAGGTGGAATCCAAGCCCAGGGAGGCCTACCCCAGAGCCTGTCCTTTTAGCCTCTTGAAAAGTTCTCCAACACTATGAAGATAGTACAGAAGTGCCAAAAGGGTGCTGCACATAAGACATTTCAGTGTGTTCCTAAGAGGGAAGATCAGTGTGTTTCAGAGAAGCAAACGGAAGCTTTGTGTGAGAATGAGGCCCCATTTGTACTATGATGGCGAGTAAAACTAACTTTGAACTATGATTAAGCCCAAGGTTATCTTCTCATTCAATATTTTGGAATGTCATCAATAAAAAATTTGTGAAAATTTACATTCTCAGTTAATTCATAATATACTATGTACTAGCTTCGGCTTTGCTTGTGGGTCCACAAATCCAAAAATATTTACTATCTGTACCTGTAAAGAAAATTACGTCAACCCTTGCTTTAGGGGCAGACTGTTTTTCCTAGGCCTTCTGACTCTAATAAAAAAATTCTGCAACCATCACAATCCACTGCTCTGACTCTAGCTTTCTTGAGCCTCCTACAAAAGCAGCAGAAATGTGTTCCTTAAGGTGAATGGGTATCCTCAATCAGTGAGAGCAGTTCTATTGTCGCCTACTGCCAAACACGAACACGAACCTGAGATTTGTCTTATGTATTGTTAAGAATGCAGCTGGATCTGAGATTGACGAAGCATGCCAGCGGCATGGGTAATTCTTGTGAAACCTCATCATGAGAACATACTTCAAATTCCCAAGGACCCCATGCAACACTGTTTGGTTTCATGAAATAAGCAGGAGATAAAGTTTTGTATGCAGCATGAGCTCAAGTATACAGCCATGCATATTTGCTTTTTTTGTATTTTCAATTTTTTATAATTAAAAGAAGGTATTCAGAATTATTTATTTAAGTCCAGGTTCATATTAAAGTACAGCTGTGTATGCCCACTGTATTATGATTAATGTTAGAAATCTCTCAGGTGAAATAGGAACTTGATATTCTCCTAACTCTAAACCTGTGCTAAAGCACATTGTACCACTGCCCACACCAGTGGTCACCACAAAACCTCCACTGACTTTTTAAAGATACGATCATTGAAACTGTATTAACATCGATTAATGGAAGACCCTTTTAAGAATCCCCTATAAGCATTATCAAGCATGCCTGTTATTTTGGGGTTATTATACTTCCCTAATAAAGCCGTGACTGATCTGTTCCACTATAGAAAACTTCATCAAAAGTTATTAATAAGTGTGTGTGTGAGAGAGAGACAGAGAGAGAGAGAGAGATTTCTGCATGATTAGTCTTGGAATGTATTATAAATTTGGCCCAAACTTTTTACACTAAGGTATTCAGAATTTTTAACTGTGCCCATGTTCTTTCCTAGTGGAGTACAAGAAGAAACTTCTCTTTTGGCATACATAAAATATGCTTTCTCTTCTAGATTATAAAAGCTTCATTTTATTGTTATGGTTTTAAAAAGGGAGAATCAGATTCTCACTGTTATATATGCCACATCTACTGAACAACACATTATAATGATGACATCTTGGTATTATTATTACCACTATCACGACTACTACGACTACTACTATGACTATTATTACTACGACGACGACTACCACTACTACTACTTAATTGGAAGATGTAAAAATATTTTGACAATGCAGAGTAAGATAAGCCTTTACTTTCACATTATGATAACACACTCTCGAATAAGTAAGAGACTGATATTGATAGTGAGAAATAAACAACCATTATCCTTTAGTTTCTTATTGAACATAGTGTGGACATAATTGTAGTAATTTATACATAATCTTCAACTCAGTAAGTAGGCTGTGTTAGAGTAAATCAGGCAAAAGAAATTTAATGGATTGCCATTTGTGCTCTAAGTGTTCACGTTTATGTATCTGCTAAGATTAAGATTTTAATGTATTTGATATATTAAAGACATGGTGATTTTCAAATTGCTCTCCTGCAAATATACAGATGTTATTAAAACTCATATTGAAATAAATAACCACCAGAGAGCTTGCTGTGACAGCCATAACACATTTGGCTCCTTTCCCCAGGTATTTGTGTTCTTTTATATTCTTGCCTCTGCCCTTTCTTGTTATTTTACATTTTTTTAAGGGTGAGTATTATTTTATCCTTATCTTTCTACTCAATCAATTACTCAAGTATGAAGATGCAGTAAAACACTATCTCTTCTATGGTTTTCTACCTTCCCCAAACAGATCTTTTTTCCAACCCCCATTCCCATAGTATCTTGTTCATGCCTCAATTAAAAACAAAACAGAAGTGGAGATGTTTTGTTATAATTTAAAAAAATAACTATTTGCACACATGTAAATTATTATATAATTTTATTATTTGTTATGGAAAGTATTGTAGGGTTTCTGTATAGCTACGTGCAAAAAAGTAACACAGATAAGGTTTGAGAAACAGGGTAGCCAAGGATAGTAGATCTGATGTAGCTGAGGTTACGTGGACATACACTGAATATGTCAAAATATCATGCAAGTGGTGTGAGTTTAATAGTGGATAGAGCAAGAATGAATTTGTGATTTACTATTATAAAACCTCATAGAAACCATCCAATGAAAATAAAGTAACTGCTTAGAAAATTAGGGGTTTTTCTTGTGCCTGAAAGACATTTTTCACTGGGAAGTCATAAAGAGCATATGAGATAATGTAGTGGACAGGGTCAAACAATATCCTGCATTCCAATAATCACTATGACCAAGCCACCACGTATAATGCAGTCCAAAATACAAATACCAATTAGCCTAAGTTGTTAGGGAGTAGGACGAGACAAAAGAATACTGGGAATGGCATAGAAAGGAATTTGATGAGTTCTTGCTATATTCCTGACATCATAATGCCTGCTTTTAATATATTTACTTATTTGGTATCTATAATAAATCTATAAAATAACTATTATTTTGATTTTTAAATTAAGAAACCAAAATTCCAGAAAATTTAAAGACTGTGTTCAAAGTAAAGCAGCAAGCAAGTGTCTGAGCTAGATTAAAACTCAGAAATATAGAAATATAGAAGGCCGCCATTTTCAAAAAAAAAACATTGAAAGCAGATCTCATTAATCTCAAGAATTTTTATGATAGAAAAATTTAGATAACACTGAAAAAATAGTGCTTTATCCAGAACCCCAGATAAAGAAGTATATGATCTCTTTATAGAATTTGAATTATAGTGTGTATGTGATCTCACCAACTTACCGTTGAAAAGAGAATATAGGTAAGAATTTAGTTAATAAAGTAGATATGTATTAATAGGCAATATAAGAAACAGTATTATTCCTAGTTTTTGCTTACTGAGTACTTTATTAATATAAACAATGTTATATCCACTCAGTTCTACAAATAAGATAGCTCTTAATTGCTAATATGATTTTCATATATAGAACACACATTTTCAAATTAGCTATAGTCTCATCATCAAAATGGGAGTGATGGTGCGATGCATCTATCCCTAGTTTGATATAATGTAACAAACATTATTACATGTGTTCAAACAAAAAACAAGCCTATTAACATTGCATTATTGCTATTTTCAAACAAGTAGGTTGTCAGTTTTCCTGTGTGCTTTGTATATTTATTGAATTAGGAGTTAAATTAGTTGTTGTCAAGCAATGATTTTAAGCAACAGCACAGAGGCCTCCCCCTGCTAAGACGTGACACCTGGCATGATGCAGCAATTGGGAAAAGAGTTGAACTTAGTGATCAGTGACTTATTTAAGCAAAATGAAAAATCCATGACATAAAAACACTATGGAACTATAGCCAGAATCACCAAGAAAACCAAAGCCAATATTAGAAATGTTGCTAGGATGTGCTGCCAAATTAAATACCTTCATCTTTAATGCACATATACATCCATAAACACACATATTCACAGAGCATGCTAGTCTCTTAGACCCTAAAGTTTAAAGCAAGAATGCATGTGAACACATAAAATGTAAAGGATTAAAATGAGACCAATGTCATTTTTGCATGTGAATTCAGTTTTCACAGAATTAAAACAATAAGAACCATGGTTTTTATATTCTGAATCCCCCAATGCATTCACTATACAAAATTTTCAATGCTTTCAAGTAAGGTAGCTTTGTCAACTTGTCAAAGCTGAGGGTGAATTACTAAGGACATATACTGATCTAAATAGAGACATTTTGGAACGAGAACGTATACCTAATTATGAAAATACAGAAAAAGTATTTCCATCACTTCCTTTAGCTGCCCCTCAGTCCCAAAATCAAAATATTTAAAGTCTAATTAAAAATATTAAGCTTCAGTGTTGATTCTATGGTGTGTTGGGATTATTATAACCCTGATCAAACTAAAACTTTCCCTGTAAATAGAATTAAATATCATGTTTGAGAAAGATAAAAAAAAAAATGTTCTGCCTTGATTTTAATTTTAAAGGCACTGAAGGTGATATGTATTTAATGAAAAAATTTTCTCTCCTTTCCTTCCTTAAGTACTAAAAACTATTGCATTGCCTAGGTAGTTATGGACAATATAACTGTAACTCACAGAATAAGTGTTTTCATAGTGTATAAAAGAGCTAATGTGAGTGTAATAAAATTTAACAGATGAAAGCTTCCATTAAATTTTGTTTATAAAGTGTTGTCCTGTATCTGATGGTAAACTCCTATAGAAATCATTTTTAGAACATCAGAAATATGACAGGAGAGAAGTTCAATAGAGTGTGCCTAATTCATTCCAATTCACAGAGTAATGCATTTCAATTCACACAGTGATGCATTCTAGTCTCCAACATGAGAATCCAATCTAATTGATGCTTAGTAGAGTTGAAACAAACTCACAGCACCAGAAAACTGACAATGTCTATTTTGCTAAATAGAGAAATACTTTAAATATTTTTTCAATGTTTTCTAAGCCTGGCTATGCCTTATTTACTACACTATACCTTATGATAATAGGCCTATACTACTTATAATATAAGACAATAGTCGTTGATCTTTGAAGTCTTCCACTATTTTTATGGTAATTAA
>NW_011888811.1:3965706-3968291 GCF_000151845.1 Pteropus vampyrus
ATATTTTTTTCTGAATTATAAACTAAGCACTAAAATAATACAAACTCTTTAGAAAAATAATTAGAGTAACATCTTGCTCATTAAATTACATGGATTCAAGATACAATGTCATTTGCAGCCAATCTTTCCAACATACAATCTTCTAGGTAATTATAGTGTATTTTATAATTACAATGCCAATTTGATGTTGAATTACTGTATTGTGTCAACAGTAGACTAAACTAAGTGGTATAACTTCTTTAATGGAGGCAAGACTATTATATGTTCAGCCAGCAAACATTTATTGAGTACCTACAGTGTATCATATAAATTTGTAAGATCCTGGAATAATCACATGAGTAAGACAAGAACTCTGATCTCAGTCCTCTAGAAGAGATAGACAAGTAAACCACACTGATAGGACAATGTGACGAGGGCAATAACAGTGATGCACTAAAGGTGCTGGGAGAGCTGGTGCACCCAACTTAACAAAAGAGGGGGCTTGAGCAGTTGGTCACATGATTCTCAGGTAATAGCTATTCCTTCATGCAGTCAGCTATGAGTTAATAACCACCTATTGAGTGTTAGAAATTGATATTTCTAGATATATGATAATGAAAAAAAAACATTTACTTTTCATCATGAAGATTATGCAATAGAGAAGACAGACAAGAAATATTAAGCAAATACTTATACATTATAATTTCAAGCTAGGAATCACGATAAAATATCCTTTGATCTTAGCACAAAGGGATAAAGCCTGACAAACAGCCTATTTTAGATTGAGAGGTCAGGGAAACCTACTCTGAGAAACTGGCATTTGAAAATATATCACAAGGAGGGGATGAGTTAGTGAGGCTAGGGTGTGGGAGAAGAGAGTCATGCATAGCAGTGAAAACAAGTACAAAAGTTGTATGGTAGAAATGAGTTTGCCATGTTTTGAGGAGTACTATGATGTTAGTGTGCCATGATCAGAAGTTTAGGTATGATTTTAAATAAGCCTTTAATGAATTTTGAGCGGAAAAGTGACATGATTTCATTTAGGATACATATGGCTTCCTATGACCTTATATTAATCTATACAAATGAACCACAACAAAATTTATTATTTGACAGCCTAAATGGATTAATAATTTGTACCCAGGCTGTAGACACAGGGTAGCTGTATCCACTACATAAAGTGAGTATGGTGACTATAATATGTATATTAATTATGCCTATGATTCTAAATCTGTGTAATGCAGCCTCCAGGAGAACTTCAGAGTTATTTAAAAAAAATAGTAGGAACCAAAGGTAAACTACTATTTCTCAGTAGGCAGGGCAATCTAGTTATGAGGAACATAGGCTCAGGGTCAAGCAGAATCTGGCTTATATGTAAGCTTTTTCACTTAAAAGTTCAGACATACTGGACAAGTGTCTTATATCTGTAAAAGTGTCTGTTAGGTTTCTCATATCTAAAATGAGGATAATGGTGGCTGTGTGTGGATGAATTCACACAAGATATATAAAATTTAGCATATTCTATGGCCTTGTATAAAGTCGATGTGCACTAAATATTAGCTATTATTATTCTGTAAATAATGAATGCAATATTCTCACACATACGTCCAGTTGTTCAAATATATTTGATAACACTGTGAATACACTCTATAACTGGCACAGTGCAAAACTGTGAAGGTACAGTGGTAAATAAAACAGTTTTGGTCCCAGGGAGCTTAGAGTTTAATAAGGTTAGATAAATGCTATGATAAAAATAAGCACGGTTTGATATAAGAACATAAATATGGACACCCAACTAAGACTTCTGAAAATAGAAAAATTTCTGGGAGAAAGTCCTACAACGTGACTAGAAGATGCTCTGGTTGAAGGCGAGAGAAAGGAGAAGAGAAGTTCTGCGGCAGGGAAATCGCATAATAAAGGACTAACAATAATATATTATACACCTGGAAGTTGAATGTAACTTAGTGGAGCCAGCAAACACGAGTTGCAGAGCTGTGGTTAAAAAACACAAATCCTTTTGTGATACATAGTCTCCAAAGATGTCCATAATCAATGCCTTCCATCCTTGAATGTGTGTGATATTTGGCCACCATAAAGTAGAATCTATCTCTCCTTCTTGAATCTATGCTGGTCCGGCGACTTCCCGTGAACAGTAGAATGTGGCAAATGTAGCCTTGTGCCAGTTAAGCTTAAAAACATCTGGCAGATTTGGGGGAAAGCTAACTAACATATAAGTCCAACTACTCTGAGACCATCATTCTGTGATAAAATCCTGTGAAAAAGGCCATGTGGAACATAATACACAGAACATTCTTATATTTTCCAGCTCCGCTGGGATGCCAAGAAGTGAAGATGGTGTCACATGGAGAAGAAAAACCATCCCATTGAACTCTGCCCAAATTTCTGACCTCTAGAACTTTGAGAAAGAATAAATCAAAAATATTTGTTGGCTGTATTGTTACACAGTTCTGTATAATTAAAACAAAAATTGGTACCTATAAGTGGGATGCTGCTGTAACAAAACATAAAACATATGGAACTCACCTTGGTATTGAATAATGGTAAAGCCCAAAGGATGTGAGGGGACATTTAGGCGGGGTCAGACG
>NW_011888811.1:3969591-3984742 GCF_000151845.1 Pteropus vampyrus
CTGCCATATGCCCCACTGCTCCTCACTACTTTTTCAAAATAGGAGTTTCTTTTGTGATTGTGCTTTCCCTCTCAGTGTTTTATGTTGGGTATATGACAGGGCATACAACTTGTCCTTTAATTCATAAGTCTCTGTACTCAAGACTGTGCCAGAGGAGCTGTACTTCAAGCATTGGACCAAGAAGCCTCATCTATGTGTAGATATTACTCAGATAACTTTGAGATTATGCCACAAAGGGTGAGAATTTTGGAGGTGAGAATTTTGCACATTAGAGGAATATGAATTGTTGTGGCCTGATTAATTTAGGGGAAAACGATCTGTTTTTAAACTTTAAAATACTAAAAAAAAAAAAAAAAAAATCCCAGATCACATAGAAAGCATTCCTATCCGTAAGAATTACCGAAAAGCCACCTGAACTCAGAGTTTAAGTGACTTGCCCACACTCAAATTGCTAGAAGGTAGTAAAAAATGTCCTAGTGCCTTTCTTCCAGTTTTGAATATTCGTTTAGAGTCCAGTAGTGCCTAGAACATGCACATTTTTGTCTGATTACTATATTTTTTTGAAAAATAGACAGACCCTAGATCAGATTTCGAATGACCTAAGATTAGAGGTCTGTGATAAGTACTGAGGAAACACAGCTTTTAGTAAGTCACAGAGTTTTAGAGAAGTCAACTCTATAGTGTGGCAAGAATCCATAAGCTGCAGCAAACTCAAGCATAGGAGGTAGTTTTCCCAGGGGTCATACCTTATAGAGAGGCTGTGCTTCTGTTGCATAGGACAATAACAAACGACTGAAAAGCACCTTGAATATTACTATGTTAGTAGACCTTTTTATGACCTGACATTTTATCAGAACCATCTAAATGTTGTGAATATTAGAGAAAGCATATCCATGATCTGAACTGATTTTAGTTCACAAGAGGTTCCATTTGTTTTTATTGAGGTTAATGGATCCGTGAATACAGATCCATTAACCCCAGAATTTTTAAATGTTAAATCAGCGGCTTTAAATAAATGTTAACGTGAGACACCAATTACTGATACTGTAATACCAACTAAAGGGCAAGATTTGGAGCATTGCCTAGCAAGAATATGTTAAAAATTCTGAACTCCTTTATTAGCAAGATAAAAATGATGTAAAGATATTAATATTTTGTTGGGTCAAATCCAATAAATTATTTCCCTTTTAGAAAATGCATTTAGCAAATAGCTGCATAGTCTCTAGGAGACTTTATGTTTCCAAACTTTCAAAGGATTATAGTTATTGTTATTAATGCTGCCATTACTACCCTTGCAATGCCATTACTACATGAAGGCATTGATTTACTTGGCTGTAATCACCACACACACTCATGAAGCAGAGCATGGCAAGGATACACTGGGCTCGTTGCCAAGACAGAGGTTCCACACACTGTTGCATGCAAGCTGGCACTGAGACTTATTTTTGCTTCTATTTTAAATTATTTTGTATCAACTAAGTACCCAAAGTGGTACTAATATTTGACTTCTGTTTCTGTGGTCAGAATTTTATTATAGTGAAGAGAATTTAATTCGATTCCGCATGCATTTCTTGGACGCTGCTTACGAACCCGGCCCAATTCTCAGGCAACACTCATGGTCTCTGGAGACGTCTCGGCATCTGCAACCAAGCTGTCCTGGTTCACAGTTCAGCTCTGCTTGGTGGCTGAGAAGTTACTTTATTTATGCCCCAATGTCTTCATTCATTAAATTGGCCTACTATTATTGATTTCATGGAGTTTCTATTGAGATATTGAAAATATAACTGTTAATACTATATGTCACATAAGTAACACTTTGTAAATTAGAACTATTATTAAAACAACATATCTTTAGAAAAATGCCATAAAATATTATTACCAGACAAGACTGAAGAACTATAGAAAGCAACTATATGTTTGTGTGCATATTAGGATGGCAAGTGCCTTCTCTTCTACAATTATGCTTTCTTTTTTCAGGCAATTTAATTTTCACAACTTCTTTGTATACTAAGATAATTTTGTCATGTGTAAATGAATATAACATGCAGTCTTAGATGATGGAGACCCAATTGCTATAAGATTGCATAAATCTTGTATATTGGGTTAACTTTGGTTAAATTCGTGATCTAGTTTGTAAATGTTGCATGTATATTAAAAAACATATTCTTTAAATTTTGGATATAGATTTCTGTCTCTCTCTGCCTCATACACAGACACACACACTCATGCACATACACATAGTATAGTGCAAATCTTAAAACATTCATTTACCTACTCTTACACTGATATGTATCTATAAAATCAATATTTAAATAGTATTGTTTAGGCCTTCAATATTTCTCTATTTCCTTTTATCCGTTTGGCCTATTATTTTCTGTGATTAGTGTGTTAAAATCTTGAAGTGGAATGGTAGGTTTATCTATACATTTCCTCAGTCCTGACAATTAAAGCTTTAGATATTTTGAGGCAATATTGCTGGGTGGATACAAGTTTATGTTGACTACAGCATTTTGTTATTTTAGTCATTTAACTAGAATATCATATCCTTCTTTGAACTCTTGAGTTATTTGTCTTAATTCACATTTTGTCATAGTAGATTTTTACTACTGTTTTCTATAGGCATGTACTTATTTACTATGTTTGTCTACCTTCTTATGTGTTTTTGTTTTAAATAGGTCTTTGTAGGCAATGTATTGTTCGATTTTGTTCTTATTTGTGTATTTCCATCTACTTTGAGAGACTAAGTCCTCTAATTAAGGACTTTAAGCTATTTATAAGAATAGAATTTCTGCTGATTGAAAATTAATCTCTTTATTCTTAACCTTTGCCTTCTTGAAAAGTTCCTCAATGTGATCTTTAAACACACTAATTCATTTTTCAGCTTTATCCTTCTAGCTATTCAGCTCAATGATTGCGATCTTCGCTATAATTATTATATTTTTCATATTTCCTATTGATTCCTTTTGTGATTTATTGTTCTCGTTTCATATTGCTATCATCTAATATTATCCTCTTTATATTTTCATCATGTTGTATTAAATTCTCAGACTTCTGTTTTAATAATTCTGCCTCTTATCATCTTCACTTTTATATATATTATACTTTTATATTTCATATTTTTATCATATATATATTTATTTATACTCTCTGTACTTCTTAGGTATCTGGTATTTTGGCCTGTGAATTCATGTTCCCCTGTGAGTATGGGCTACGCTACCTGATAATAAATATTGGAAAGGTTCACAGGCCAGGCTCTAATCTATATCCTTTCTGTTGAATTTCAAGGGAAGGTAGCAATGCTCCCCAGAACGGAGGGCTCTATGGTACCTGAGAACTCCCCTTGACCACTTCTATACATTGCCTCTCAACCTGGTAACTCTTCTCCTTAGAGTTTTCACTTTAAATGCTTAGGAAGCAGTGCTTTACTAGAAAACAGTCTCTTTAGTTTTTAATTTTAATAAATTTTTATTTTCTACCAGCACAAATGAGAAAAAAGAAATAAATAGAAAAGGACATAGCTTATATGGTAATTATGATTCCTAAAATCTTTATCCCAAGAATGTGATAAGAAAAATCTGGTATAATACAGATTTTTCTAAAAAAATAAAAGAAAGAAAGAAAGAAAAAGAAAAAAAAAGGAAGAAAAAATGAAAGAAAAAGAAAATGAAACCTTGAAGTTTGTCTGGCATCCATCAACAGCATATGACCACATCATCTATGGCTACTTGATTACATTCTGGTTTGCATACATATAACATATCATATAAATTCGATTTTGATTTTAACAGGAAAACATATTTGTTGACTTTTTTTGGTGGGGAAACTGAGTTATAAAACCACTAGATTATATTGAAAAGTGTTGTAAACTATGTCAGAAGCAATGGATGTTCAGTGATTTCATATACTTGACAAATGAACCCCAGCTACGTAGAAATATAAAGTCACTATAGGTGGGAGATGTGAGAAATCATTAATTCAAAGATTTACCAATGTTCATTATTTTCTTACTCCATGCCTGAGTCCATTCTAAGAATTTAAGGCACTGTGAAGAATGGAATGAGATCCCTGCTTTCAAGGAACTCATGTTCTCCTAAAGAAGACAATTAGAAACAATTAAGAACAATACAATGTAGCAAGCAGTTTACAGCCACGCACAGTCGTGCACACACAAGTTCTGAGATTTACTAGGGAGTTATAGAAATGACCAACAACCTCCCACAAGAGAACACAATTTGAAGGTCACAACTCAAAAGACAAATATCATAAGGTTATTCTCTCACCATTGTTATTAATAAACAAAAGGATTTTAACCTCACAATTAATGACAATTCTCAGAGAGGGCTTTGAATTGGTGATTTTGAGAAGGAACCATGAAGCCCTTAACCAGAAAAATATTAATCCTCTGAGTCATGCTTGAGACAGAACATAGAGTTTTGTGATTTTGGTGGGCACTGAAAAACTTTTAAAAACCTATAAACATGCAACTCAAACAGACTTTTATTTTTCCACGTTACTCTGACATTTAGGGAATTACAGCTACACATCAAATATAAATAGTCAAATTCAGCTAAAGAAGCTAAATTGAAAAAAATATGAGAGAAATGTACAAAAATGACACATGCCACCTCTTTATGTGGGAAAAGCTAGAAACAAGGAGGCCTTTCCTTATCTAAGAGAGAAATTGTCTTGCACTGGGCACACACATAATTTAGTTACCTAAAAAATTAATTATTTAATATGCAGTAAGAAAAGGTCCACGACAGAAGTCATAACTCTTTGTTGTACAAAAGCCATAAGAAGAAAGTCAGGCAAAGGAAGCCAGGTATAAAAATATAATTCAAAGGATAAATGGCTAGTATCAGGAAAGATACTGTGTAATAAGCTTGCCATCTATAGATATACAGTTTTATATTAAACCAAACAACCAGCAACTTTTATAAGAAGAAATTTTTTTTGTTGTTCCAGTCTGATGTCAGAACTAATTCTTCCATGAGAATAAGAGATGTCCTTGGAAACATACGTACAGAGCAATTGGGTGGGGAAAAATGATGGGGCAGTAAGTTCCAGGCACCTCAATTATCAGGAGTTTGAACATTTATTGTTCACTGAACTAGAAGCCTGAGGGTAGGCAATGCCACAAGTTGGTTCAGCAGCTTCAACATATCAGGATGCCTGGCTGACAGCTCTGCAATTCTTCTAGGTTTTTCTCTTATGGTAGCAAGATGGATGCCTCAGCTCTTGCCATAATATGCCCACAGCCATGTCCAAGGATAGAAAGCACAGGTAGTCAGGGCAACAAAAGTGTCTATCTCTCCTTTTATCAGAAAAAGAATATTTTTTTCTCAGTTTCTGGTCATATTGATCAGAACTCGTTCTCCTGACCACCCTCCACTGCAGGAAAGGCTGGAAAAGTAACGCTTACTTTTTCAAGTTCTTTAGTGAAAAGTGGGCAACAGAAAAAAAAAAAAATTAGGCCTGATATTTATTAAGTAATAAGAAGCATCCTAGCCAAGGAGTAAGAGGATGGGAAACACGTTTGTTCTTCTCACTGAGCAATACAATACGAATTCGTGAAAACATCTCTTGCTTTCATTTAACAAATCTTTATTAGGCACTTAGTATGGCCAAGGCAATCTGCTAGGAGTTAGCAATGCAATAGTCTCAGTGGAAAGAAACAAACATAACGCCGTGGTCCTGAGGAGAACATAGGCCGCTTAAGGAACTGAAAACAGGGCAAGGAAACTGGATGGTAGGGGCAATTCCATCTCAGTTCACAGGACACATACGACAGGATCTGCCCGTGATCACCGTCTGGATTGCCTCTCCCCTTTTACCTGAGAGTGTTCCAATCAATCCCTTCAAACTACCAAGCCTCTTCCTTCCTTGCAGTCTAATGCATTAGCTGCTCTGTCTGTCTGGGACACTCTGCTTCCAAAACTTTGCAAGGCTTTTTTTTTTTTTTTTTTTTTTTTGAAATAGTAGCCAGCTGAAGGGGCTTTTTCTGGCCATCAGATGCAAGCTGATGACCCCTGCCTAGTCACTCTATTAAGGAGCTGTGTGATTTCCTTCATGGCACCGATGACTAGCTGAAATTTCCTTAGTTTCTTCATTTATTGTCTGTCTTTCCTATTAGTCTATAAACTCTATCTCCAAGAGCAAGAATTTTGTCTATTTTCTTTACCGCAGTAACTACAGTGCCTAATAAAATATGGTCTGAAAAGATGGACTGCATCAAAAATATAGGCCATAATAAAAAAATCTGTTCTTTATTCTGAGAGGAACAGGAAGTGTTTGAATTGTTTTATAACCAAGGAGTGATAGAATTTGATTTGCTCAATTACCACATGTCCCAGTAGATATTAACCTAAAAACAAATATTGTTACACACAGTCTATATCTCAGTATATGCATATATTTTAAATAAGTAGATTTCTAATAAATACTAAATTAATGATGATGATGATAATAATAATAAAGTCTGAGCTGAGCCTTGATCCTTTCTGGTTAGATTATACGATAATGTCATTCTAACATCTACAATGACAGCATGACGAAATCACTTTTCAGTTTTTCTCCGAAAAGTCAAAATTAAATGTTAATTATAGAAACCTGTAGCAACCAATAGCAAATCCACAATAATATTCTTATTTTATGCCAAAATATGTCTAGAATGACAAGTTATCAACAGTATATAATCTTAAAATATAAAAGGTAGTGAAATACAATTTTTAAAAAATGATTTAGAATCCATCTCTGCATACATTTGAGACCTTGACATGGTAAAATAGCCCTGATTCAGAGTAACAGAAAACAGTCTGTTTTACTAGATGCTAATTACTTTAGATGGAGACCCTGAGTAACTTATCATGTTTACTTCTAGGTAGTCTGAGACCAATTTAACCTTTAATTTTATTTTAAAATTCCAGAAAATTAAGTTACTGAGTTAATGACACATTCTCTTTTTTATTCCCCTTACCCTTCATTTAGAGTCTACTGTTAAAACTCCTTGAAATCCATATCTATCCACATCAAAGAGCACCACACAACCATAATCAAAAACATGAAGTCATAAAGTTAAAACCATTTAATCCTATTAAAGCCTCATTAAATGAAAGCAGTATTTATAGGATGGGACTTGATTCCCTTGTACACTAGCAAATCTGCAACCCGAGTCAATGCTCACGAATTAATTAGTAACTGCACTAAGGGCAGGTGTTTGACTGACATTTCCCTTGATCTCTTCCCTCAAGGTTACATGCTGTACAGTCATGCAATGCCTTGCCATTAATCCTTAACCTCACCACAATGTTTGTTTACTTTGCTGAATAAGAGCATGAGCTACAAAATAAGAATGTGCAGAATGCAGAGTGCTGCTTTTTGAAGATAATATTGCTTGTATCAAAACATAATGTGAAGAAGAGAAGCTTTGTACTGGCCATGTCAACTCTCTGTTTTAGAAGGAAAAAAATCTTCATTTTGGAGGACAGAGGTAACTCTTTAAATAGTTTTCACACACATCAGCCAAAACTTCAAGGAAATTATGGGATTTAAGTCTTGAGAGGCTTGAAATATTTTTTTTAGCCAAAAAC
The DNA here is from genome assembly GCF_000151845.1 of Pteropus vampyrus. NCBI lineage: Eukaryota > Metazoa > Chordata > Mammalia > Chiroptera > Pteropodidae > Pteropus > Pteropus vampyrus. Next base: position 3,977,181 of record NW_011888811.1, read on the forward strand.
TTTCATTTTCCCATTGGGGAAACTGAGCCACTAATAGTCAGGCCACATCTAAAACTCCTAAATCAACTACATAAGACTGTGTTTTTATTCTTTTTTGTCTATTGGTATTCTTGTGATGTAATCCAAGAATTTGACATATGACAGTTGTTATTTATCATTTTGTTGGCAATGATGGTAAAAACATGCTTAGGTCTTGAATGGCATGTAAATCATATCTTCCTTAAAATACTGACAGTGGTCAAGACATAACTTCAAGTTCAAGTTGATATCATGTCATCCAACGAGTTGGAGAAGTAAGATACTCTTATAAGCTTCTATATGTCATGCATAAACATTTAGTTTTATTTTTTCTTGGTGAGTTAGCTTTGATCTTTCTTTTCAAACGATAATTCCATAATACAGCAAAATCGTTTTGTTGAGAATGAATTCAGAGACTAAAGGCATATTATCAAGTGCAATATTAAAAAGGGCCATAAAAATGCTGCAGTCTGGTTATAATTCTATCTGTCTGACTGTGTGTCTACTTATCTATCTATTTATCTATTTATTATGATTTTTAGAACTGCAACTGATATATATTGTTCTACTGGATACTCCCTTTGCTCTCCAGACACTTTGCACAAACACCGACATGAAGCAGGGATATAAGTTATAGTTTTGTTTTTGTTGTCGTTGGCATTGTTTTAAAGTAATTTTGCTCCTCTATCTGCTTCAAGTATTTAATTTAATTACATGTGTGCATTTGTGTGTGTGTGTTTTATATATATACATATATATACACATATACTGAATTAATGAATCCATCTTGAAATATCACTTTTTTAGATACATTTAAGGAGGTCAAAATAGAAATAATAAAAATAAGAAAGTATATTAATGGATAAGTTATAACGTTTTAAGAAAATGATATTTCTAGCAAGCTTTTCTTCTTATGTTATTTTCAACGTTAAAGCAATCATGAAACAAAAGCAAAAACTCAAGTTCTGTTAATTATTAATTCTAATGATAAAAGACATTGGCAGAAAAGCATTTTAAAGTTTTCCCACAATTTTATTTTATTTTATTTAAATAATAGAAGAAATACAGAGGCTATTTGTTTTTAAGTTAGCTATTTTGGATTTTTAATATTGATCAATATGTCACTAAAATGGCATGGCAAGTCTAAGTAGCATTATTATTTTTTCTATACTAAAGCCCCTGTATAGAATACAAAAACTTCTTGGAGTTTACAAAATGTATTCCATGAAAGCCATGACAATGATGTCCACTGGCACCTAATGGGAACACCCTTAGGGTGTGAACAGAATGCCCAAAACCACAGTCAGCCAGGACTGCCATAGATAAGCTCCCATCTGCAGGAGCCGATGAACACAAGGATCCCACCCTGTAAGGACCATATATAAGCTGAACACCTGAGACAGAGGATGCTCAAGCTTGACCCGAGGGCACTACGGACAGGTGCATTGAGACTGAAGATTCTGACCTTCTGCCCATCATATAGTCCCTGCCTTGGGGCCGATGAGAAACTATCCATACCACCAGTCAACAGAGCTCACTCGGGAGACTCTAAGGACTTTCATATCTTTTTCTGTCACGTAAGACTCTGTACTTCCCCTCTCTGTGTGTCATGTGTCAACCCATATGGGTCCCTGATTGGTTTATCTGAGAATGTTCCATTCAATAAACCTGGCATTGTGGAGACACAAACACATTCAAGGTATTATTTCAGTAACTACTTTCCTTGCTTGCGACAGCCCTGTAATTGTAGATGTCAAAAAAGTTATATAGGAGTGTTTTTATGTGTGTGCGTGTGTGTGTGCATGTGTGTGTTTTAATGGAGGAGACAGAAGACATGGGAACTTTGGAGAAGAAATGCTCTCAGATCCATCTTTGTAACTAGAACAAAGATCAACATTACTAAATTGTGACAATGTGAAAGGAACCAAGAAAACAACTCTGAATGAATTTCAAAAGGAACTCAACAAACTGACCAAAAATGGCATGTTAATAAGGCTTAGAGTTCTCTAAGACTAAGAGATGGAGAGCTGAAGTTCATATTACAGTGCAAGTTGAATCAATCAGAAATTTAACATTGTGGTTAATAAACCTAACACGGCCCTTGGCAATGTAGCATATGGATGAACTACACTGGCTCTGGAATAAGTTAGGTTGGCACTTCCGTCCCATTCTTGACTAACTCTGTGTCCTTTCAAGTTCCTTAACCAAATCTTAGTTTTCTTCTTTGTAAAAGGGAAACAATAATAGTGCTTACCTAGGGGTTAACAGGAAGGTTCAAGGAGACAATGCATGTAAAAGCCCCAACAGTGTCCCTGGCCTGTGGTCGGAGATTAAATAGATTAAGGGCAGAACTGGTGTCAATGAAAAGAACGATATCTGTAATGAGCATATGGATAAACAATCCATGATCAAGAGCAGAGAAGCAATCCTTCCACAGAAACAAACATCTTCAATAGGGATGATACATAATAACATTGAAAGACATTCATGAAACAATTCCATTTTATCAATCTGACAGGGAAGCCTATGTGCTAAGTGTCCTCTGAAATCTTGAAAAAGAAAAAAGAAAAGCACTGCTGAAAATAAGTTATGACAATGTAGAGAAATTTTCTGATGCAGTTTATTTATATTTAAAGAATAAATGTACTTCGTATGAAGATTTGAGATAATTCATTAAAATGAACAGAATGAACATGGAAGCAACTGAAGTGTCCTAAATAGATGACCGGATAAAGAAGATGTGGTACATATATACAATGGAATATTGCTAAGCTATAAGAACACTGTCATTTGCAATGATATAGATGGATCTTGAGATAATCATGCCAAGTGAAATAAACCAGACGGAAAAAGTTGACAACTGTATGATATCACTTATATGTGGGATATAAATCTAAAAGCAATGAACAAACCTGACAAACAGAGACTCATGGACTGGACAGTAGACTAGTGGTTACTAGAAGACGGGGGGATGGGAGAGGAAGGTGGAGTAAAAAGGGTCAAATATGTGGTGACAGAAAGAAATCTAACTATGGGCAGTGAATACACAATGCAATATATATATATATGTGACTTACTGTTGAATTGCACACTAGAAACTCATTGGATTTTGTTAATCAATATCACCATAATAAATAAAAATAAAAATAACTAAATAAAATTAGCAGAATGATTTTTTATGTCCATTTTTTTTTCTTATTGTCCACTGTTATGGTGATAACAGTTCCTTTAGATTTATTTGAAAAAATAATTTTCAACGGCATGTAATTCCAGAAATGTGTTAGCTAAAATTCAAACAAAGGTGAAAATCCTAAAGTTACTGTTAGTTGAGATATTTTGCGTAAAGCAACATCTTTCTAGGATCAAAAGCAAATTCATTTATAACGGGAAATATAGAGCTTTTATTATTAAATTATAATAAGCATGTAAACAATTTCACAAGTCAATATTATAAAACACAAACAAGACATCCGGTAAAAAGTACAGCTTGGATGTTCATATACATTAGTTCGATAATGAGAGGAAAACTGTATCATTAGATTAATTAAGCAATTAGAAAAACTCACAGCTGTACTTTTTGACAACAGGAGAAAACATTCACTTCCTTATTTGGAAGATATTTGAAAAAATATTAGCCTGCAAATAATATCTACCCTCTTAGAAGTTAATCTCTTATGTCCTCCTAATAAAGAAAAAAAAGGAAAAAAGAAAAGGAAGAAATAACTCACTTTGAGAATAACAAGATATTTGATTTGTATTTTTCTTGATGGCGACACAAAGCTACAATTCTACCATCTCATTAGTGGTCCAATTATGAAAACCAGTAATAAATATCTTACAAGTGAACTAAAGATATGCATATAAAAGTACAAATATATAATGATATTTTGTGTATGATTATAAATAAAGAAATAGAAAATCAAGACTATAAAAACAAGCTTTGAATACTATCTACAAGAGCTTAATTTCTTTGAATACAGGGTCTTTTTTTATGAGCTTTCACAATCAATATCAGATGAATAAATGCTTCTATAAATTTCATTTTTGTAGACTTTATGGTCTGCCTCATTAACACAGAGACACTAAATGTGTTGTCAAAGGGTGCAGCTGTGAATTTTTCTAATTACCTAATTAATCTAATAATATATTTCCCCAATCATTTTCAAATGGAAACACTGCTACACTTAAGACTCTCCAAAAGAGAAATCTTGATTGTCTCAGGCTCATAAGGGAGTTTCAGCAGAAATCTCCTTTCCAGTAGACTGAGGTCCACATCCTTAATGGGAATCGGGGGATCCTATTTTTTATCTTATAACTGAAGTAGAGAAAATTTTCTTTACTTTGCCAAATCTCATTCTTGTACTATTGCATTCACTTCTGTGCTTGTTATAGTGGGAAATGTATGTTTCCTGAGAAGAGATAGAAATCCGACGAGATCGGTAAAGTTCTTGGAAAATCCATAGAGAGAAATGCGTGCTTGAGAGGAAATATTATAGTTACTAGTAAATATTCGTTCAAATAACTTAATAAAAGTTACCGAGGTTTACCAACCAAATACTCCCTGATGAATTTCTCCTCATCAAAACCCCTTTATAATTATTATATTAATATATTTTATTTGAGAACATCTTGGCCTAGCTTGCCTCTCTCCCCGAAGGCATGGTTCAGTTTCTTGATCTATGCTTTACAAGAATGCAATATTAGAAAAGGCATTTCATAAAGAGAAAAGTAAATAGAAAACAATGATTCTCTTTGTAGGGTGATACAGAAGGATGTTCCCTATGAGATTTCATGTTCTGTTTTCCAACATTCGGTCAAATTAGATTTAAAAACTTTTCATTCCTATTTATGAAAATGATGTTTTTTTAAGAAAAATCTTCATGAATATATATTATGGGTAAAGTGGCATCCTGAAGCAAACATGGTATGTATTTAGTGATATTCAAGCTATGTCAAAACAATGGTTGGAAAAAAAAAAAGAAAGCAAGCAACCTGGTTTGTTTATTTTCACAGCTTGCCACCTTGTTTCCTCCTTCTCAGTCTATCCTTCTACTAATTTCCTAAAACAGTGGTGTCCGATATTAGTGTCCATTAGAATAACTAGAGAATTTGTTAAAAGAGCAGATTTCTGGGCTCCACACCAGAGGATTCAAATTCTCTGCAGATGAGGGGAAGGAGGTGGTGATGTGATTCTAACATATTTAAATAAGCACTCCAGGTGATGAAAATGAAGGCATTCCTCCAAGCACACTGAAATCTCATTTCAAGAACCCATTTCCAAAGCATATTTTCCAAATTATCAGGAGGAAAGAAAAGAGAACACTGAAAATAAGTATCATGAAGCAATGCTTAAAGTAAATATATCAAATAGAAACTGACCTTTAAAACATGCTGTCCAAGATAGGGATAGAAAATTTCCTTTCAATTTCTACACATTTCAAGGGAAACAAAGAGAATTCAAACTTTCTCTTTAACTCTCAGTAGTAGAAGGAAAAGGTTATAAACCCAGACCATAGTTTGAACCTCTAACGCCCTCTCGCTTAGAGACTATTCAGAGGGCGTCCAGATTTGGACCTCGCCTCGCCAAGCTCCTCCAGGTCTCTTCTGCAGCTTACATAATCTCCTTACTCCTGGCTATACATGCCTCCTCCGGCAAATTTCAAAGGCCGCTTTCAGATCTTGTACAAAGCCTCCCAGATTTATTACCAGTTTTTCTGCAAGGAGTGATCCTACTCTCTCAGCCAAATCCCCGCTGAGTTTTGTGGATATTTTGAAGGATAAATACAGCATGTGCAGGACAAAGAAAATTTGCTCTTCCAATCACCAGGCTGGATTGCTCAGTTACTGCTGACAGAAGGCGGCAGAAACAATGCACTCGTTTGATCATGCCAAACTCCCTTACGCCTCAGCATGGACTTTACAGGCCAGTTGCCATTTATTAGTATTTTAATCAAGAAGCAGATCAATGAGGGGAGTTGAACAAGAGAGGGCTTCCTTTTCTTTTGCATGTTTACATCCTTTCATCTGTTTTTTTTTTTTAATTTTTTATTTTTTAATCTAATTCTTCTGAATAGACATGTAGAGAATATGCAGAAATCCAGATGGCATTGGAAAAGTCACCAAGATGAAGATTCTGTTGCAAATGCTTATTGTCCCTCCCACATCCACATGTCCAAAAAAGCTCTAATAGCACTAAGGAAATATGTGATGCTATATACCATTGAAAGGACTGACATTCAAAAAGAACAAAAGAAGACAATTCCAATTTAGGTACATTTATACATTTCCAACTTGGTTTGGTAATAAAGATGAGGCATAGACAATCTCCAAAATTAACCTAACCAAATTTATTTCCTCCCAAACTCTTCTATATTTTATTAACTTCATTGAGTTGATAGATTTAATATAGATGGTTTAAATCATGTCACTATAAGAATATTTTTTCTTCCCCAAATTGGGGTAAGAGGTATATATTTTGTTTTGAACTTGAACTTGGATGTGGGTAATCAGAGATTCTTTCAAGTCCTTTTCAAAAAGTTTTGAGTGAAAGGTGACAGATGTGTACCTGGGTTCTGTACCTGATATCTACTTTTTAGTCCTAGGCAAACCAGAATTATAGTTCCTACGTAGCAATTCAGATGCTTTTGGGTAAACTAAGAGAATGCTTAGTTAAAAGTGGTCTAAACCATAGAGATATTCTTATGTAACAGAATCCCTACAATAGGCAGTGATCAGGTTAACTGAGAGCCTCAAAAATGTCAAGCACTGTTTCAGTTTCTCTGGTACTCTCTTGGCTTTTCTTTCATAGTTGGGAGATATCTACAACAGTTCCAAGTATGAAATTCAAATGTGATAAAGCCCAAATCAAGGAGAAAAGAGATGTTGCATCAAACGACTTTCTCTTTTTATCATGGGAGGAAACCTTTCCAAAGACCTGTTAAGTGGGCTTCCTCTTATGTCTATGAGTCAGGTACGTCCGTCCAAACTCAGTCATTGGAAGAGTGGAGTGCGGGTTACTGCAATTCGATTAAAATAATATGGTTTGTCTCCTGCATCAGGGAGGGTTCAGCATTCCCAGAGCTCATTGGCATCTAAGTACTTCCTGAATGAAATAAAAATTATGTTAGCAAGGAAGAAGGAAGAAGTGGCTGTGGGGTTAGTGATCAATAAGATCTGCCACAAGTTAACATCTCTGCTTTATTGTTTTGTTTTGTTTTTTAATGAGTGCACAAGGGTGGGGAACTTTCTGTATTATGGGTGTGACAAATCTTCATCTCAGGGACTATAATTCTTATTGCAGGATTTGTAGCATTTATGACCCTCACTCATCACATGCCAGAAGCATCATCGCCCTACAGTCATTGCTATAGCCCCAAAGCTCCACACCTTTCCAAACGTGCCCTGAGAAGTGACACTGCCCTCAGTTAAGCACCACTGGCTTTGGATGTTTTCTTACTTGAATTCTGTGTATATTTTGAACAAAGAAGCACTGATGTAGAAACTAATACATTTTTCTTAATGTGGAATAGCATAGAATGTTTGAG
>NW_011888811.1:3984792-4008634 GCF_000151845.1 Pteropus vampyrus
AGGGAGGGTTCAGCATTCCCAGAGCTCATTGGCATCTAAGTACTTCCTGAATGAAATAAAAATTATGTTAGCAAGGAAGAAGGAAGAAGTGGCTGTGGGGTTAGTGATCAATAAGATCTGCCACAAGTTAACATCTCTGCTTTATTGTTTTGTTTTGTTTTTTAATGAGTGCACAAGGGTGGGGAACTTTCTGTATTATGGGTGTGACAAATCTTCATCTCAGGGACTATAATTCTTATTGCAGGATTTGTAGCATTTATGACCCTCACTCATCACATGCCAGAAGCATCATCGCCCTACAGTCATTGCTATAGCCCCAAAGCTCCACACCTTTCCAAACGTGCCCTGAGAAGTGACACTGCCCTCAGTTAAGCACCACTGGCTTTGGATGTTTTCTTACTTGAATTCTGTGTATATTTTGAACAAAGAAGCACTGATGTAGAAACTAATACATTTTTCTTAATGTGGAATAGCATAGAATGTTTGAGATTGAGATGTGGCTATTCTCGCAGTATACGGAATTTTATGACATGTGTATCTGCAGTCTCACTGTGATAAGGTCTTATCCCATCACAAAAATAAGCAGAAATTTTACACACATATACATGAACAAATATTTGAAAAAGGCAACGGTTTTAAATGCCAACACTGATACTTAAAAGCAACATAGATTCATCAAAGTTTCCTAACATTGCTGCCTTTCTCTAAAATGAGGGAAATTATACTAAATTTAGAGTATTGTTCTCAGGATTAGATGAGATAACATATATGAGACACTGAAAATAGTACCTAGAAGATATAAAATATTCACAAATAATTATTCCCATATAAAAACAATCATAATGAGCATAATAAATAGGTCACCCTTTGAGTATTGTACCAGAAAATATTACTTATATTTCTGTTTTTTCATGGGAAAAAAAAGTAGTATAGGGGTAAATGTGTCTAAAAGATCATTTTCTACAAGGATTGGCAAACAGCACCCTTGAGGTCAAATGTTACCTGCTGCCTGCTTTTGTAAAGAAAGTTTTATTGAAACACATCCATTATCTATTCATCTACTATTGTCTAGGTGCTTTCAGAATACAATGGCAGAGTTCAATAGTTGCAAGAGAGACTGTAGTTTGCAAAGCTGAAAATATTTACTATCTGGCTATTTATAGAAAACTTCTAGAAGATAAAATATGTTATCGGAAAGTATATATCTAAAAATAAAAGAAGAAAGAAAAAGAAAAAAAATAGGAAAGAGAGAAGGAGTGAGGGAGAAGAAAAGGAAGAAAAAGAGAGGAGAGAAAGAAAATTCTTTGTTCACATCGGCAGAGCCTAGGAAACTTGATCTGACAACTACAGATGTCACTGTTTTATTTCATGTTCTTTCGCCTAAACCTGTTTCCTTATCTCAGCTGTTTTCTTTCTTTAATTTCTTCAACAATACTCTTTCTACTTGAACTTCTTGGCAATTATTAGTTTCTTTAAGTACTCTTCAGATTTTATAGCGTGGAACAGGTCATTAACACTCATTTTTTTGTGCCAGCCCATTTCTCTTTAATACTAAAAAGTATATATGCTATCGAGATATTTCTGGTGTTGTAGGAGCTACCAGCAAGAGCTCCCGAACACCAACACGGGCAAATTAACTTAGATTAATACATCCACCAAATACATTATGGAGCCTTTCTACTTTTCCAGATCTTTTTGCATACTTTTTATTTTAATTCTGTTTTGCTGAATGTATTCTATATGTACACACACACACACACACACACACACACACACACACACTATTAAGCCAGAACTGCAATATGTCTTTTGTTGTTATTGTAGCTGTTTTTATTTTGTAGGAGATAAAGTGCCTTGAAGAGGAGACAAATACCAGGGCTCAGTTTCCTGAGTTGGCCTTGCCAATACATTTCACAATTTGCATTCAATGATGAGTAACTCGCACTTTTTTAATCTTTCAATAGTTAGATATGATGTGTGATGACCATTTAGACAGTTTTTCCTTATCAATTTCAAACTCTGTCTTCTGGTGTTAAATTTTGTGATCAAGAAATATGGTCTAGTATAGTAAATTACAAATACATCCTGTATGTATATGCAAGGACACCTACAGAGGCCAAAAGCTCTGTGGACTGATCTCAGATATGACTGTGTAGCTTCATTTGCAACTGACTATATGCCAGTGTTAGGAACACAGAGTAAACAACTTGTTTTGTATAAATACAGCCTACCAATGAGCCAGTATCAGTTTTCCAAACACTTTCTACCTCAGAACACATATGCATAACAGCCAAGAAAGAGAGCTTATTTAAAATACTGCCATAAATAGAGGTGTTTGAGATTTAAGCATCCAGCTACCTCCACTGTGAATTCCTCTGGGTTCTCATTTCCATTAAACCTAACTTTTCTAAAGATTAGTTTAGATTAAATCCCACAATTGACATTTGAGACACCTGTCCAAGACTGCAGTTAATAAAATGACTCAATCCCTCCCTTTGGCATTACTAGAATTCATCTCATCTCATGCGGTCAACAGCAAACACGCCAGATAAATCCACCATGCACTGGCTTAGTTCTGGAAAAGAGAATTGCATAGAGATTCAATCCACCAATCTTATTACCTAGATAGAGGGTTTAAGCTCCTGATTGAGTTACCTACCCACTGACATCAAGTACCCATTTACTGGTAGGTGTCAGATTAGTAACTGGGTTTGAGACAGCCCACAGGGATGAAATTCCTGTGCCCAGATGCCCGTGTGAAATTTGGCCAGCTTTCCAGACCTGCCTCATCTGTGCCCACATGGAATTCGGTACAATGGATGGCATCTGCCACTCTGTCCCCTGGGGAGAGCTCAAAGAGCTGCTCTATCTGACATGGTGGAAGTAAGAAGCATCAAATTTGGAGAAAAGGGTAGTTAAAGAAACAACCACAACAAAAATAACAGATAGTGGCCGTTCATTCTAAAAAGGGTACTCTTTACAGTATTATGTCTCTTACTTATTTCTTTTTGATTTCTTGTGCTTACTCTCATGGTGAGCTTCTACGAAGAACATGACTCTCTTAAACATAGATGAAAATCAGACACATTTGGGATTCATATTTGAGTAGAAGACCTGTCTTTTTCTGTCCTTAGCAATGTAAACTGGACCTCATTTTCTTCATTTATAAAAAGAAAGAGTTGGGCAGATCATATCTTCTCTGAAGTCCGCTTTTGGAACTAATACTCTGTTCCATTTTTCTTTTCCTCCCAGCTTCATACAGAACAATGCACTATTTTCACTTTCCAAATGACTCTCCGTAGCTTAAAAATATCTTCTCTGCTTAGTCTCCTGCCTTCTCCTCAAGGTCACTTCTTACTTATCCCTTGGCCTCGTTCCACTCCAGCCAGTGACAGTGGCTTTGCTACTGCCTTTCTCAGGTTCTTGGTATAATTATTTCCTCTATCTAGAATGTTCTTCCTCAAAATTTCTTTCAGAGATATATTTCCTGACCAGCCAATCTATCTTAGTTTCGGTTTTCCAAAGGAAGAACTCCAAAACAAGGATTCAAGTACACATAGTTCATTTATGAGGTAAAAGGAAAACTGATTTAGTAGCGAGGAAGTTGATACAGGCAAAGAACTGAGTCAATAAAGAGTGTGTGATTAATCCTAGCCACTGCTGTGGGCCAATAAAGCTCAATCCTGCATAAAAACTCTGGAGATAGCCTAGAACATGCTTGGAAGTCATCTTTCATGAGGGTTAAGGGTGTTGGGGATGGTTTTACACCAAGTCTGGGAAGTCACTACTTCACAGCTGTTTGGGGTGGGGAGAGGGCGGTTAATTCCCCTCCACTTTTTTCTGCCATGTTCCAGACCAAACAGCTTTGTTTTGGTTTCAAGAAAAGCCCACAGAGCCTAGTAGTTGGAGGTTGGCCTGCCCCTACAGGTCAGACCTAAGGGCAGGTGCAGGTCCTAACATAGCAATGTCTGCTTTGTATCCAAAACAGCATTTTCCCCTCAACCATTCTCTTTGCTGTGTTTTCCATTTCCTTCATATCATTTACAACTTCCCAAGATAATCTTACATATTCATTTATTTTGATAGGCAGTTTATTCTAATAATTGAAAGAATAAACCCCAAATCCAGTTTTCTAGCTTGGAGACCCAGCCTCTAATTCTACTAGTTATGTATGATTATTCCTCAATTTTCTCCCTAATAATAGAAATATCCTCAGTGGGTCATTGTAAGACTTTAATAGGTGATTTTATATGAAGCTTGAGAATGATGCCTGGCACACAGTATGCATTTTATCAGTATTAGCTATTATTGTAATAATTTGCACATTGTTTGTCTCCACTCAGGAATGAAAGCTCCATACAGGATCAAACATTTTTTTTATCCTGTTCATTGTTATTCCTTAGGGTCCAGCAAAACAATGTAATAGTTATTCAATATCTATTTGCTAAATAAAACAATAAATGAAAGATACTCCTTCCAAGAATTCCATTTTAAACACTAATTCTTGCTTCACTTCCCGCCAAAATCTCATCTTCAAGCAGTTAATTGCAATTTTCAAATCTGATTTGGCAAAAGTCTTACTCGTCTAGGAATCCTGCCCTCACCTTCTCCTCTCTCTCCCAACTGCCTAGCAGCCTCTTCCTCGTGCTTCGTTCATCTCATCTTCCTCACGCTCTACTATAATTAATTGCTTACTTATAATTTCCTCAAGGTTGGAGAATGTATTATATTTGGGGTTCTGTCCCTAAGCACCCAGGCAAATACCAGGTGCTCAATAAACATTTGTGGAACAAATGAATAAATTCATTGAGTTAATGGTTTTAAGACATGGCCACTAATTCTCCAAATCCTGTCTAGATCGCCCTCTGGTGTGTAAAGAGTAAACCTTCAAAAATGAGATCGTCAGTCTTACCTCTAGAAAACATGAAATAGCCATAAAAAGACTAAACATTTTGTGTTCCATGGGTACTGTGAAGAATCACTGAATCTAAAACAGTCATCAAAAAATTCCTTTTTTTCAATATGTTATGGTAAACAAACAAACAAACAAACAAAAAGCATATCTTTAATTGGATAAAGAAACTACAGTGCTTTTATTCTTAGGGTCGCTTATTTCATAGGGATGATAAAAATTTCTGAGTTCCTGCATACTGATGTTATTCCTTAGGTTTATCTAGTGACTGATCAGGAGCCAAAACTGACGTGAAAGATCCTAAAACAGAAGCATTTTGCCCCTAAGTACTGCCGATTTTTCTGTTAAAAAAAATTCTTTTTGGGTTGTTGTTTCCACTTAATTTACCAAAGCAGGGTCCAAGAAATGACCCTGAATCATTCATCTATATTCTGTTAACTTAAAGTCAAGTATTATGTTTCCATATAATATATATACATATATGCATATATGTTACCTATATCCATAGAAGCTACAGTAAGTTATATTAGCAGATGAAAAGTCTCCATGAAATTTGTGAATATTGTGAATACTCAGTATTCACAGAGAATACATCAGTGACCTAGGATTGACAAAAAAGATGAAACCTGAGACAAATGCTTTTTAAATTTTAGTGTAACCATGATTCATTTAAAAATGATTCTTCTCTCAGAAATCAGTTTGATTAGTTGTTAATTTGTTTCACACATGATTTTTTTTTTTAAATTATGATGTAGAAAGAGAGAACATTTGCATCAAACTTGAAAAAATAAAGCAAGCGGATCTGAAATGAGGAGGCTCTAATGCTCTGATTTTATTCCCTTTAGGCAAACTGATAATCCCCAGTTTACTATGAAATATTTCTTCTAGCTAGTTTATTTCTAATTGGGCTCCTTTGTGTGTTTAGTTTCTAGAGGGCTTGAGAAATTGTCTGATCTCACTGACTACTCCTTGCTTGCACCTCCAGCTTCCCACATCAACCTGACTTTTTCTTTCTCGTTGTACTACTTCTTCATTAGTTCCATATTCTCAGCCTCATTATAAATTCTTCTGGTATTTCTGTATATGATGCCAATCAACTCTGACACATTTCTTTCTTATTTTTTCTTCCAATTATTACACTCTACAGAAAGAAGTAAATATGTCCACATCTTACTGTTCCCTAGGTAATCAGTTTTTTTACTGTTTTCTCTCTTCCTTTCTTCCTTTCTTTTTTTCTTTCTTCTGTCATTAAAACAACATGGTCACATTTTCCAAAATCGATATTCAATTGAATCAGGATAAAGAAAATTTGTCTTTGCACCCTGAATTCCTTTTTATGTCACATTCATCCAAAATGTCACCTTAATCTTTCCCAGTGTTTGGCACTTTAAATGATTTTTGTTTTATCTCTATTATGAAAAGATTTAAATATAAAGAGTTCTTTAATAAGGGTGGGCTTATTTGTTAGCTGCATGGTACCATTTGCTAATGAGATAGCTATTTCACATATCTTTAAATTGCAAGCATGTAATGTAAAGGGCTGGTTAGTTCTTTGTTTCTATAAAATGAAATAATTATTAGCATGATAACAGAAACTTCAACAAAATTAGAATAAAGGTTAGTTTCTTTAAATATAAAATTTGGTTGTTTATGGTTCACCAACTTATTTTTCTGATACATCACATATAGTGGTTCTTGCTATAATGAAACTCTCCTCAGTGATTTTATTTATAAAACAATAGCCACAGAGACACATGAAGTTTCATGGTTCAGTGATTGTTATCTAACCAAGTCATAAAAGATTGAATTGTCGTCCAGTGTTAAATAAAACATCTGCCTTCAAATATATATTACCTGAGGTTTCTCTGATTTCAATCACACAATCAGTGAGCTGACCTTAGAGATGGGAGGACAGGTAAAGAATAAAGAGAGTTTGGAACACTGACTCTGTAACCACTTAACCGTGTCGATAAAACATTATATGCATTTTTACAGTTTAGAATGGACCTTCCAGACCAATAATATCTGAAATCACCAATTCAACGTCGCTCAACATTTTGTAAGAAAAAATAATAATAATTGACTTTCATATATGTAATGAGATTAAAAACCGAAAATGAAAATCAAACAAAAAATTCCTTATAGAGATTCAAAGAAGATAGTTATCAGTAGAAATTATTTTAAAAGTGTTTTAATATAATTCTCCTAAAATACATATGTTTTGCTATGCTACATTTATTCTTTAAGGAAGCAGTTCGATATCTCACACGTAAAGAGTGCAAATTTTTGTTGAATCAATGAGTCAAGGACAGGTATCTCTTATTTACTTGTATTTGGGGTGGGGAAGGGGAGTGGAGAGACAGAGGAAATTTCTACCAACAAATTTCTAACAAATGTGTCCATTTTTAGATTCAGCCTTTGTCCCTTTCCTCTATAATTTCTACTATATTTCCACCCTTGGCCCCAGCCCACTGCTTTATGTCCCAGGCACTCTGGAATCTGGACAAATCCTCAAAGACAGTTGTTCACTAATCTCTGTATATAGCCTGGGGCTGTTCCCTAAGCCTCATCTTTACCTTTCCAAAACCTATGACTCTTTTAAGAAGGGATCTGTTTTCTCTTTCATTCCAGGATTCCTAAATTGAAATTAGTCAATCATATATATCTAGTTTATGTATCTTGATTTACAAACTGCATTTAGCTAGAGTATATTACATATGAGAGAACATTATTAAATATTTTTAAAAGAGTAGGCAAAAGTCAGCTGAGGTTAAGGAGTAAATCTGTGAACAAATATAACTAAGGTATTCTTGTGGATAAAAGTAATTAATTATGGGGAGAAAGTTATTCAAACCTAAACAAATGTTCAAATATTATTACTTAGGATGATACTTAATGCTTTAGTATTCTCATCTATTCTTTTATAAACATTATAAATATTTCTATGTGATTCCCAAAACATTTAAATATTCACTAAATCAACTTAAGATATGCTTCAATAGCATATCTCTTCTTCCTTTCCAGAAGTAAAAGATTGAAGAAAAGAAAAAAAAAAAAAAACAAGGAAAGAAAAAAGAAGAGAAAAGAAAAAAGTCTGGAACAACAGAACTAGGAGTTAGTCCAAGTGGGAGCTGACGGACTGACACAGACATCGACTCCAGGAACCTCAGGACCTCCAAAACCAAGACAGAAAACCATACCAGGTGATCCTGTTAGTAAATAAACTCGCCTCTCTCTAACTGTAGTAGGGAAAGTCTCCACACAGTAAAAGACTCCAGGACACGCGATCTTCTAAAATTTTTAAGCAGCTGATACCTGTGTACTAATTTAATTCATACTCAAAATTATCATTTTTAAATAATAAAAAATATTATCTCAAATGTAAAAATAAAATGAGATGTGACTGGACAGATTATGTAATAAAATTAAGATTTTGTTTGGGTTATATAATTTTATAATAATTTATAACTATCTCCTTTATTCCTTACCCAAGTCCAAGTAACTGCTGAAAGAACAACACATCTTACTTTTAAAAGTTATACATTCTGAAAAAAGAAACTTTCATTCGAAGTGCATTCAAATTTAAATGTGGTATTTCTACTTATCCTAAAGGCTGCTATTAAAAAAAATCAGTTTAATTCATTGGCCTCAAAATTTTACCACTTAATATATACAGCAGAAAAAGAGGAACAAAATCTTAAACATTCATTTTATAAATATGAGCCTTAAATATTGCCCCAAAATGAGATTATATCCTCAAATTATATTATGACATTTAAAAAATCCCACGGTAGCATCTGAAGATACTGCTACTAAAATATCCCACTTCTGTGATAATTTGTTTTATCCAGACACAGTTCTGAAAACGATGCTACCAACTCAGCACTGACAACTTTTCTTTATATAATCATCTTAAAACTGCTCAGTCCAGGTATCAACATACAACATCTAAAGAGTTTTTTGCTGACCAGAAAATTCATCTTTGTAGTTAAGAAGTGACTATGTATATATTGTGATCACCGTAACGTTTACTCTCCAGAAAGTGCCCTTCATTCTTTGGGGGCAAAGACTCACTATAACACCCATGTTCGGAAACCAGGTAGGGCCTACTGAATTTGAATTCCAGCTTCACACATGTACCAGCTGTATGACCTTGAACAAATTATATACTCTGAATCTTCTTCACCTCCATTATACTGCCTTCTTTGCAGGATTTACATAAGACATTTTTCAAAAATACTTTTTTATTTTTTAGTGAAATTATAGAATATAGTACATAGCAGAATATAGAACATCAATAAATACTGTCATACCTAGCTTCATCTTACTAACAAAACAGTATCTTTTTTCCCTGGTTTTTATTTTCCACTATTATTTGCTCTTCTTTTTACCTTAATCTACTACCTTTCTCTAACATGCTAAATAATGTGACAAAATATTTCTTGTTTATTTTACTCATGATAACTTGTTTTACATATACAATTTTGAATATTAAAAACTGATGAGTTGAACATTTTATATTTTCTGAAAAAAATGTGTAATTTCAAATTTTCCAGTGATATAAATTTTTTTTTTTTTTTGGTGACAAAGTTTTACTGGATTTATTGTGCACAGAAATAATTAAACTTCACAATCCCAGGCTAGGGTATTTCCAGAAGCACCAGTGATCCTGGCACTGTTGGACCTTTTACAGGATGAGGACAGAAATTGCAGTCTGCTTTCTTCAGTACTCCTCCAGGCTTGAGTAAACCCTACCGCTTTCTTGAAATTTCCCCCTACCCCTCCTGTGTATTTATCTTTTCATTTATTCATTCTTTCAACAAACATTGTTGAAGAGCCTTTTATGTGCCAATTACAGTGCTGAACAGATGAGAAATAACAGGCATAGACTTGAAATTAGCTAACAGAGCTAATAGTCTCATGAAGAGAAAACCAACTGTTCAATTTTTTTGGCAGAGCTGTGAAGGGATATAACCAGCTAATTAAATGATGCTATAGAGACTTTTAAGAGACACCAGATTTAGTTTTCTGGGGGTCAGGTGATACATCTCTAAAGAAGCGATGCTTAAGTTGAGAGCTGTAGCAGAAGTAGCAGGAAGCCAGGAAACCAGGAAACATTTTCCTCTACCTTCCAGTACATCTTCTCATTCACTGACTATTCTGGCCTTAGATAAGAGATTTCTCTACCTGATGTTCTATCATCATCCTGGGTGAATTCAACATCCATGCAGGAAGCCTAAGCAACACTCAGACTTTTATTTCACCACCCCCTGAACATCAGTGACATTTGCCTACTACCTCTTTCAAAACATATAGATATACCAATGATAAGCTTCCTCTTTCAGACAAAACATGTTTTCCAGTATTTATAATATTGAACTCTGAATATTTACCTATGTTATTTTTCTGGACTGCATTTTCCTTCTCTGATAAAAAATAACTCCTGATTTTTCTTATATCAATCTGCTTTCATCTCAGAGTCCTTTTTTTTTTTTTTCTCTCCCTCATTTTATTTCTTAGTTTTTAGCCCAGCCCTTAAATGTTGCTAATCCTCAGAAAGCTACTTCTGTGTCTTCCTAACCCTATAAACTCTATAGGGAAAGGTTTCAGTAATAATCTGCATGATGATGACTCCCAAATCTCTATTTCTAGCTGAGATTGTTCTCTTGAGTTCCAGATCTGTGGTCATCTAAAGCCACCTGGGTATTTCTCTTGAATATACATTACTTGTGCCTCAAAGAAAAATTTGTCCAAGTTCATGATCTTCCTCCCTAATCAGACATTACTATCGCTTGTCTTACATATTCCAATTGTTCCCTATATTTTAATAGTATCACTATTAACCTTGTATTTTCAATTCAGAAAATTAGATAATAATCCTCACTTTTTCTTTTTCTCTACCACCCACTAAGCTTCCAGGAGGAACAGAGTCAACCACTCGATTCTGTGATATTGTGCAATAATAAATTTCCCTTCTTTTCCTTTCCTTTCTTCTTCTTTCTTTCTTTTCTTGATTTATTTTGTTTTGTTAAGCTAATTTTAGTTGAATTCCTGCCTCCTAAAATCCAAGGAGTCATGGCTTGTATATAATGATTCTGTTTCAGCCAGGTCTCCCTTATATACTTTCAGTAAGAACAGGGAGTGAGGGCAGGGAGTGAGTTGACTTAGCTCACAAGAACAAGAGCAGTGCACAACTATTTAGGAGAGATGGGCTGAGTAGGCTTCATAACATATTCTTACATGATGCTTGGAATTACTGAAGTAAATTGGGGTGTTGGTGAGAGAATTAAAGCAAGAATTCTGCTAGAACCAGACTTTGTGTCTCTAAAAGAACATTTTTAAAGTTCTCCAAATTTGGAAAATACACATCAGAATTATTTAAACTTTAAACTCACTTCTTTTGGCACTGTTATCATTAAAGAGGGAAAACTCCTTTGTCAGCAATTTTTTTTAACAATTAATAACCCTCCATATCATTATATTCGCCCTTCATTAATGCTACTAAATAATTGCCTTATTTGCATATTTTACAATGTCCACCTCATTATAGATATTCAATGCAATCTTAATAGCATCAGTATCAAAAAAAGGGAGTAAAATCATGATTTACAAATGGCAAAACAAATTTACAAATACCTGTCGTAATATATTTTTAATTCTCTTAGCCAAAGGACAGATTTGGAATGAATTAATATAGTTTTTAAATCTCTACAATAAACAAGCAATCATAAAATTCAGAGGCAGATTACCATGACTAGCTAACATTTAATGCATGCTCAATATATGCCATACATGGTTTTAAGAGTTTTACAAAGCAACAAATAAACATGAGAAACAGATACTCATGGACACGGACAGTAGGTTAGTGGTTACCTGAGGGAAGGGGTGTGGAGAGTGGAGAGGTAGATGGAGGTAAAGGGGATCAAATACTTGGTGACAGATGGAAATTTAACTTTGGTGGTGAACACACAACGCAATATATATATGATGTATTACTGAATTGTACACTTGAAACCTATTTTATTTTATTAACCAATGTCACTCCAATAATTTCAATTAAAAATAAAGTAAAATAAATAGAGTTTTAAATATTTTAACTTATTCAGTTATCACAATGCCCCTGATTTAAGTATTATTATCTCTGTTTAAGATGAAGGGACTGGATTACAGAAAATTCAAGATCTTACATAATATCACATAGTTGACATAACTAGGATTTGATTCTCAGAAGTCTTTATCTATCTATCTATCTATCTATCTATCTATCTATCTATCTATTTATCTATCAATCAATCAACATCTCTCTATCTCCAGTGGTTCTGCTACTCTGATTGAACTCTGTTACAAATAGACTATAAATAAATTGTATTCAATTAAATTGCCATCATAAAACATTGTTATAAAATTAGCAATGTTGTTTCATCTTATGTTTCATTTTGCCAACTTGGATCTCCTTATTGAATTTACCAATGTCTTAAACTAACTTAAGCCAGTTTAGTCAAAACACCTAAATATATAATGATTGTCACTATTTTAATAGCATACATTTCATAGTAACATCTATTTTCCTGTGCTCAACACAATTATATAAAATAAACATTATTACTAAGGCCATTTTACAGAATGAGGAAATTGAGGCTTAAAATTATTCTTTTTTTTTTTTGCCAAATCACATAGCAAGTAAATGACAGGATACTTTGAATACAGGATATTTTATTCCATATTTTGCTCATGTTAAAAATGCCCCATTGCTATTCAGAATAAATTAATTTTATTAATTTTATTTACTAATATAGAACTTATAAGAAGTTATTGAGTTTCATTGTGAGAATCAAATATAACCCGCGTAGAGCCTGAAGTTTATAGGTCTTCAATATGTGTGCTTGGAAAAAACTTAATTGTTGATGGGATTATCATTATTAATATTTTAATCTGACAGCTCTTGGCATGATTGTCTCATAATTAGCTTTATGCATCTTGTCACGTGTATTCAGTAATACTGTAAACCCAGCACACCAGAGGGCAGCAGATAAGAAGCACATCGGTTCTTTAGATTTAGACTGGCTGGGCTGAGCCACTTGTCAATCATGTGTTCTCGGTAAAATTGAGTTTTCAGAGCTTTGGTTCCCTTACCTGTAATCAGGGCATGATAGCAACAGTTACCTTCTAGTGCTATGGTTTGAGTTTCATTCTTAGAGCAATGAGAAACCACTAAATTGTTTTTAGAAGCAGAATTTCTATTGACCCATTTAAAAAGTTGCGCTCTCGTGAATAAAGAATGAATAATTGAGGCAAAAGTGGAGATAAGACAAGTAATTAGCAGGCTGTAGCATGTTCAGAAGTGTGGCATAGTCTCTGACTAGGATGGTGTGTCGGCAGTTATAGTTTAGTGGTGAATGCACAAGACCTGGTTGTAAGTGGAGAGTAAGAGAAAGAACTTAAGAAAGATCCCCAGGCCTCTGGATTCAGATGAGGATAGATGAAGTTGCTACAAACAGAGAAAGTAAAGACTAGAAAAGGAACACATTTTGGCAGTGGTAACGGTGATAATAAGAGAGGTATACAAAAATAAACTTTCTCACTTCTATTGTTTCCTGAACTATGCATTTCATTCTTCTGCTTTATTTCTTTATCTTCTTTATTTTTATGAATATCTGTATTTTCTCAGGTCTAAGAGTCCAGCAGAATAAGCTAACAAATAGAATATTATGGGAAGGTCATTTTAATAAATGCTCAGATATTTTAAAAAATAACTTTTTATTGAATATCTGTAAACAATCTTGTAGGCATCACTCTAATTTATTAATGTCTTTAAGGATCTGAAAGAAAACATTTCTGCAACATCCCATTTCTATTGTTTTAATGTCACCCCTGTGAAGGCGCGCTGTGACACTTTTCTTTGTGAAGGAATAATTTATACTCTTTGCTTTAAATTTCACTTTTCTTCAGCCTCCAGTTAGATCGCTCCCCAAATACTGTAGAGGGAACATTTTCCCTCTCTCTTGTGTAGTTTCCCCCCACTCTGGCCACTCCTGCAAAACTTGCTAAATGTCCTAAAACATTCAAGTGCTTGGATTACCTCCATGCTTGTAAATAAAATGACTCTGTTACCTACCAAAAAAAAATGTCTAAGTTTCTTCATGTACTATTTCAGAAACAGCAAATGGTAGGATATGAAAAGACTGTGTAGGAATCGGTGGAAAATCAGACTTATAATAAAGTCCATAGACTTTTTTTGCATACTCTCTGAGTCAAAAATTGAAAAATATATAGGACTTGAGAAATATCACATTAAGCACAAGAAGGAATAAGGATAAAGCAAGAAATACCACACTGCCTTTAAAAATCCAGATATGTTTATTTTAGCACTTAGCACATGCTTAATCACAACATTTAGCTCTATATAACTGTAAGTTTATAATTTTCTTGATAAGACTGTGATCATCTTGATGCCAAGGACTATGATGATTTTTATATAGTATTCTTGGATAAAAGAGTTGCTTAAGAAGCATTTGTTGATAGGATGAAGTGCAGATTGAGATCTGACAGTATTAGAAGTTTTATATATTCAGTTATTGCTGCTGACATGTTAGTAACATGAAATAGCTTGTAATTGTCAGGATGATATTATTTGCCATTTGCTAAATGAAACCCCAGCTTGGCTTAGAGTCACTTGCACTGTTTACCATAGGGTGATGAAATACTTGGAGTTTGTCAGCCAGCATGGATAAATTTGTCATTGGGTATAACCCTTGCTGGGTCATTCAGGTGTAGGTTAAAAAGAAAAATGACTGTAATGCTGGTGAGAGGTATATTCATTTGGCAGCCCTCACGCTGAACTCCATGTACTGAAAGCAAAGGCTGCAGGCAAAAGCCTTGAGTCCAAGCTTCCAGGGAACACTTTGTCCCATTGCTCCTTGCTTCTGACCTCACATCCATCTTAAAAGGTGAAACCAGGGTCTGTGTCCCTGGCTCCTTCAAACTTGGAATTATAGCCCAACTCCCAGTCAGGCTGTCAATTACTGCCAATTTACAGGGCTAAGGGAAAAGGCTTTATGGCCTTTTAGAAGCAGAGAAAGAAAAGAAGGAAAAAATGGGGTGAATATTAGCTTGGGAGATGCGATCGACATGCATATTTTGCTTTGCCATTAGTTAATTTCCCAAAGCCCTCTGCCCTGTCAAAACCTGCTCTCACTCTGTCAGCTAAAGGAAGAATGTTAAAGAGTATTTGGTGTTCATGTACCAGTTTCCCCAAAATAAAGGCTATAAACCAGTGGATCTCACATTTCAGTGTATATTAGAATCATCCGGAGGGCTTGTTAAAGCACCACCCAGAGTTTCTGACTCAGAAGGTCTAGGATGGCATCTAACAATCAGCATCTCAACCAAGTTCCCTGATGAGGATGATGCTACTGAATAGAAGATCACAACTGAGGAACCCCTGCTTTCAACGTTACTGCAAAGTTTAGTGTTGAGATCATTTTGTTCATTGGTTGACATAAACACTACACATGTATTTAATCTTAAAAAAAACAAACGAACAAACAAAAAAATTATGTGAAAGAGGTACTGAATTGAGAATACAGAAGGTGCATTGCAGGAACTAAATATAAAGGGCAGAATTGCCTTTCCAGTGTTCACACATATTCTAGAAGAAAACAAAGAAAAATAAGATAATTGGCATGCCTGACATTAAAGAAAAGCTTATCCGTGCCTAATGCGATGGAAATTTGTTTAAGAACAATTCACTGGCATGATCCCTTGACCCTTCAGTGAACCAAGTTCATCAAGTCCTTAGCTGTTGGCCGAATACACGCAAATAAAGTACAGTAGGTGATAATGCAGGCAGATATCATATAAAACGGTGACATACCTTCTATCATTCTTGGAATTAAAGGATAGAGTGTTTGGCCTAGCCTTATCCTTCCTTAAATTTCTTTTTAATTTTTTCCTACATATCCATCTTCCCACCTGGAGAAGCTAACACCATTGCACAGTATAGGACTTAAGGGGGAACCTGATTTTCAAAAACAATATGCTTATGTGTTGAAAGAAGAGACTACAGTTGACATAAGTGGTTCTCAACTGGAGACATTTTGACCTCCAGAGGGCATTTGGCAAGGTCTGAAAACATTTTCTGATTGCCACAATTGGGATGTGCTACTGGCATCTAGTGAGTAGAAGCCAGAAAAGCTGCTAAACATTCTATAAGACATGCCCTTCTACAAGACAAAGTATTACCCGGCAACAATTAACTGGCCCAAAATATTTAATAACACCAAGGTTGAGAAACCCTGGTTTTCACCCAGAAAATAAATGCACAGGAGAGAATCCATCTTTTCAGATGCATTGCCTCGGATATAAAAGAAATATGATTAGACTATGGTATAAGATTAAAGAATGTCTCCAGAAATTTGGGCATAGTCTGCTCCACTTTCATTGTTACAGACTTGGCATCTTGCAAAGTTATGCATGAAATGAATATACTAGAATATTAAATTCCCATCTAACAGAGAGTATAATTTCCCTCTTTCTTTGTTTTATTCATTTTAATAGGTAGTCATTGTTATCAAATATGAAAGACTCCAACTGGCTTTTCCTATATATCCCCCTGGTGATACTAATGGCCACCCTTCTGATAATGGCTGCTTGGAACGACAGCCAAAAATCCACAAAATAATCTTTCCAAATTTTACTCAAGCAATTCAAGTTCATTTGTCTTTGATAATATAGTTGGTGTATTAAAAATTATAAACACAAATTGCTCAAATGAAAGCATTTTGAATAGACTTCTCAACAGAGAGCTTTTTTTTTTTTGCATGCTTCAGTGATAGTGATTCTTTTTATCAGTCAAAGTGAAAGTAAATCAATATTTATGTCATCCAAGAAATTTGACTAATGCTAGGAATTACTGAATAGGCAATTACATTTCAAATGCAAAATTTAACAAAATAGTGGTGTAATGCAGGAAGCAAATGAAGTAGCAATACAGTAAAACCAAGTGCATTTCAAAAAGCCCACTGATTTAAAGCTTTTCCACAATCCGTTTTTCGAACCTTCTTTTGATATTCATAAATTCAAATTAGATAATAGAAATGATGAAAGAAATAAAAGATGTCTTAAAGGTATCATCTTTCAACATAATATTCTTAGGAGGTTTGTGACTACAAACAGTGGCAGCTTTATCTCCTTTAAGACCAAGCTTCAGGGAACAAGGCTGAAAAGTATGTTCATGAAGAAATATGTCAAGTTCATTAAATGCTTAACATATAATAAAGAGTTATTTTTTATAAAGACATACATATGTCTCCCCTACTCCAAATTATAACATACTTTTACTAATCTACAATAGTTTCCTACTGTGGAACTGAAAAAAGAATATGATTTAATAAACTCGTTCTTCTTTGAATTTACTTACTTGGTAATTATAATTGTCAAATTAGTTTGACAAATTATTTCTATAATATTCAGCCCAAGACTTAGAATTCATAAATAACAGATAAACTCTTCGAACTCATCCCAATCTCTACACGATTGTGCTTGTTTATACATTTGTGTATTTCCTTGAGCATCTGTATATATGTGTGTTTATATATATGTATAGTTCTACACATTGACTTTTCTAAAATTGTGTCGTTTTTTATTACATAGAAGAAAATATGTAATAACTTACACTTAATGCATCCGTTCCAATGATAATTTTTTCACTGGCTTCTTCCTTTATTTGTCAGGAGCTCTTCCAGGCACTTAAGATTACCGACTGTATGATTTGCCTGCAGCTTTCCCAGTTTCAGTACTGAAGTTCTATGTAAGTTTGAAAGGAGAAACTTATATACAAAGTTATATAACCTTTCACTTCATCTAGTCATAATGTCATGAGTTTTGTAATTCAGTGGGCAGAACAGTAGAGAAAAACATCATAGGTATGTAAGTTTACAAAGCAAAAGCAATTTCAAATACATCGATCCAAATAATCTTGAAGCTGAGTTCTATAAAATCTGGATGCAATTCTTAAACCTTTGGTTCTAAATATCAAGAAAGTGATATAGGAATTACAGTTGACTCAAAGTCGTGGATTCCAAGCTTGTAGTCTCAGGTTATTTATTCTGTTCAGTATCTTCTGTATTTATTTATGTTTTTGCTGGCCTCTGAACCTTCAGTTTTCAGGAAGGAAATTGTCACAACTAGATTTTTGTATTCTACCCAGAGAGTCTATGTCCTAGAGATTCTAGGTTTACTCTCTTTCTAAATCTTAAAGATTTTCCTACTCGACACATCTAAAATCACCATGAATCCACGGTAACATACAGAGGCACAATAAATAGCAGAGTTGGTAATGAAACAGTTGAACATTCATTACAAAGTCAGATGAGTTCTTTGTCATTTAAGGAGACAGGAGAGACTGACATTAAAATACAGTTCATTAAAAGTGAATTTTAGCCTGGCCATTTACAGTGCCAAAACATCTGGAGACTATTCTAATTTATACTGGAGCGCCTTCAAAAATATTTGAACTCTTAACTAAACACAAGGGAATTAGTAAGTAGAAGGCTTTGGGTTTTGTACTGAAGTGATGTATCTATTTATTTTTCAGAACGCTGCCATATATCAGCCTAAGTACCCTTCAACACGAACTCAGTCATGCTTTTTGAAAATGTTCTTTTCTCCTTGCCTTTCAATTTTTACCTTACCCTTTATTTATTTTTTTTTGGGGGGTGGGAATAGATGTGACAAATAGCTCAAGGAAAGAGTGATTAAGTAAACTAAACTAATCCTGCCCTTCCTCAATCCCCTGGATTGTTCACCTTTGTCTAAGTAAAAAAGAGAATCAGAGCTCAGTACGAGTAAGGAAATACAGCATGAAGGTACAGGTGAATCGGATGCAATAGATTGCTGCAGCAAAACTGTCCCTTCTGGTTCTTGTAAAGCCAATCTACCTCAGGAGCTACCACAAACAACATTCACCTTTTCCTCTCCAACATTTGAGTTGAGGTGGTTTATTTACATGATGCTTTATAATATCTCTGACCTTCAAATTTTTTATTCCTCATATTATATTTTTTGATAATTAAGTAGCATCTCTTTAAAAAGTGAAAAGAATCTTATAGTTACCTTCGGGAAATGTGTGAGTCAATGGTGAGATAAATACCAATTCATAAGAAAGAAAACCCACTTAGGCAAGGAGCAAAGGCTGATTTACTTCCAATTCCTATTGACTGGTAAAATATAACCTTTTAAATTTCCCTAGTATCTTACTTTTACCAGGGGGGAAAAAAAAGGCAACAAAAAATACCACTACCAGTATTTTAGTACTGTATTTTAGTACAGTTTTAGTACTAAATTTCAACTTGTATCTTAAGGTAAAGGTTTTCTTGGTTTTACCAGTCAAGATAAATTAATATTCTCTTTGCTTTTTTTACTGGGCTACTCAAACCTCTAATGACTAATGACTAATTTCTATCTGCCTTAAAAACATATGCCTCCCTTCCCAGTTTCGAATGGTTTACATATTTTTCAAGGAAAAAGACTTTGAGTTCCATGTATTATCCAAATATCAAGCATGTGCCTTATCCAGGAAAGGTGCTTAATGAATGCATGAGATTACACACAGTATGTAGATGATCATCGGAGTCAATCCAGAATCATTCTTATTTTATATTTTATGTGCAATGTCATTTAAATCACAGTTGAAAAGGAGTTATAGTTATGTATATGTATCCCCTCCTCTCAATATTTTGTTTAAAAACATATTGGAATTCATCATAAGCTACTATCAAGTTTCTGACTCACTGTTCCTTCATTCATTTAACAAATACCTATTGGTAAGCATGAATTAATATAACAAGCACTATATGCCTTACTTGTACTATGTATTATAAATATAACAATGAGCAGAACCCAGATTTTAATGCAGAGCTATCTGAAGCTTGGTCTCTTTAATCACTTTCCTTTGTCTGTCTTCCCAAACTTTGGGAATGTGAAACTATCTACTGAGTCAAATTTGTTTTATATTTTGGTACTGATAACTACCATTTATATTTATATTTTTCTTATTTCTCCTTTTCTTCTGCTTTAAATATTCCCCTTTATAATTCCTTTCTAATGCTAAAGATGACACATAGCCTATTTATAAAATATTCATAAATATAGACAGTCTATATTACATTTTACTCGCATTTCGATTCAGAGCTGATATTCGTCTGGGGCATGCTGATATGAATAAGCTCTTTGTTTATAACTGCTGCCAATTCTTATTATCTACTGTGTGTACCATACCATTTTATATAACACCATCCTCCCATGTCGCATACAGAGTCTCATGACCAGATGTCCATGGGGAACCAAGATCATTGTAATTTGTCACTGCCAGAGTGACACTCAAGGGGTCAGTTGCCAACCAGTGGGGCATACAGGGAAGGCGTGACTAAATCATGTAGTCACATTTTTTTTTTTTTTTTTACTTTTATTTCCACAATACTTTTCTTTTCTCCTAGTAAACACGTCTGGTTTTCCGCTATGGACACCCCACTCCCTTGACACTGCAAGAAGGTTTGGTAGGCCACTGAGCAATGTGTGCTGTCAGTTTCCCCTGTCCTCTACCAATGGGCGGGCTTGTTTTTCAAACATAGCCAATCTAGTCGTCACTGATAGAAATTTTAATCTTAAACAAAGAGACAGAAAAACTCTAAATAATTAAACAGTTTGTCTCACTGGCAATACTCTGACGATAATATATGTTAGTTTCTATCAATGCATGTGTTCTCAAATGTAGCTCTGTTTCTGTGCTTTCTGATGGTCGTTCCCCTTACTCCACACCTCCAGGCATTCCTTCAATTGTGTCAGTGTTATCAGTTGAATTGTGTCATCTAAAAATATATGTTGAAGTTCTAATCCCTATTACCTGTTTATGTGACATTATTTGGAAATCGAGTCTTTGCAGAGGTAATCAACTTAAGGTGAGATCATTAGAGTGGGCCCTAATCCAATGTGACTGGTATCCTTATAAGAAGAGACACAGAGACAAACACATAGGGAATATGTCATGTAATGATAGAGGCAGAGATTGGAGTAATATATCTACCAGCCAAGAATTGCCAGCAATATCACTTTTTTATGTCAGCACTAGAAAACTAATATAACCAGGTATTCTGATTCTTCAAAAGAAAAGAAAAAGAAAAATCTTAGAAGAATCTTAACCTGATAGACATTACTATTTCAACCTCAGTTTAATTCAGTTATCATTTAGATAACTGCATTTATAAGGAGGTTGGGTCTCTTCTCCAGCCCAAACACAGTAATCCCCTTCTAAACTGCCACTTGTCAACCTAAAAAAGCCATGTTATCCGGCTCTGGCCAATGACTTACAAGGGGACTCTGCTAAGAGGCTTCTGGAAATGGGTTTTTCTCTTAAGGAAGGAGGCTGGCATGTGAAAAGAAATGCATTTTTCCTTACCTGCTTAACTTTCTACTATAGAAATTGTCTTGTGGGGTATGGCAGATACCTTGTAACCATGTGGTAAGATATCACTCATGCACCATTTATCAGAAGTAGATGACCCTGGGTATTTATGTAAGCCAGTGCACAAAGCCTGAAATCAGTGGGCTCAGAACTTACCATGTGAGCTTAATAAATCTCATTACATTAGCTACTTCCTGTTGTCTGTTCTGGTATCTCTTATCAAAAACATCTCAACTGTTCAGTATCAAAATCTGGGGATTTGCTAAATACTTCAGTCCACTAGGTCAGCTGGTCAACAAGAGTGGCATTAGTGTTCAGATGCTTGAAAGTAATCTCTTTTTAGTGCAAGAACTATTTATGTTTGTTGTTTACTATTACACTACATGATATGGATGTCTGCTTACCCCAATTAAGAAGTCATCGAGGGTTACAGATATTGGATTGGTCTCACTGAAATCCCTAAAATGTCATGAAAACTGGATTACTCTTTAGTCTTTTTCTAACATTTTTAAGGTCCCTTGGTCACAGGCTTTTGGGTATTTTTAGCTTCTATTCGGGGGAGCATAAGAGAGGAAAAACTGGGACAGGGAAATAAAAAGAGAATAACAAAACTAAACAAAGAGCTCTAACATAATACAAACTTAGGATATAGCAAAAGTTTAAAAATTTTATTCCCAATATCTGGATATAAGGACCTGAGTCATGGTAGAATTGTCCACTAAAACAAACAAACAAACAAAAAAACTTGTTTTGGTAAGGACATATCTTGTGTAGATTTAAAGACATAGAATTTAGTTTGAGAAAAATATTAGCAAATGTCCTTGTGAGTCAGAGCTTTTATTTTTTTAGGTAAACCTAGGGAAGTGTGAGTTAGAAATAGATTTGTCTTTTTTATGTTTCTGCTCTGTCATCTTCCTCATAGGTGTCTGTGTTCTTCCTCATAGGTGTCTCCTCCTGCAAATCCAAATACCATGTTATGTTCACAGCAGGAAGTAAGGGATGGGACAGAAGGGCAGCCATGCCTGAACTGATTTACAAGGAAACCCATTCCACTTCCACCCACAGACTTTCTCTTTAGGCTCATCAACTTGAACTGGGCCTCAAGACCATCTTCAGTTGTAAGGCAGAGTATTAAAACAAGAAAAATAATTCTTAAGGTTGAGTAGTATCAATCATCATCCACCATAAACCAAAACAGGGTTTTCTAAGCAAGGCAGAAGAGCAAGTAGACTTGGGTGAGCAAATGGCAGTGTCTACCGTACTAAATACATTAATAAATGTGTCTAGATCATTTCATATCTGATCATGTTAATATAAACTTCTTTTGCCACAATTTCACATACAGTCAGAAAAGAGTTAACATCTGCATGACCTTGATGAGTTCAGGCAGAATAAGCAACACTTGATTAATGTGTTTTAATGGCTAGGCTAGTGTTTATTTGTATGTTGGCATTATAAAATGCAAAGGCATTTTAATATAACACCTGAGGCACTAGAGTGGGGCAAAAGACTTCAAACTTATTAAATGTTGAGTTTAATATTTTAGAAAATTGTAATAGGTAACTCTGAAATTACATATTGATATTTACTTAATAAGATTTCATAGAGCATACATATGAATAAATTCATATTTGCTATATTATATTCGAGGTATCACAGATGCTGAGTTATCTTTTGTGTTCAAATTTTCTTTTTATCACAGGCAATTTTTCACATTGCCCTATTATCATAGGAATATTTTCTATAGGTAAAATGTGTTTAAGCCATTATGCTAAATGTATATTAACCCACATAACTAATATTATAGTTTACTATATCATTTATCTTATCAAGTAGGAAAACAATGAATTATGTCCTCTATATAATGTTTACTTTAAATTCTGTATAGTATAATGTATTTACTTCCTTGGATTGCATTTTGTTCCTTTTATTCTCAAACATAGTAAATATTTGCACTTATAGGTTGCTGGTATCTGCCATGTGATGGAGAGTGAATAGATAAAAGTATGAAATGATAGAGGAAAAAAAAAATTGCCATCAACCTCTATGCAAATGCAACGCACAGAGGAGATTCTGATTTATATTTCTACTACGTGAGATTAGAATTTCATTTCTGGCTTTTCACACTTTCAAGGAACTCCAAGACAGAGGCATAGTGCTCACCAAGCAGCTTTGTGGCTCTGTAGCCATCTGAAGTCCAGCTGTGACTGTATATTGTCAAATATATTAGGATGAGAAAAAATTTTCTGAAGATAGTTTCTAGAATCTATGCTTGAATTCACGAAGGTTTTGTGAAAAATTAGAGATGATGACTCAGCTTGTTGACTCTATACTTTACAGGCAAGATTGATTTTTTTTAACAAAATAAACAGGCTAAAAATGCCAGGTTAAATTATCACTTATGAATCAAACTTAGGAAGTCCTCTTTATTCATGGACATAAATTCAGAAATATTTATATGTTATCATTCA
>NW_011888811.1:4010789-4014570 GCF_000151845.1 Pteropus vampyrus
CTCTCGAGGAAGATGGCCTATGAAGCAGAGCAAATGAATTCTTGATTTACTTAGAGAAGAGATGAGCTGCTCAACTTACCATAAATTCTCGTAGGACCTAACTTTTAATTTCTAAGTTCTAAAGAAAGGTTATCTAATCTGAACTGTGTCTAAGTTATGTTTTCATTGCATGACAATTGTAGATTGCAAAGTACATCTGTATCTAAGCATTTCTTGGCTTACAGTCTGGAAAATGTCAGTAGCTTATATCTCATGGGAAATATTGTAAACATTTTAATTAGATACCATTCTGTTTCTGTCTCATTTTCTGGAGAAACATGACTACTATTACCTGAGAGAATTTTACAGATAGAATGTAGAAAACAGAGGTCACTCCAACTTGCTTACTAGTATGTGTGTGAGTGTCTATGTGTGTATAAATACAGTGTGTATGTGTGTATGTGAATAGTATATATGAGTATGTATGCAGTATGTGCATGTGAATAATATGTGTATGTATATATCTTTCCTGATTTAGGATAAAAAATTTTGATGGAATAAATTGTTGAAAGATCATAATGATTTGTTAACAAGCAGGAAACCAGGTTCTCTTCAAGTTCTAAATTTCAGATGATAAGAGATCTAGAAGGCTGTGAGCATTCTTCATTAAGTGGATGTTCTGAATAACAGTTATTCATCAGAGACTAGTAGACCAAAGAAAGGTAATTAAAGAATCGTATTAATTACAAACAGTCAGAGAGACATCAAAATGACTTGTACAGAGAAAAGACCACACTGTATGGTGTGAAATAAAGGTCCTGTGAGATGTTATTCTAGATTGGATAACTCAGACACTGTGAGAAATGCATGGACAAGCAGGTAAACTAACGTCCGAGTTCTCTGACCAGAAAATCTGGAACGAAGTCTTCAGGGAACCTGGAAATATCAGGGAGATTGCAGAGAGTAGAGAGATGAAGAGACAAAGACTAACCCCATAAAGTTGTGTATAGACTCCTGTGGTTACTTCTGAGCTGAATATGAGGAGATCTGATGCTAAATAGGATATCAAAGTCTTTGACACTAAGCTACTATGCAGGCTGCTATCAGGACCAGAATGGCTGCTAGAAAGTAGACACAACAATTGACCTAAAAGGCACTCCAAACACTTTAAAAACTGCACTGAATTGGAAATACAATACAAAAAAGGTAGATCAGAGCTTTTACCTTAAACCAAAATAGATCAATCGCCTACTAAAAGAAGAAAATAAACCTTCTTATGATTTAAATATGTCGGTCTCATAACACAATATTCAAAATGTCCATGATATTTTCCAAATTTACTTGGTATATGAAGAATCAGGAAAAACTTATTTTAACACTTAGAAAAACAATCAACAGATACCAAAACCGAGATGACAGAGTTGTTGTATTCATCAGGTAAAGACATTAAAACAGTTATTATAACCATGTTTTAATAGGCAAATACAAACATTAGTGTGATGAATAGAAATATTGGAAGTCTGAGCTAAGAATTAGAATATATAAAGATGAATCAAATGGAAATTTTATTACTGAATAATACAACAGTCGATAAAGAAAATTCACTAGATGGCCTAAATAGGAAAATGGAGATGACAGAGTAAAAAGGCAGATAACTACAAAATAGATCATGAGAAATTAAGCATTCTAAAAAATAGAGAAAAATAATTTAAAAAAATAATAAACAGAGCCTCAGAGTACTGTGAGACAATATCAAAAGGTCTAAGACTGGTGCCATCTGAATCACAGAAAGAGAAAACCAAAAGTATGTGGTACAGAGAAACATGTCTCAAGAAAAGCAAATGAAAATGTTTCTAATTTGATGAGGGACATCAACCAATAGAAGGAAAAGGAAGGCTCAGGAAATTATAAGCAGGATAAACTCAAAAAAGCCACTTAATGACATCATAATGAAACTTCTAAAATTAAAGACAAATACAAAAATCATAAATGCAGCCAGGTACTCATTACATCTGGAGAATACTGATATGAATTATTATAAATTTGATATCAGAACCCATGGCAGTCAGAAGGAAGTGAAACATTTCTAAAAGTGAAACATTTCTAATATCGATTTCAAAAAAATCGATATTAGAATTCTACATCCAATGAAAATATTCCTTAGAGATGAAAGTGAAATAAAACTAAAAGGATTTGCCACCAATAAGAAACCTGTAACATAAGGAATAACAAAAGAGATGGTAAGCATCTGAATAAATATAACAAACTATTCTTCTCCTCTTAAGATCTTTAAAATACGCACATTGATTGAGAGCAAAATTATGGCATTTTCTAATTAGATACTCAATAGATTTAGCTGTAGTATATGAGAACCACAGCATAACAAGAGGAGAGTAAAAGAACCTGTACTGTGTTAAATTTTCTGTTTACTATTTGAAGTGGTAAAACACTGTCTTTATAGAATGTATATTAAAAAAAAAAAAGCATGTGTGCCATAATCCCTATAGAGAAACCACTAAAACACTATACTAAGTGATATCATCAAAAACCCGATAAAGTAAAATAAAATACTAAAAATGGTTTAAATAATTCAAAAAGAGGCAAGAAAGGGGAAACAGGATAAAAATAGAGGGTAAATTAATGAAATGATAAATCTAAATCCAAATATACAGAAAATTTTATTAAGTGTAGCGATTTGCATTCGCTAAAAGTCGAATTGTCAGAATGGATTAAAAAAAAAAGTCTATACATCTATGACAACCTTTTTTATATATAAATATATAAATGGATTAAAGTATATGGATTCTAAAAATATGCTATGCAACTACTAATAAAAAAAAAATGGAGTAACTATATGTTAACAGACAAAACAGCCTTTAGAGCAAGGAATATTACCAGGGAGCAAGATGGACTGTATATAATGCTCATTCTCATTTCAAGACTTATAAGCTTAGTTGCTTATCTGGAACACTGGTGAGCATGTGGTTGGCTTTTTCTCATCCTTTAAATCTCAGCTCAAAAATCATCTCTTAGAGAAAGTACTCTCTAACCACTTCTCCCCAGTCTACCCTATCTTATATATTTCCTTCAAAGCACTTTTTACAAGCTGCAATTTCATTTACTTATTTAACTATTTATTTTTTTGCTTCTGTATTTTTTTCTTGTACCTCACTGGTATGTGAGTTCCTAGAAAGAAGTGTCTACCTTATGACCCTTAGCTCTTCCACATTGCCTAGAAAATTGTAGGCTCTCAATACATAATTGCTACACAAACAAATAACGGACTAACTCAAACATGACCTTTACCTTAATAATTAGTTTACTCTATTATGCTGTAAGTATTAAACAAGATAACCAAAAGAAAACACACAGCACAGTTCTAAAATAATTGTTTGATTTGTGTTATCAGTTGATATCGTCATTATTATTTAGCATTCAGAATAATGCATTTTTTTTTTTAAGTAAGTTACTGACTTTTTACATAGTCCATAAGTTAACCTATTGTCGTGTTTCTGGTTCCAGCCAACTTCCACGGTGCTTAATCCAAAGGTTGCTACACCCATGAAAGAAGACAGATGGCAAAGGAGAGAGGTAAACAAAGTCATTTCATAATATTCTTTCTACAGCTTTAAGCTATGTAGTTATGCTATTTCTATACTTTCAGTGATCACTTATTAGCAATGCAAGCCTCGTGAATTTTCTTCTCTTTCTTTTTCCTTCCTTCCTTCCTTCCTTCCTTCCTTCCTTCCTTCCTTCCTTCCTTCCTTCCTTCCTCCCTCCCTCCCTTCCTTCTTTTCTTTTT
>NW_011888811.1:4017355-4026577 GCF_000151845.1 Pteropus vampyrus
TAAGTGTTGTGAATTCAACCAAGATAAGATATTGGGACATAACCACGTGAAAATTTTAGGTAGAATAGTATGTTTCCTCATTTAGAAATATAAAACTAAAACAACTAAATATATATATTTTTTACTTTTATTTACCAAAGATTCAGTGAGACTAAACAAATTTATAAAATATAGACAGAAATTAGCTAAAAGTAATAGTATTTGGTCACTTTCTAGAAATAATGCCAATTACTACAAGTTTATTTACACTACAACTTTATACAGGTTACCCTCTTCTTAAAGATGAACAACCATGCGGCTTTGTTTTGATGTTGCCAGCCTTATTAAAAAATAATAAACAAATAGATTAATGAAATTTGCTCAGTGTTTAAGAATATTTTCCAGTGTTCCTTATCACTTTCTTAATCTTCATTACCAGAAAAACACTTAATTTCTTTTAAGTGTTAGAAAATATTTTGATTCCCTTGATAAACAAGGTGTGGGGGTGGGGGGGGCGGGGGGAGTGGGGACACGGGAGCACATGCCAGTAAGGAGATGTTAATTTTATTGATTCTATAATATCATATTTTCTTCTCACGCTGTCTATCAAACATCTTTGTAGTCCATTTTTAAATGGAAAGTTTTTCTTCATTACATGTGATTTATATACTAAACTCCATATGTCTCTGCCTTATTTAAATCAATTTTTTCTTTATTGTTTTCACTCATTTTAAAGTCATTCATGTATATTGTATTAATGTTTTTATGTCAATTTAAATCCAATACAGGAGGCAGTATGTAAATAAATATTAAAATATAAAAAAGCAAATATTGATAAATGTGATTTATAAATTCAAAGTAAATTGTGGATTAATCAAATATTAGATATAAAAGTGAAATGATAGAAATATGAGGCTTTTATGATACTTAACTAGTTTCAGAGGATAATGATCCTTTCTGTTATGTCTCAAAACCTAAGCAACTAAAAACAATTTAAGAAATTTTCTAATAGAAGAATAAAAAAAGTTATACATAGGGGAAAATAACACCATATGCAACTCAAGAAGAAAGAATGCTTTTGTTAATATATAAAATAAACCTTAAAATCAATAGGTTAAAAACTAATAATCCAATAGGAAAATAAGTGAAGGATATTAACAAATAGTACACAAAAGATGAAATATAAATTGTTCTTAAGAATAAGAAAATGTGTTCAACTTCATCACTAAGAAAAGATGGACATTTATCATCACGATGAAATAGTTATTTTCATCTGTTAGACTGATAGTTATAATGTTCCCAGTATACTTGTATTGGCAAGAGAGAAAAAAGCATTTGCATATTATTGTTTTGTGAAAGTGTCAAATCATCCAGTATCTCTGAAGGGTGGCCTGGTATTAACTACTGAAATGAGAGATGTAAAATATCTTGGATCTAGCACATCCACTTTAAGTATTTATTCTATAAATAGTCTCACACATGTGATGTAGTGTTGAATAGGCAAAAACATAGATTCAAATATTGCAACAGGGGCCAATTACATGGATTAGTATTATTATTCATAAAATAGAATATTGTACCATTATTAAAAACAAGGAAACAAAATTACATGTCCTAATACAGAGAAGTGTTGATATGAATTATCAAATATTTTGAAAAGTAATATTCATATGAGTTTGCACAGTAGTGTATCTTTTAAATGGTAAATAGGAAGCAGAGGAGGACACTTGTTGAAAGAAAAATCATGTCTGTTAGTGAATACATTATTTCTTCAGGAAATACGAGATCCTAGTAATAGTGATTGCCTCTGGAGGGGACAGCTGAGTGGCTGGGAATTAGAGTAAAGAAGGAGGTTTATTTTCGACTATATGTGTTCTATTTTGAAAATTTTGTATCATCAGCTTATATACCCACACACACCAAAAAAGAAAAATGAGTATTAGTGGTAGAGCAGAAGCAAAAGGACAGAATTAAAAATTTTTTTAACCATGTCTATATGATTAGAATCATCAAGGTTTTCTTCAAAATATATTTACTCAAATTTCACTGTAGATCATGAAATTGGAATACAGAATGTCTGGTCTAGGTTGGAGTCTAATTTTATATATATATGTTATATATGTATATACATATATATGTATATATTATATATATATTTTATATATATATATTAGGAATATAGTCCTTTTAGTTATCTTTAAGATAAATCTGTCATGAGTTGATTTATTTTTCACAAAGATATTTATACCATAAATCTTCAGATTGGTTGTTTTCATTCATCTGAAATAAAGATATGAATATATATACATGCATATATATACAAACACATATATATGCACACATTTTATACATATATATGTGTATATATTATATATGTGTGTGTGTATATATAATACATGCATATATATATGTACTACACATATATATGTGTGTGTATATGTATGTGTATATATATTATATATGTGTGTATATATAATATATATACACATTATATATATAATATATTATATATATATATCTCCATGGGTGATTCCAATATGAGTTGAGAACCATGAGGCCAGAGTAAGCAAATAATCCACGGAGAAGATGGAACTCAATCTGAACATGAAAGCTAGATAAACCCTAGAAAGATGAACATCAACTGACTGAAATTTAGATTAGATTTATGTATCTTGAAGTATTCAGCTAGATGAAATAAAGTAATACAGAAAAAGGAGAGATAAGAGAGTTATATATGGCTGATTATTCTCTAAGTAAAGCAATAAGAAACATTGGTGATATTTATTATCATTGTTAACACATAAGAATGTGACACTTTAGGTGGCATGACAGTAAAGATAAATATTCCATTACTTATTTCAAGTTATCACTGATAAATTTTAATATGTACATGTAGACACCTTTATGTAGTATTGACTGTATGCTACCATAAAAATGACTTTCACAAAATACTGCAGAGATTCCGGACACTGTCAAAAATCACAAAATCTCACTGATACTTTGTTTTAGACTGGGAAAAATGACACTTTGCCAGGCAGACACTACATTTTTCAGCACACAATAAAACCAAAGGTGATAGAAGGGTACTGCATTTATTCTTAAGACTGCAAATGTACCTGGAGTGTTTGACATGTTGAATTGCTAAATATTTTAACTGAATCCTGATATTGTTCCTTTAGGAAGATTTTGTAAGTCAGTCAAATTCAAGCCTGTGGACAGATGTTAAAAGTAAATTTTTTCTCCTTATTCTTAGGTACATGTATGAAGCATTTTCAATTCCTATATTTAAAAGTCTTCTGAAATCTGCCTGTGGCTATGCCCTACAACATCCAGACAAATTTTTAGGCTAGAAATTCTATGAATCTGTTTACCATAATTCTCTTCTGTGGGCAAGAAGTGGTATTTAAATGATGCCACTGTATAACTAATTTATGCTTCAGTGATACATTTTACTGCCTGAAAAAGTCAAATTATTTAACTTCATTATATATTCTAAGGAGGTCTTATTTTTTATTTTTTATTTTTTTAATGCTCGGAATAGAACTTGGAAGTATTATTGTCACATTTGGTCTTTCAAAATATTCACCCATGACACTTGCAAGCAAAATGGTTACCACATGGGAGAATATAGTAGAATGGTGAGTATTTGAAGTAATGTTCACTGTGACAGGGTGTGTGGGATTCAGCTTGCGAAAGGAAAAAATGATCTCAAAGGTCAAGGCAGATTTTATGTGCCTTGAAGTAGAGAGGAACAAGTGGACAGACATAAACTTCAAGGACACTCTGAAATTTCATATTTAACATCACAGAATATTGATGACAACTGCTGAAAGATAGCCCACAGACAAAGCTAGAGACAGAAATTGTGTGGCACCAAGTAAGACTTCTTCTTCAAAAAATAGGTGCAGACATGGACTTTCAAGGATTAAGAATTTATACTGATTCAGACTCATTCACCACGGTTGGCACATGAGGGGCCATATGTATTAGTTGAATGAATTGTTGAATGAAGTCATCTGTCTCTAATGGATGAGGTCTGTCTTAAAATGATCCAGAAGATATGTCAAGAGTAATGCAGAGAATGAATTTCCCCATGGGCTCACTCAGGACAAATGCCATAATCGGTGCAAAGCAAAACCTTCCTCTGAAAAAGTGTTGTCAAAATTACATCTCTTCTGAAGCAACTCAAGGGAATATTACTTAGCCATTCCATAAGTCCTTAGATTGTAAGGAGGCTATAACTTTTATGAATTTTTGCTTATTATTTCAAAGAATTATATTTTATTTCAAAAATTTAATCTTCTTTTAAACTCAACCGTAAAAAAAAAGTGCTCTAAACAAAGGTTTACCCTAAGCGTCAGGATAAATGTACAATTAATTATTCTGTGCTCTCACATTCACACCACCCCCTCCAGCCATGCACATACATATTTTTATCAGAGTGAGTCAAACTCTTCCGTGTAAACCATCACAAAATAGAAGTTGCCAGTATTCTGCATTTTAACCCTTTGGGGACATAGTCCTTCTAGTTATTAGTTTAAGATAAATCGACCACAAGATAATTTGTTTTTCACAAAGGTATTTTATACCATGGATCTCCTAATTGGTTGGTTTCACTCATCTTTAATTAAAAACAAAAAAAAACAAAAAAAAAAACCATGGTCATATATTTCAACACCAAGAAATATGCCTATTTATGCATGAGAGGGGACTTCTTATGGTCATCATCCCAGTTGTAACCCATTCACATATAGCATTTTTAAAAATAGATTCCTCAACTCTTCAGATGATACTAATTCATATAGTTTTGTGAAATACTTATTTCTGTTACTCCAATTATATGTTATATCAATTCCATGGTTGTACTGATAAAAAATAAAATAATATATTTCTGTATTTGTTATTTTCCTCAGGAATTGTTAGGAATAGGCGAGCATGAAAATGAATACCACTAGATGTCACTATAAACAGACCATTTCCTCTGATGCAGATTTATTTTCTTGCATTTCCAGATTTCCTGGACAGTTTGGGGGTAATACTTTCCAGCAGCATTGACTCTGTCTAATCCCCTGTTTGTTTAGTCAAAGGTTGCTAACTGCTAAATTTACATCCTTTCTTGTGTCCTTCTGCAAATCTGCAGAACAGTTTTCTTTAAAGAAAAATCACAGCATAGGGATTTTAAAATTGTCACCATTTTATTAATTAGGTGACGGTGTCCTGCCGAGTCAGTCAGTTTATTATTTTTTAAGAAAGATCTTGTAGTGAGTTAGTGTCTCATTAGAGAACCGGAGAAACAAACAGATTAATGCACATATGCTGCAACATTAATTAGAGAGTCAGGTTTTTCACAGGATAGATAATTTGATTGTGACTATGGAGCAGCAGTTAATTGAGTCTCTTTTACAAAGCATCTAAGGGGCTTGAGTTGAGGAAAGAGCCCACTATGATTTGATCATGTCCTGTAGAAGGGACGCTAGAATTATAAAATCATCAAATTAGAAAGACTTTAAAGGTTTTCTGGTTTGTCTAGGTTTCTTATTCATTTTTCCAACCAAAGCAGAAATTTC
The DNA here is from genome assembly GCF_000151845.1 of Pteropus vampyrus. Lineage (NCBI taxonomy): Eukaryota > Metazoa > Chordata > Mammalia > Chiroptera > Pteropodidae > Pteropus > Pteropus vampyrus. Next base: position 4,022,902 of record NW_011888811.1, read on the forward strand.
TGCTATGAAACCCCTGAGCCATGGTCTTTAAGAGCATGTAATTTGTGGCTCAGTGGGAGTTCAACAATTATATTACAATTATATTTCTTTGTGCAAATCTGCTTAATGCATTTTTGCCAAGACAGGGATAAGCAACTATCCAGCAGATTCTATACCACACGATTTTAAAAATTATGTCACCTTTAATCAATTTACAACAACCAATGATTAATTAGGAATATCAGCAATCAACTGCTAAAATGTCCTTAATAATAGACTGGTAGAGTCAGAATAACAAGAGAGATTGAGAAGTCAGACTTCCTTGTTAGCTGACATTTAAAAATTCACATTTTAAAAATGACATTTAGCAGACTAGATGATGATGCAAATGAAATCTATATTTAGGGAGGGGTGAAAACAGCATCTAATTTGTAGTGATTATATATTCTGTTTTACCTGTGGAAATTCTACTTAAGTTTGTCTGATACACTTTAAAAATCTCTCTCCCTGTCTCCCTCTCTCTCTTCCTCTCCTCTCCTCTCCTCCACCCTCTTCAATGACAAGGCAAGGACATGGAGAAATCATATGTAGCCATTTGGATCAACATACCAGCTTAGCTACCAGTGGACAGCAAGAACCAGCTGCCAGTCGCATGACGAACAATCTAAGACAAGGGTGTCAAGCCCTCAAACATCCGTAACCTCAGACTCCATTTGATCAAAAATATCCCAAAGCCAGAACTTCTCAGATGAACCTACACGATACACTGAAGCATGAGACTCAATACTAAATTGTTATGTTAAGCCACTAAGTTTGGGGGTGGTTTGTTATGCTGCAATGGACAGCTAAAATGGTAGGCAATTTGTTTTTGAAAGAAAAGGGGAGACATTGCAAGAACCTCCAAGGACAACTTGAAAGAAGGTCTTCGATCTTTCAAGTTTTTGCTTAGCCACACTTTCTTAAATATTCAGGTTGAGGTTTTTTTGTTTGATTGTTTAAATGTTTTAATGTGAGCTCTGTCTTATTTTTTCCTTCCTCATTTGTCATTGTTACCAATTTTCTTTTCACCCCTTGTCATTTTCAAAAGTTGGTGTGCTTTTATTTCCATTTTGAACAGTATTAAACAGACCTATGACAAATGTAGTGTTTGAGCACACATATAACACTTAAAACACTTCAGGCCATGTTGTGTGAATGCGTATGCTGAAGGAGACTGAGCAGCAAGAGGACCACAATTTGCCAAATATTGTTTAGTAGCATAGTGCCCTACCCTATCTCTGAGATGTTTATTACATATATTTTTTTAAATAGTAATTCTCTAATCACCTGGAGATCTGTTAACACAAATTCTGATCTAGGAAGATTGAGTTTGGGCCTGAGATTCTATCTCTTCTAGATTCCTGGAAAAAGCAAAGAAAATGAGTAGCAGGATTGTAGGATGTGTCAGTTTCCTATATTCTTTACTACCATTTTCCATCTCCCTTCATTCTCCATCTCCATACACATAATCACACAAAGCTTAGGCAGGAAATGGTATCTATATGCACTTCAGAAAAAAAAATATTAAGGAAAGAAGTAACATAATTCTCTTCTAAATCTTTTGCTCCCCTCTGCCAGCACACACTTTTCTCCTTACCGAAATACTTTCGATTACCTCCTTGCACCTGTACTTTCTATGCTAAGATTTATTCTTATCATAATAAGAATTTAAACATTCTGAACCCGAACCAGAAAGCAACATTTATTTTGAAGATATACTGGCCCTAGCACTGTGAAACACCTCTGGCAAATGCTATTGTTGGGGTGGGGGTGGCAGGTATTACCTGTAGTACCTGGTTTTGTTGCATCTATTTGTATACTGAATTTCCCTCCAAAATATATCTCATATTTCCTATTCTCTTTATCCCTTCCAATAGCACTCCAGAACAACCTATCATCACTCCTCTCCATTCCTCAAAGTAGCATCCTTACCAGTCGGCGCACATCTCCTCTGAGAGCAAGTCCCCTCTTCACACCGCAGTTGGCTTCCAGTTCTCTTAAGACACAGACAAGATTTGTGTACAAGTCCATGAATAATCAAACTCAGAGTTCTCATTTTTTTCTATGCTCTTTTTCATACTTGAGCTCCAAATTTTTAATTATTCACAACTAATATGCTCCCTTCAGCCACGGAGTCTTTGGCATACAGTTTTCTCTGCCCGGAACTTTCTCCCCGACCCCTTTCACATCGCCAACGTTTTCTTCCTGTCTCAGCTCAAAACTCACTCTCTCAAGGTGGCATTAACTCTGTATTCAGTGTGGTCTCCATATTATAATCTCTCATAACCCAACTCTCCTTTCCTGCAACAACATAGCTATAATTTTATATTTCTGGGTGTTATTCTTCTATACTGAATTGAAAATTCCAGAGATTGTATACACTATAGCACTGATTTTATACACTATAGCACCCCCAGTTCTTTGTATAGTGCCTGGAACAAAAATAATGGCTCAATAAACCTTCTTGAAGGAGTGAAATGTTCTAAACTACCCATCCTAATGTGCCACTGTCACATCTGTCTTGTTCTGACACATCCTTCTCTTTTGTTTGACCTGTATTCCTTTGTTTTATCTCTTGTTTTGTGTAGAAATGCATCAAAGAGCATCAGCCTTTGTATTTAGTGGAATCGTGATATATAATCTTGTGGAAAATTCTTTATATCTATAATTTTTAACGTTCTTCCAAAATGCCAGGCTCAGTTTCACTGTTGGTTCTGTCTTTGCACAACTGCAGCAATCCCTTCTACTCTCACTTATCTGGATCCAGGCCTCTCACTCTTTCTCAAGTCTATCTCCCATATTTTCAGTTCCAGCCCAGGTTGGAACCCTTCTTATAAGAACCTGCTGATGACTATGGTGCTAGCAGTACAAATTATCAGACTAAGTTGAGCATTTCCTGGGACTAAATGGAATATAGAGAAAGGAGATCTCTATCTCCAGACTGGAAGATTTTTAGTGTTGTTATTGTTATTGTTGTTTTGTTTTGTTTTGGTAGTAGGGAATGAATGAATGGACAATAGCCAACACTAGTGAGAGGTCAGGAAACAAAATGTCAAAAAGCCTAAATTCTCCATGCAGCCTAATGATGCCCTGTTTCTTTCTTCATTTCTAAGCTGCAGACTGGCAACAGTTGACCAGCAAGATGCTTCCGGCCTAGAGCTTTTCTCTCCCTGGGTCTCTCTGGCCAGCCAAAGCCAGGGAAGTAGTCCTGATCAAGCATTTATAGTTCATGTGAATTTCACCTCAAGCAAAGAAGTGCAGCCTGCATTAACCAGCTGGATTTAAGTGTAGCTGAGTACGTGGTGGGGGACATTTTTATGACTAACAATCCTTTCAAGTTAACACTTCATCGCAACAGAACTGGTCTGGCCTTTACAGACTCTACGCACCTGGCTGCACATCTTATTCTAATTTTGCACATTTCAGATCTGCTACTCATCTGACAACACGGTAGGCATCATATATTTAAGAACAGCACTTGCAGCTAGAAAAGCAATCCCATTCAAGGTCAAATTGAATTGTGAAAAAAGTATATGTGAAGAAGTTTAGTTGATATTGTCCTGATGCCTGCCAAATGTGTTCCTACTCTGGAAAAAAAAAATTGGGTTCACATTTTTTTGAGCTTGAAATTTATTATCAAATTTTCAAAATGAAAATT
>NW_011888811.1:4028207-4044619 GCF_000151845.1 Pteropus vampyrus
AATCTTTTAAGGGAAAATAATACCATTTCTATACAAACTCTCGTAAAATATTATAGGAAAGAGGATGGTTCCCAATTCATCCTTTAAGGCTAGCATTATATTGCTACAAAGTCTGATGAACACCATTCAAGGTAAGCAAATTACAGACCAATATCTCTCTAAAACGTAGATGCAAAAATTTGAAAGGTAATTTTAAGCCAATCTAGCAATATATAAAAAGGGATACACATCATGGCCAAATGAGCTTTATCCCAGGAATGCAAGGCTGGTTTAAAATTCAAAAACTAACGTAATTCATCGGATTAGCAATTGGAAAAAGAAAAAACACATGAGCATTTTAGTAAATACAGAAAACAGCTTTTGAAGAAATCCATTATCCATTCCTGATAAAAATCCTCAGCAAACCAGGAATAGAAAGGAACTTTTTCAGCCTGATAAAGGTCATCTACAGAAAACCTATAGCTAACATCATATTTAATGCTGAAAGGCTGAATGTTTTTTTCCTGTTAGGTTAGAAATAAGGTAAGAATATCCGCTTCACAGATTCTATCTAAAATTCAACCTATACTGGAAGGTCTAATCAGATGAAATAGGCAAGAAAAACAAATAAAAGGCATGCAAATTGGATGCTAATTTATTTAACACTGATAATTAAAAAAAGATACCTGTATAGCTTCTGTAGGTTTAAAATCTGCAGCACAATTATGTAAATTATTTTATAGTGAAATATGCTTGAATTAATGGTGAATCTCTAGAGTATTTTTAAAATATATAGAAAATGATTTAATTCTCTGAAAGAGAATAACATTTAGAAAGCAGATACAAAGAATATATTTTCAATCTGCAGTTATAATACCAATTGGAACTCTTACCAGATTCCTGATCTTGGGCAAGTTTCTTAAAATCTGAGCTACTGACATTTTACTATAAAAATATCTTTTAAGAATTCCACGAGAAAAACATATCTAAAGTGCCTAACCAAGGGTTTGCAATAGCATAACTAAGAACCACAAGCCTGAAGGCAATGTTGAGATTTAGCTTCTAGTAGGATCCATTGGGGAATATATGGAGGTATGGTAGTTGGAAAGAGGCTGGAGCAATAGTTTTGCCAAAAGGCTTAAATTAAGACCATGGAAGGAGGCATGGAAATGAGAAGCAACTATTTAAATGCCAAAGAAGAGATACAGGATAATTCAACATAATTTTTCAGCATCACTCTCTAAGTAATAAAACAAGTGCTAATAGCTTTCAAGAAATTTTAAAAAGCTTAGTTCTCAGATTTAGGAAATAAAAGACACATTTTTAAAACAGTAACATGAAAGTGGATAATTTCTCCTGAAAAGCTTTTCTGTGATTAAGCTCAGGTTGTAGACTTCTATTTTTATTTTCTTTCCATCTTTTCTTAAGTCCAGAGAGAATGATATTTAAAGATCTGGAAGAGCTAGGTCTGTTGGAGTGATAGAAAAGATGAAGTGATCAACAAATCAGTCTTTAAATACCTACATATTTTAATGGAATAGATTCTCTTCTGCCAGCTATGTAAGAATCCTTTGATTCTTAGTCTTACAGCATCATAAGGCCAAGTAATCCTTGTGTCGTTTTAGTGGTGCTCATCAAATAACAAGAAATAGAGAGCCGAAAAGGCACTATTAATAGTTCATTTTTGAGCTAAAGAAATGATTAAAGGATGATAAGTCTAGTTGGAGAACTTAGTATGGGTATAATATAATTTCACAATTCCTTACCCACAATTCCAAATATCTCTGATCACCAACTTTTTTTCACAACATATATATGTATGTGTGTGTATATATATGTATACACACACATACATATATACACATATGTGTATATATACGCACACACGTATATAGACATATATGTGTATATATGTGTATATATGTGTGTAAACATATATATGTGTGTATATATGTATACATACATACATATATACACATATGTGTATACATACACACACACATTTATATACACAACTATATAAATATCCTTCATCTCATTATTGTTATAATTATCATCATAGTTGCTGGGAAGTATAAAGCACGCTGACACTGTGGTGATTAAAAAAGGGACACCTTTGCTCCTGAGCTATGTGGTGTTTATTTTAAGACAATAAACCATCAATTCCACTAATGGAACTAATAGGTTAAGTTTTCCATGATGTTTGAATTGTTTCCCCAGGAAAATTAAATTTTCTTATTAGAAAAATCTAATTTTATCTCAAGTTATTGAAAATCTTAATTAGTGACACAAAAGCCATGTTAAAATTGCTTAGATCAGAAATAAACACATCATTATATCAAAATAAACAAATTGAAGAGCTACTGTAGTTGACATTCCACACACAGTATCTTGATAAAATAGGATACAAACAGGCAATTTCAAAAGGAAAGAATCAACATCAATCACATAAATTAAATTGATTAACTTTCATACTTAATCAATCACAGACACGAATCTTACACAATCTACTGGTGACCTCAGTTACTTTGTTTAATCATGCACACCAATATCAGTGCAATGCTTGATTTTCCAATTAAAACAACTTTGCAATTAGATCTAATTAACGTGTTCCAATTAAATAGGGTAAATGCAGCGGTATTCAATAATTTTAAGCCTCTACTTTTCTCATGGTGAAAAGGTTCTCTAAAATTGTTTGGGAACATAATCCTTTTGGTGCCACAGCTTAACAAAAGAAGTAAGAAAAGGTCAACAGCTTGGCTCAGAAATAACATAAGCCAGATTTGGTAGAAAAGAACAAGCATCCCAAATTTCTCAATTATCTCCTGGATCATCACATAAGCCCTTTATGATAGCCCCATTAACAATTCGCTGATGGAAGTATTTGTTAAAGGAATATTTGCCCTTTTCATAAAAGAAGACATATCCCCACTTGGAGTCATGCAGTTTTATAGCTGTTCTTCATAACTCTTACATGAAGTAAATATCATTTGTTGGGGTTTTGAATGAGTAAACTCTTCCTTTGGCCTTTAGATAAAGTAATACACAATAAATCTCCTTTGCAAAGCTTCTTGAATGAGAAATGTAAGAAAGAACATTTTTGTTTGTTTGTTTTTAAGCCTTCGATTTATAGGATTCTGACTTTAGATCCCCTCCTCCCCCTCTCAGTTTCCTTTAACCAAGAGAGCCCCTGCTCTGATTAATATATTGCAATGAGTATCATCAGTAAGTCCTCTTGAAGAACTTAGTGCTCACAGGGAGGCATCAGTCTCTGAAAGTCACATGAGTAAAACCACTCAGAGACCTCTAGGGCATGGAAGGGGAATGAACAATACAGGATTAGCTCATTCCCCTCCTAGGAAAAATGATAGGCAATCTAGAGCCCTGTCTTTTCAGTTAGACCATTCTGCTATGTGTCCTTTGACCTTTGAGTTCTTCAGTTTCTCTTGCCTCTATCTTAATATAAATAAACCTACAAGTAAGTGAACATAGCTGTTGTATTATAAGCATGCAGTAGTTCATATTTCTTTAAGGAAATCACTCTTTCGAGCATGACACTTACATTTCTTTTTCATCTTTTAGTTCTTTACTCATTGCCTTCACTTGCTATGAGAGTATATTCTATTAAATAAATACAAAACAAAACAAAAACCTAGATTTGAAACCACCAATGCACAGCCCGAAGTTCAACGAATTTACCTTGACCATTGATATAGATGCTTTAACACTTTGAAAGTAAACATATACTACCCTGTCCTATTTTAGGCAAAGCCATCCCATTCTAGATGTTTACCTCAAACAGCTAATGACACAACTTTTCTTGACTTTCAAGAGAGGAGACACTTGAGTTTTCATGTAGCCCCAAAATGTATATCCGCCACTATATTGTTAATACATTTCACTCTCTATATAAAAGTTGACGGGATTTTATTTACGCACTGCAATGATTTTTTAAAATCAAAACCAGATAGGACGTGGGCCACAATCATTTTTAAATAGGAGTTCTTTTGGAGGACAAATGTACTTAGCTGTGCTTTTTGACATATTAAGATGATGACACTATATCCACTCTCTCTCAGTCACAATATAAATTATCCCATTAAGTCCTCTTGGTCTAAGATTTGTCATAAGGAAGTAGTTAGCTTATATAAAAAATCCTCACAATAACAGTCCCAGAGGCCAAATTTTAGGTAGAGCTTATGGAATCTAAAATGGAATCTAAAAGTTGCTACAGATTCTCCTTCTCTAAAGGGTTGCATGTTCTCCCTCCTCTAATAATCCTAGATGGTAACGTGGTTAAGATCATGGGCTTTCAAGCCAGACTGCTGGGGTTCAAACTCCTGTTCAGCCACTTTCTACTGAAATACTCTTCAAAAAGTTATTAAACTGATTTTACCTCAGTTCTATCATCTCTAAAATAGTACTGACCTTATCATTTATTTTCCAATTTATGAGTTATTCCTTATAAAGCACTCAGAGAAGTGCTTGGTTAAGTATTCAATGTGCTTATTAAGTATTCAATGAACAATGGCCACTATTCTCTACTTTTCTTTGGCTCAGTATTCGAAGGGAGTTAAAAACACAATGATTTGACTGCCAAACCGTTAAAATATATATATCCTAATGACAAAAATAAGAAAGAAAGAAAGAAAGAAAGAAAGAAAGAAAGAAAGAAAGAAAGAAAGAAAGCTTCCTGTAATAATATTAACTTTAATTTTCAAGATGGATTTCTGAAGCTGTTTTGTTGTACTGTAGAACAAAGCAAATAAGTAACTATATTCTATCATTTCTATTACTGACAACCAGTTTCTCAGCCTGAGAAAAAGAGAATACAGATATAAGGTAATAGAGGTTAGATAAAATCCTTGGAGACCTAAACTGGATTGGAAATGGAAGCAGGGACTTATGTATTTTATTTTTAAAGAGTATATGATGTATTTTATCTTTTTTAAAAAAAATCTTGAGTTGATTCACTGAAAAGTTCTAGAAACAATTTCAAACCCAGTAGCATTGAACACCTCATACTGAGATTATAGTTGTACTCTAGTACTGATAAAAAATAACCAGAGCCTCTTAGAGAAATACCTGGTTCCATGTTTAGATTCAGAAATGTACATAATAAATTGGAATATTTTTTTCACATCAGAAGTGTAAAGAACTCTAAGATCACACCACCCCCACCCCTACCCACCCCTCTTCCAAGAGAAACAACAACAACAACAACAACAACACTCAGGAGCCAACCTGAAGAGCCTTCCACTGCCAAAGTGGACATCTGGAACATTAATACAGGTAAAAAAAATCAATGGATTGAATCACATCAAACATTTTAAAATTCACAAATTGATATTAATATCCCCGCCACAAAAAAAAAAAAAATCTGCATTTGGAGTATGCTATTTACCAACCTAATATTTTGAAAACTAGCCAATGAAAAGAAAAAAAATCAAGCATTTTTTGTTTTTGTTTTTGTTTTTGTTTTTTCCTATATGAACCGTTATCACTGGTAGTAGAGTGGATATGCAGAAGTTTCTTTTTACATAAGACTATCAGCTCATAAATCGAAAGATGATAGAATTAAAATATAATAATTTTGTAATCTCTAAAGAATGACAGAACTAGAATTGGTCACTGATGGCTTCTTACATCACAAAGGACAAGATACTATATGATGCCTGGTGAAAGAATACAGTACCATCTGTGAAGAACTATTATTAAAAAAAATTCACACCTAAATCTTATAAATCCTCTAGGTCAGTACTCCCCAATAGAACTTTTTATCATTATAGGAATGTTTTAATTTTATTTTAAATATCCACATTAGAGGTTACCATATTGGAGAATGCATCAGATTTCTACTGATTTATAGAAAAACAGCAAAAAAAGAGCATATGAAAAGTTGCCAGAGGAATAAAATCAGCAAAATATCTGAGAAATCTCCTCAGTTATAAAAAGTCCAGGAGAGGGAGTGGGGAGATTCTAATAAACTAGTGGAACATAAGAGACATATCAATAAGGCACAGTATGTGAACTTATTTGGGATACTGACCAAGTAAGTAAAATGTAAATAAATAACATTTATGAGAGAATTGAAATTTTTAACACTAAATATTTTATAATATTAAAAAAATATTCCTTTGAGTACAAGAATAGTACTATAGTTAGTTTTTATGAATACTTATGCTTTAAAGATGCACATTCATTTATGGATTTTAAACGTGCTCTCTAGCGTTTACTTTAAAATAATAGAAGGGGGAAGTGGAGGTAGATGAAAAAAATTGTCCTTGTGTTGATAATTATTAAGGCTGAAATGCGTATGTGTAGATTCAAAATAAATGTCCACTTGATTTAGTAAATGTTAAGAATATATTATAATTAAACATTAAAAATGTATTAATGAATATTGCAACACAAGTTATTTTGAAAGGGGAAGGTATAGGATATGATGAAAGCACTCAAAACAATACCATTTTTGTATTTTCTAGCAATAAACCAAACATTCTGGCAAAGATTCAGACATTCCACCAATCAACTTGGATGAATATATTCAGCCTTAGATTTAAAAAAATGAATGGAGTTAGAAACTAAATCAAAGAACTTGGAAAATTATTGTGATGTTCACTCTTTTTCAGACCTCTGTGATAATACAGCATCTCTAAGTATAAAACTTCATTTTTGACACAGCTAGATTGGAGAACACAGGGTGAGACTGCAAGGGCAGTCGACTTCAAATTCTTCCCCTACCTCTTGATTTTCTGATCCATATTTGCTGAGATAGGGTTTCCAAAGCAGGCAATTAACCAGTTGCAGGAAGAATTGCTGCCTCCTGCATGGCATCTCAAAGTCAGGGACGGAGATGATCCCCTACATTTAAAGCTAGAAGACAAGTGTTTAGCTAGCTCCAATGAACATTTTCTGATCACACAGAAAAAAGAAGACTGAAACTGTTAAGTAAGCAAGAACCTGGGAATAAGTAAGTTGTGCATATTTGTCCCTTCCCCCAAGTCACCATCACCAGTTAGATTTAACATTATCTTATCACATGGAAAATAGATTTAACCTCTTCTCTTTGGAGAAAAAGTAAATAAGGAGGATGAAAATTTTTTTTTTTTAAAAAAAGAGCTAATTTCCCAATATTTCCAAAAGAGTAAAATATTTTACTTTATAGAAAGAGAAAAAAGAAAACTGGAGGAGGAATAAAATGATCCTCATTAACACATATGTGCCACCATGAGCTATGTAAAGATGCTAGGAAATAGCGAAGAGATCATTTGACTGGTTGAGAGAGTTCACAGAACATGCTATGATTTGTAGATTTAATAGAAATTAGATAAACAGAAAATGATTATTGAAAATTATTTATAAATCTATTTTAAATAATTAATATTTACAGAGATGCCACACACACACACACACACACTCCACAAAGAGAAAAGCTTGGCACCTGAGTTCTAAAAGCCACAAACTGTTTACAATAACATAAACACACTGTCTTTGTAATCTGGGAAACGGTTCTTATTCTCACGTCAAAGACATAGTGGTGGAAATATCTACCAGGAGCTAAACATCTCAGGTCTACTTTTCCCCTTGTTAAAAACAAACGATAAAAAAAAAAAATGTTTTTGATATTTGATACCATTACCCCCATGCTTCTCTTGCCCTCATCTGTCAAAAGGCAATGTTTTTAAGAGAGCGTCCAATTCCAGACTTTCATTGTTACCTGAAGTACCTTTAATAAGTGAATGACTCCTAGCAACTTAAGAGGCAATTGATTCACTTGTTTAAACTTCATAATTTTTAAGTGGCCAACATGAGTAATGTTCTTCCAGTTCTGCGAAAACTATAAATTTGACCAAAAAGAAAATGTTGGAATCACCAGAGTCACATTCATGTAACATCTCACCATTAGAATCCCAGTCTCTTAATACCCATTCTTGACTGCATTCCAGTAGTCAGATGCCAAACCCATCAAAGCTTATTCAGCAACTGGCAAGAAAATTGGCAGAATAAGTTGTGATTAATAGCCAAACTGAGACCAATCTCTGCTGATGTCTGTTGCATACCTACAAATAATTTCCCTTTTGCTTACAAGTACTAAAGACCTTCTTGTCTGAGGGAGTCTTTGTTGGGATCATTTCTTTTCATGTTGCAAATTCTTAGAAAAGAAAATAAGTTCATATAAACTGGATGAACTAATTGGTTACATACAAAGGTTTGGACTTGCCCTACTAGGAGGCTTAAAGACTGAGACATGCATTCTAAGGGGGACAGCAATGGGTATTGGTAAATAAATAAGAAGTAATGGGAGTGGTGAGTGATCTCGTTTGGGTGAAAGGCAAGATTAAAAAGAATAAGGTTGGAAATATGAATTTGCTTTAGATTATGAAGGACCATAGTCTCTAAGATGAAAATTTAGGATATTTCTCTGTATAATGAGAAACACTGAGAGAGTTTTGAGAAATAAAGATAACTAAGTTTGGCTTTAATGACAAAATATAACAGCAGAAAAAGAATTGGAGGAACAAAAAAGCAGAAGTATAGCCAGTGGTTAGGAGTGTATAGCCATAGATTAGGCTAATAAATTATGGAAATGTGGCAAAGAAAATAAATTTAGACATGATAGGCAAATTAGGAAGACATTTCTGAGATGTAGCTAATGGATTTGGAAGTGAGTGCATTTTAATGGTGTTCCTTTAGAGTCAAAGACACTACGACTTTTACAATTAAATAAATAATTTTGAGCTTTGAAAATTTTCATCATGGAATAGAGAGAATAATGCTAAAAAGGATAAGAGTCTTGTGGTATTTTGAGGAGCATTTATGGCCTTAGCATGTTGACAATAATATAGTCTTAGTAGCTGCTTATTGATGATAAAAATAAACAAATTCCCACCCTACACAACCCAAACATCACCCGGCCCTATCAGTGCTACTTTTATATTTATGCCCCTATTAGAATGGCTCTGAGTTCCATATAATTTCAAGAATTTAGCTCCCTAAAAATTTTCACCATTTATTTCTTGGCTTTCCCAAAGACATGTCTCCATGTGACTAGTAAATCAGTGTGACAGAGTCACCCAGTTATATCTAAGATATCCTTTGCTGGCTCTGGGATTCAATTATTAACTTTTAATGCATTCCTAATCTTTTGAAGGCAGGTCACTTTGAAATCAACTGCTGCCACTGCTCACAGGTCTTGCTAGGTAAACACCAGTGACCATGTTGGAAGTATCCTTTTTTCCTGCTTCCAGTGCTGCAGCTTTCATGGAGCCAACCAGAACAGAAAAGTGATGAGGATACGTGCCTTCTCCTCAGATCTATACCACACTTTATCACAGGGATCATGAAAGGGATCTGCTTTGGCCCAAATTCTCAATAACTCGGGAAAAAAAAAAAAAGATTTTTCAACTTCTGCTTTATATACGTCTAAATAAACAAGGTTAAATCTTGCTCAAGGAGAGTAGGGAAAGAGGCAAAAATATGTTCTCCAATGTCTCTAAGTCCCGTCCCTTCTCAAAACCCTGTCCTTAAACACAATTATTCTCACATCATCAAATGCAAATAAAACTTGCCTCTGTCCATGGGGTCTGGAGTGAGGAGGGAGATGATATTATAGGTTTGATTGGGAAAATAACTTCATTGGATTTAAAACCCCTTACCTGGAATCCTTTGGGCCAGACGTGTTTCAGAACTCAAAATGTTTTTGATTTTAGATAAAAAAGCACAATATACAATATAACACAACCATTAATATGTCTTTAGCAAAATGTGTGACTATTCATACAAAAAGAAAAGAAAAGACTATGTATCACTTCCTATCAACTCAGGTCGAGAGAGTTTGACACCAAATGAATCATAAAAACATTTTTGATATTGAGGGGTATTTGGATTTTAGAATTGCAGATAAGAGATTGTGGACCTATATCATGGTCTTATGGCCTGTTCATAAGCCAAAGTGGCTGTATCATTGCTATTTACTGTTAAGTATTTCTTTAGTTTGGATGGTGGTAGAAAATGATCTTTGGTTAAATGTCCCAGGTCTTTTTTCATAGATTATTACAACACTAATTATTCATCAAGAATGAAAACATCAGAATTTACTTAATCATTCTTCCTTTAGCTTTACTGTACATTTTACTTAAATTAATTTTGCTCTCATATTAAGAAAGAACATCTACTTTGAAAATGTCATTTTAATATTCTTATATAGTTTTTAGATTTGTATATAGCCACAGAAGGATATTTTTAAAATTATATCTATACACTATATAACAGAGATGTATTGGATTTTAAAGGGATTAATAAAAATGGGCCAAGGCATGATGTCTAAAAAGAATGGACACAAAGGATAGGATGAAGACCTAATGTATCATAAAGAGAGAAAGTCTAAATTTTAGCTTGTCTGTCTTTGCTGGGGCCTGACTTCCTTTTTGTTAGCTCAATCTAAATACCACATTTTTGTGAATATGCATCACATTTATTTTGAATTATTTAATTTAACTTCCTTTCCAGATGAACTAGCTTTATTAAATGCTTGCCATGGATGGGCAAACAGAGTTTATGCAGGCTATAAATATCTATGATTAGTTTGGTATAGTATATTGCAATCTAAGGTGTAGTAATTATGCATAATATTTTCTCCTAAGCTTGATAAACCATTTGGGAACAAAAAAAAGAAAAAAAAATCCTAGAAAGTAATTTAGGCAAACTCTATGAATGTATGATATTTTCAAACCTTATATTTCTCTGAGATCCTGATTATACACACAAACACACACACACACACACACACACACACACACACATACACATATACATACAGTCACACAATTTAAGTCATGAGCTAAAAAAGAAAAAGTTTTACTCTATATGCCTTAAAAATGGGTATAATCTAAAAGTTATATTACTTGTGATATACCAGTTTTGATCCCTCTAACATAGTTACTAATTTTGGTGTGATACTCAGGCCACTTCCGCAAACCAAATGATCTGCTATATCTATTATTTCAATATATATAATATACATGTACAGTGTTTAACATATGTGCATTGCTGAGCTTTTACATAACCGCTCATTTTATATTTCTAACCACCATTGTTTTATGTTATACATATCCATGTATGGTATAACTTCTTTGTACCAAACACTCTAGAAATTATACACAGAATTAAAAACTTAGCCCTGCTATTAAAGGCCTCGGAATCACTGCAGATGATAGTACATGTACAAATCTATTTCTGTCCATTTGGATTCTCCACTGCATTTCACACTAAGTATTCTCTAACACAATATATATTATCTGCCAACCCCCAGCCATTCTCCCAGTTCTCAAACCCAAAACCTCAATAGTCATGTTAATTTCATTTTATCATATGCAATATTCACTAATTTGTTTGCTAGTCATCCATTTGTTTAATTTATATATGTAACTTACTATGCAAATACCTACTATGTACTAGAAAACAAATAACAAAAAAACATAAAATGGGAAGCATCCTCTTAATAAATTCACAGAAAATAAATTACAGTGTATTAGATATTCTCAAACAGAGTTGGGGAAAATGCTATAGTAGGAATGGAGCAATTCTGCGACACATCCTGGCTATATGGCCATGGCCAATTACCTTGCCTCTCTGAGCCTCAGTTTACCCAGTTATAGTGGAAGGACATATACATTCCTTCATCATACTTTGGAAAAGAAGATTACATGAGGAGAGCCACACAGAGACATTAGCACAGTGCGTGACAAATAATAGCATCTGAGAAATGTTACCTATTATTATCATTAGTTTTTTTAATGTTGCAAAACAAGATCATTTGCCATCATTTAGGTAGGGCTATAATCTATGGTTCTTTCCTTATAGAAAAAAAAAAAAAAACTTCTGGAGAAACCGCACAGGAAAAAGCATGTAGTATCATACACCTGTGTCTACAGAGGTAAGGGTTCTGATTTGGGGGAGCTCTACACTCTTTTTAATGGCTTTCCATCAAAGGAAGAATAAATTGAGAATGATTAAATTAAGTGAACTGGAGAAAGCCTATTACTAATGTAAATCATTATAAAAGCTTCAGTAGGCAAAGAAGTAAAAAACTAGAGAATATAATGTAGTATCTTTGGATAGTCTTCTGGTAGACAATTAAATTGCTAAAAGTGAGACGGTACCATTAATAATTGCAATTTCATTTAGATATAATTATTCATTGTGGTCTCGCTAGCTTTCTTAAGCTTAAAAGTGGAAGTGACCCTTTTTTTCTAACTGTACTTATTCCTCTGAGTATTTAAAATTGTCTCCATTTATCTTCATTCACCTTGTACCCAGTGGATAAGAGGATACTTCTTTGTCTCTTTAAGATGAGAGTATCAGATGAAAACATTCATTCCTCCATAAAAAGACTAAGAGTACCTACCTCCCTGGAGATAATAAATATGCTTACTTATTACATGTCTAGTATGACAAGTGAAAAAAATATTTCTAGACAGAAAAGTCTGAAAAACAGTGATGAATTATGGTGGACTATAATGGTTCTAAAACAGCCCAATTCTCTACTCAAAATATGTCACAAATTAAGAAGAAAAAAAAAAGACACTTCTTTAGCAAAATGCTTAAAAAGCCACTACCTAATAATTACTGTGTGACTACCTACCAAACGCATAATTATGTCCTCTGTTTATAGAGTTTTTTTTAGTTACAAAAAACTTTCATGGTCACTACCTTTTATGATTAAAATAATAGCAATAATACTTAAGATTTATTGAGAGTACTTACTATGTGCCAGATGCTTCCCATAAATTATCTCCTTTAACTCTCACGATAACTCTGATGTGGTTCCTATTATTCTATAATTTACAGATCAGAAACTGAGATTCGGAAATGCTAATTTGCCTAAGCTTTTGCAGATACTGAGTTATAAATCCAATTCCTGAATCATCTCCTTAAGTATGACCCTATGCAGTTTCTCTTAAAAGCTTAACCTCTGGCAAGGTAACAGGACAGGTATTTATTTATTTATTTTTAACTTTTAAGTAATTTAAAAAATAATAGCATCCAAGAAGTCAAGTCATTTGGACAGGAAGGCATAGTTGGTCAGAGGCAACAGGGACAGGACTTTCAGCTGTGAAAAGGAGTCCGTGACTTTGGGAGTGATAGCCAGGTGTTGCCTTTTCATGCAATCACAAAGCAGAACACAAAAATAGCATACTATTAACTTTTTTTTTTTTAATTTAGATAATGTTTCAACCAACTAAAATTTCTAGCTTTATAAAGGTGGACTCAGTTCCTATTTTGTGGCTAACTTAGGTTTACTTGTTTTTTTTTTCCGAAATCTTGAAATCACTTATTCTTTCTAATCAACAATGTAGTCACCAAGATGTGTGTTTTTGTACGTACAAATGTGTGTGGACAGACACAAATACAGAGACACACAGACACATACATAATCACATTTATACACACAGTGCATTTTTAAACCCATAGCTCTATTTTAACTTCAGAACTTTAATTAGCAATGAGATCACTGACCATATTGTTAACATTTGGAAAGAGAACTAATGAAAATATAAATTCAATGGTGTCTCTAATGTCTTTAATGAAGGACAACAAGACAAGAGAGGAATAAAAATCTGTCCCCAGATTTCATTAGAAAGCATTTCAAGCTCATCAGATTTATAAATACTTTAATGTTTGAGTTTGGTGAACAATGCAAGAAGCTTCTAAAAACAATAAAATGACTGGAAAGCATTCAGTGAAGTAGTCAGGTTAAAGCATTGAGTTTTAACAAATCCTCAATGTACCTTAGAAATCATTTAACTAAAAGAACATAGATTTGGCACAGAATCAGGGTGTTCTAATGTTTTCATTGCTGTCCTGGTTCAAACAGGCAATTATGCAGGTCCAAATCACAAAATAAGTGATTCAAAAGTTGCATGTCTGAATGAAATAACATACACAAATTCAATGTAATTCTGAAGCTTAGCTAATCTAACTCACATCCTCCATACAATAAAATCTCTAGTTGTAGATGTGAGCCAATTCTATCTTAATACTCGTTAGTGGTTCTAATGAATTTAAGCAAATTTTTGAAAAAGCATTATGAAGCTGATTTTTTACTGCCACCCTTGATCTCTTAGGCATAAGGTCTTATATATTAATCTACAAGTTGCAAACAATGATAAAAATGTACATATAAACTGAGATACCTGTTCTAAAAGAAAACAATATAATGCTATAGGCTTCAATAATAACTGGGTCTGAAATTGGGTGCAGGGAAGGTATTCTGAGGAAATAATTCCAAATGTGATCTTAAGTCTGATAAAAGTTCACTATGATCAAGAGAGAAGGAAAAAGGAAATAGACAGGATAACATAATAAACGTTTATAAATTTTAGACAACATGGAGCTCTAAAAAAATTGAAAGGTCTAGGTGGTCAAAGCTCAGAGACTGAGGTAGCAAGAAATGCTCTATAATGCAGGAGAGGTAGAGGGCAAAATCATGCTTGACCATGTAATATGTGTTAAGAATTTTCTGGTTTTCTTTTACAGCAGTGAGAACCATTGGAAAGTTTGTGTGTGTGTGTGTGCGTGTGTGTGTGTGTGTGTAGACATGTGAGGAGAAAGAGGGTAAAATAGTAGTAAATTTGGGAAAGAGGTATCAATTAAAGAGAATCAGTTTGGTATGATTTTTAGATGCCATCAAGAGCAATAATGTAGGAAGAAATGCCTTAACTCCTAGTTACTTCCCTTGAATCCCCCACTATACCATCAATTTCCAGTTTGTATTCAGTGGTTTCTTTACCTGAGGAATTAATTTCCTGCTATGTACAGACTGGTCATTTCACCAACTGTTGTTCTTGGTGATTTACAATGAAGGCAAACCAGTTTTAAAGTCAAATACTAAGTGGTGTAGAACCTTCTGGTTGTCTTCCAAGTATCCCATTCACCTTTCTCGGAGACACAAGTTCCATACAGATATTTATCCCCGCCCCATACAGGTAATTACCTCAAAGGAACATGTAGAAACAGCTACATAAAACTGTGAGGTCTAGTGAAAAATAAAAATGCAGGTCCTTCATTAAAAACAAATTATTAAGAATATTGAGATGATGTTAGCACTGTATTAAACTAAGAATGACACTCTTCTAAGCTAGGGGTCCTGTGCTAACATGAGACTGCATGACCATGAGATTAACCCAGGAATTTGGTCTGTCACAGCCAAGAGTGAGCCTGATTGGCCTAGAAATGATTATAGGGCCCAAACCTCATCAATGAAACATGGGGGCAAGGATGTAAGTTCAGTGGCTTCTGTGAATGTTCATGTTTCTTAGGACAGAATGTTAAAAAGAGCCAATCTCTTTACTTCCTCTTATTATTCTTTTTGGATTTGTTGGCTACAAATTTTGCATCCATCTTGAGTGAAGCAAATGTTTAAGATAGCAGAGACCAGAAATAAAAAGAACTGCTGTAGTTGATCACATTGTTGTGCCATTTTCTTTGTCATTTATTATTTTGAGTTAGTTTTTTTGTTATTAGAAGGCAGAAGCATTCTAACTGACAAAAATAATAAAGTCTCTCAAATTAAATTTGCGAAAAGCATTATTTTTTCAGTTAATATTTGGTGCATTGTTAAATATTTTTAGAGCTGTATATGCTTGGAAAAAATGGGTATTAGCTAGGATAACATAAGTTGGTAGTTTATTTCTCGAACAATAAAGAGATTATATGACAAAATAAAGTGCAATAAATTTATTTATGTTGGCATATTATAGAAGGATCAATGTTTAATTGCAAGGTAACTGCCAGGTTAGTGACAATATTTCAGGCTTGCTCCTCTAACATGACATTTGAACATGTATTTTGATGCTATTTTTGTTAGAAAGATTTGTAATGAAACAAGATATCATCTAGAGCTCTCAAAAGGCAAAAGAAAATGACCACATACTGCAATCAGATAAGCAAGTGTCAGACAAGACAGCAACTATGAAAATTAACCAGAATAAAATTATGTAAAACAAGAGTGTTTTCCCTGAAGAATTAATTAGAGTAGCTATCCCAACCTGCAACACCTTCTCCATTCCTATCCTTCTCAGTTTCTATATGGTTACGTATATCCTTTAAACTTTAACAAAAGAATACCACGAGATCTATTTACTTTACTGTAGTGAGTCCATAGAGTAACAAAACCAAGACATTTTGGTTTCATCCACTGAACAAAGTTATTTTTAGGAAAAGAAGTGAGCACAACATATGTTCACATCTAGTTGTTCTGGGTCCCAGAGGCAAGAAAGGGGCAAAGTCAAGTTTGATTCCAGGTCTGACTTTGAAGACTCTGTTCTTAATTCATGAAAATCAAAATCTTCACTCATATATAAAGTCATAGGTATAATGGAAGGAACCTCACAATGCTGAGCCAATAAGAAATAGGAACAAAAGCTACA
>NW_011888811.1:4045644-4048069 GCF_000151845.1 Pteropus vampyrus
ATGGGATAACAGAGTGAAGAATAATGTGGTAAATCTGATAATTCCAATACCTTAGCCACGGAGGCAGGGATAAATCCAGAAAGTGTTGTTTTAAGGTGACAACAGAAAATGTAAGTGGAAATATCCAGCAAGCTGCCCTGTAATGGAAAGTAAAATATAGATCTGAGAGGTATCCTCATGGAGTGAATGGCCTGATTATTGATGGCCTCTCCAAAGCAGAGAGCATGGGCAAAGAACCACAGAGACATTTGTGCTTCCTCAACTCTGAGGCAGCAGTTCATTTCTTTGCCCGGAAAGTTCTTATCCACTTTCCCACCTGTAAATTTTTTACTTACTGTAAAGTTTCGGTACAGAAGTCATTCTAGCATGGCTTTCTCTGACAACTGCAGAGTATTTTCTCTTGTTTGCTCCTTGAGCACCTATTTATTCATTAATCAAGTAATCATTGAGTCCCTCCTTTCGTCTTAATGGTGTTCTAGGTGTAAAGGAACCAGTGGTAAACAGAACAAGTAATGTCTTTGCTTATATGGCATGCTTACATTCTAGTTTGGTTAGATAGCATATCAATCAATCAACTGTTCAATCAACCAAAATATGTATTTCAGGTAGTGATGAATGTGTTTCAGTGGAGGCTATTTTAGATTTTGTAATCAGAAAAGCTCAACTGACAAATGTCTTTTGATCAGACATCTAAAGAAAGTAAGTGAGGAAACTTACCGACAAGGAGAATGTTCTAAGCAGAGTGATCAGCAATTACTCTGACCTTGAGTGGGAGCATGCTTAGCATGTTTGAGAATCAGCAATGAAGCTAATGTGACTGGAGTTGAATGGACGTGTTTGGAGTAGTGGTGAGTGGCACGAAAGAGTCTGAGAAAAATTTTCGAGATCCAGATCTTCAGAGTCTTATGGGCCATTCTCAAGGATTTGGGAAGCCACTGGAGGGTTCTGATTGGGGCAGGCAACTAGTCTCTGTGCCGACTCCAATCTGCGATCTCATGAGCATGAGTGTCAGCAAGGAAGTGAAGAAGGCCTGAGATACCAGTAGCTCTCAGTAAACAATGTTAAAATGTGGGTCTACGGCCATGCCACCCTGAACAAGACCAGTCTTGTCTGATCTCGGAAGCTAAGCAGGGTCGGACCTGGTTAGTACTTGGATGGGAGACCACCTAGGAAGACCAGGTGCTATAGACTTAAAAAATAAGGTATAGTAAACTGACAAGATCCTTGCAATCTGTGAGGTCAACCAAGGGTTGCCCTGCCTAAAAATAATAAAAACAAACAAATAAATAAAAATAAAAATAATTTTTTAAAAATGTAGAGATAATGGAGATAATGATATGTTTTTTAAAAAGTATGTGTTGGGATTTTTAGGGAGATAAGGGACTAAGAAGTAAACAGCCAAGGGGGTAAAGGAGAGAAAATAAAAAACTTTCTAGTACATACTTCAGTGCCTATTTCCTCCAGCAGGCTGTGCACTCTTATCCAGCTGCTCATGACTCACAGCTAGCTGCCCCCTTCTCCTAAGAACATCCCTAGGCTAGATGGCATCTCCTCACCCAGGATGTTGAGCCTTCCTCCCAAAGCTTCTTTATGGCCAATGGTTGACAGGTATAGGAAATAAAAAGGCAGCCCTTTTGCCTCTGAGAGGGAACAACTCCGCATTGCAGTTTATATTCTAGGGCTCTCGTCTGTGCGTTAGACCCAAGATCACATCTTTGCTCGGTTCCACTTTTCCACCCCATCTGGTTTCACAACACTGCTTCTAGAGAATTTTCCTAAGGAACACTTCCTCAGTCAGTCACTTTCAGGCTTTGCTTCACAGAAACCTGACTTAAAAGAAGTCTTGCATTTTCTGTTATTTTCATTTTCCACAGGACCTAATAAAATACGGAGTATGCCATCAGTGCATAATAAATGTTTGCTAAATTTAAAAACAGATAAGAGTTGTTAAAATGCTTAGAGAATGCTCTCTATTAACATCAAGAAATACCATGTCATATTTTAGCTTTCAGGGTACTTATTTCTAATTAAATAATTTGAGTAAAACTGACAGAATAAGATTACATATGCATATGCAATTATTTTATTTGTACTTTATGAGTAAATAATTCATATTTTATAATGAGTCACTTTCTATGTTTAAGATAACTAACTACACATATGTGTCACTTCTTGATCTATAAAACAAATAAGAAATTTTCCAAATTAACTTGAGTACTTTTTGCCTCCTCTTAAGACTCTTAGTAGATACCAATGAATATGCTAAACTTTATCATTTGCTATCTCCCATGACATTTAATTTCAGTCACCTGACTACCCAGGAATGTTGAGAAAAAAATTGATTATTTGCTGAGGAAGTGCATTTTAAACCTAATGCACATGATGGGATGAGATAAGGCACTAGAATATTCTATGCTTATTTGAA
>NW_011888811.1:4048119-4053461 GCF_000151845.1 Pteropus vampyrus
AGGCAACTAGTCTCTGTGCCGACTCCAATCTGCGATCTCATGAGCATGAGTGTCAGCAAGGAAGTGAAGAAGGCCTGAGATACCAGTAGCTCTCAGTAAACAATGTTAAAATGTGGGTCTACGGCCATGCCACCCTGAACAAGACCAGTCTTGTCTGATCTCGGAAGCTAAGCAGGGTCGGACCTGGTTAGTACTTGGATGGGAGACCACCTAGGAAGACCAGGTGCTATAGACTTAAAAAATAAGGTATAGTAAACTGACAAGATCCTTGCAATCTGTGAGGTCAACCAAGGGTTGCCTTGCCTAAAAATAATAAAAACAAACAAATAAATAAAAATAAAAATAATTTTTTAAAAATGTAGAGATAATGGAGATAATGATATGTTTTTTAAAAAGTATGTGTTGGGATTTTTAGGGAGATAAGGGACTAAGAAGTAAACAGCCAAGGGGGTAAAGGAGAGAAAATAAAAAACTTTCTAGTACATACTTCAGTGCCTATTTCCTCCAGCAGGCTGTGCACTCTTATCCAGCTGCTCATGACTCACAGCTAGCTGCCCCCTTCTCCTAAGAACATCCCTAGGCTAGATGGCATCTCCTCACCCAGGATGTTGAGCCTTCCTCCCAAAGCTTCTTTATGGCCAATGGTTGACAGGTATAGGAAATAAAAAGGCAGCCCTTTTGCCTCTGAGAGGGAACAACTCCGCATTGCAGTTTATATTCTAGGGCTCTCGTCTGTGCGTTAGACCCAAGATCACATCTTTGCTCGGTTCCACTTTTCCACCCCATCTGGTTTCACAACACTGCTTCTAGAGAATTTTCCTAAGGAACACTTCCTCAGTCAGTCACTTTCAGGCTTTGCTTCACAGAAACCTGACTTAAAAGAAGTCTTGCATTTTCTGTTATTTTCATTTTCCACAGGACCTAATAAAATACGGAGTATGCCATCAGTGCATAATAAATGTTTGCTAAATTTAAAAACAGATAAGAGTTGTTAAAATGCTTAGAGAATGCTCTCTATTAACATCAAGAAATACCATGTCATATTTTAGCTTTCAGGGTACTTATTTCTAATTAAATAATTTGAGTAAAACTGACAGAATAAGATTACATATGCATATGCAATTATTTTATTTGTACTTTATGAGTAAATAATTCATATTTTATAATGAGTCACTTTCTATGTTTAAGATAACTAACTACACATATGTGTCACTTCTTGATCTATAAAACAAATAAGAAATTTTCCAAATTAACTTGAGTACTTTTTGCCTCCTCTTAAGACTCTTAGTAGATACCAATGAATATGCTAAACTTTATCATTTGCTATCTCCCATGACATTTAATTTCAGTCACCTGACTACCCAGGAATGTTGAGAAAAAAATTGATTATTTGCTGAGGAAGTGCATTTTAAACCTAATGCACATGATGGGATGAGATAAGGCACTAGAATATTCTATGCTTATTTGAAAGCCCATAATTATATTTGACTTCCCTGGGAAAAAATACTAATTAGGAAATTCTATTCTCTATCCAGTTCAGAAAGCCTGATTTTTTTGTAGTATATAGGGATAAACCCCGTCCTTTCCATCCTGTCCTTTCCATTCACTCCAATGCTTTTCACTCGTTTTCATGAAAAATTTCACAATTCTTTTGGGCGTCATCTAGTCTACATTTTTTAGTTTGGGCTCATGCACTTTCAGGTTTTATTTCATTTTGTTTTGCCATTGAACTTTCCATCCTATTAACCCCATGTAATATGTTTCTTGCTACATGCTTTATGATCACATATCCATTTTCAATTGCCAATATAAATGAAAAATCCTCACTAATTAGAAACTTTATTATAACCATTCCAATGAAATATAACTGGAAATCATTAGCCTCGCTAATTTCATAATATTATTTCAAGATTACCATACTGGTGAATCTATTTCAACATTATTAGAAGTATTGGGCTAGGTATTACTTGCAAAATTAAGCTATCTGGTCATTTTCCTCAGTTCTTGTATTTTTTAAATGAAAATTTCTGTATATATTGGTCATTGACTATGCATAAGTTTCTGTGGGAAGAAAGATGTGTGAGAATCCCCAGTACTTAAAAAGCTCACTGTCATCCCGAAGAGAATCACATATATGCAGTACATAAGGTCACTATCAGAATTAGACAATAAATTATGAAATAAACTTTCCTTTGGTCCTTTTCTTTGTTCCCCACTGCTTACAAAATCAAAGAAATGCCATAAGCTGGCACTTGTTAACCTCTAATCCTTGTATTTCTGCTGTTCATATTTTCTTGTACTTATTACTAAAAAACAGTCATCCAAAAACACTGTAGCAATGAGTGGAAGATACAGAAAAGTAAAAGGAAAATCTCCTTAATTACAGTACCAGAAAAAAAAAAAAAACATAATTAACATTTTGTTTTATAAGCATCTTGCCTATTTCTATGTGTACTCAAAGTTATATTTGATAGCAATACCAAAATGAATGTTACTTACCCTCACTTCCCTGTCTCTTTACAGCTGTTTTTGCCAATGCTTTATGCCATTCCATTGTATGGATGCTCCACAATTCATTTTACCAATCTCATGAGATTAGACATTTAATGTATATCAAACTTTTTTGTTATAGTGGTCTGATAACTTCCATTCACATGAATCTTTATGCACACACCTGACTATTCTTAAAGAATAAACACCTAGAGGTGAACAATTGCCAAAAGAGATTGAACTTGTTTTCATTAGCTTTTAGGCCACTTGTAATTTGTTTTGTCCATTCGTCTATTAGTAGCATTGTATTTTATCTTAAAAATAAACACTTTGTTATTATATATTTGTTTGTAATATATGTAAAATTCATATCTCAGTTTATATTTTTTGATTATTTCAATTATTTCTTGTTATATAGGAGTTCATATATATACATATATACATTTGTGTGTGTGCTACATTTATCTCTATATTAATTTGAGTTTTTTGATTATTTAAATTATTTCTTGTTATATAGGAGTTTATATATATATATATGTATATATATGTACATTTGTGTGTATGCTACATTTAGGTCTATATTAGTTTTGGGTTTTAGACTTAGGTCTATGATCCACTGAGAGTTAAATTTACATATAGGTGAGATAAGGGTTGAGGTTTTGTGTCTTTTTGTTCTTTATTGTTTTGCATATAGATATTAAATAATTTCAACATCATTTGTTGAAAATATATTCTTTCCCTTCAATTACTTTGGCATTCCTGATATATTCTATTAAGTTTTATGTCAACGGAACAATATTTTGATTACTATAGGCCTATAATGAGTCTTAAAATGAGGTTAAGTCGTCCACTATTGTTCTTTTTTCAAGTTCTTTTAAACATCCTTTATGTTTCCATAAAAAATTCAGAATCAGTTTGTCAATTTTTGCCAAAAAAAAAAAAAAAAAAGAAAAGAAAAACACTTTCGTAATTTTTATTGGGAGTAAATCTAGATGAATTTAAAGAGATCTGACATCTTAATATTAAATTGTTCAATTCATGATTATGATGCATTTCTTTTTATTTAGTTTTTCCTTAATTTCTTCATTGGTTTTATATTTTTCAAAGTACTGGTTTCACATTTTTAAAATTATTTGTATTTCACATATTTAATTCTATTTTAAATATTTTAAATTTTACTTTCTGCTTATTTGTATCTAGTGTATTGAAATTCAATTGATTTTTTTTTCATATTGATCTTGTATTCTACAACTTTACTAAAATCACTGAATAGTGATAGTAGTTATTTTGGTAAAATTCTGTTGAATTTACTTGCATAGATGATCAAGTCATCTTCAATAAAAGTTTATCCTTTCCTAGTCAGTGTATTTTTTTATAGATATTTATTTTCATATTTCATTGGATGGAATGCTTAGAGCAAAGTTGACATCTTTGCCTTGCTACTGATTCTAGAGAAAAAAACATTTAGTTTTTCACTATTATAAATTTTAACTGTAGGTTTTTTTCCAAAGATACCCTTTTTATAGGTTTAACAATTCGTCTTCTTTTTTGTCTGCTTGAAATTTTTATCATTTTTTAATCAAAAATAAATGTTCAATTTTTAAAAAATGATTTTTCTGCAATATTCAGATGATGTTTTTTTTTTTTTTCATTTTTAATCAGAATTACACTGATTTTTCCAATGTTAAACCAACCTTGCAGTCCTTTGCTATATTTAACTTGGTCATAATGAATTACCTTTTGTGTTTTTTGTTAGAATTTATTTTGTATAAGTTTGTTTAGATTTTTACTTCTATGTTCATAGCAATAATTCTCTACAGTTTTTCTGCAATATTCTTATCCGATTTTGGGGTTAGAGTAACTAAGGTCTTACAGAGTGATTTGGGGAACGTAACCTATTCTTTCTTCCTTTATTTATTTACTTTTGGAAGAGTTTGAATAAAGTGCTGTTATTGCTTCTTTAAATGTTCGAAAGAATTCAGCAATGAATCCATCGAGCCTGTAAATCTCATTTTTTAAAATGTGTTTGTTTGTGTCTATACAGCCTTAAAGTTTTTAACTAAAAATCCAACATATTTATGGTTATAGAACTACTCAGGTTATCTACCTCTTCTTGAATGAGATTTGGTAGTTTGTGACTTTCAAAGAAATTAGTATTTATTTAATCTTATATTGTCTTTACTAGATATATCAGTATTCATCAACAACTCTAGCACATATAAGGTATCTTTTCCTCATTTCTAAAATTGATGCTGGTCATTTTCCTATTTATATTCTTAGCCTTTGCAATTGGATGATAAAATGGGAAAAGAAACACATGTCATATAGATTAATTGTTCATCTGAGAGTCTTCCAATAACTTTTCAATCTATCCAATGGTTACTGAATTTCTGTGTGCCCTGTCTGCCATATTTCCTTCTTCTCCATGGACTGAGTTCTTTACTGGCATGGTTTCATATTTCCCATTGTTGGGACACAAAGGGTTTTAACTAGTACACGGCCAGTTTTTATTTGTAATATTCATATTGGCAGGCTTAAGGTTTGAGTCACACAGGACCTTAGCATTACTCAAGACCTGGGATGGGTGACATGCTTTTGTGCCCAGTCCCACAGTTAGTAGTTGAATATTTTTAGATCTCATTTCACAGAAATGACAACTATGTGATGTCAGCCTTTATGCAGGGAGCCTAGTTCTATTTTCTGCTATTCACACTACCCATTTTCTCTGCCGAGGTTTCTGTGCGGGCTTTGAGAACCCAGCTTTTAAGTCAGAGACTGATTCTGGGTCTTTCTGCTTCAATTCTAGTTTACTAGTATGGGTTTGAGTTTCTTTCTCATTTCTAGAACTTGGA
>NW_011888811.1:4053546-4057885 GCF_000151845.1 Pteropus vampyrus
GATTAGAACTTGCCATGAAATAGGACAAAAAGATCTCTAGAAGAAAGGAGGAGAAAAGTATGTTTTAGAAGAAAATCAAGAAGGCATTAACTCTACGCAGTAATGTCTGAGTTTCATTAAACATATTTTTGTCTATTTAGTACCTAAACATTTGTATATATATGTGTATATATCCATATACACATATATATGTATATATATTCTCCATAGCCTATTACTTTCAAATAACTGTGAATCCCCGCAATATATATTTCTCTTTAGGATAAAGTCAACAAAAACATTTCAGAATCTCTATAAAACAGTGACTCTCAAATATGAGAGTGAACAATTATTTTTTTCCACAATCTATTCAGTATTGATGGTATGGATAAAAATATCTTCTTAGGACAATTATCTTGCGAACTTAAGATTTTTGAGATCTTATGTTAATTCTGTGTGGGAGGACTGCCTGACAAGCTTAATTTTTTTGCTCCAGATAACTTACCTCTCAACTTGTCAAGTGTCTCATGTGAGATTCAGTGTTAAACAAAGAGTCACATTGAAAGACTTATACAAGTGGAAAGTTTAAAGTAAGGTAAGATATAGTTCCCATTAATGAAGAGAAAAAATTCTATAACCTCAGAGATAATCTTGTCTCTTTCATGAAAATAATTTACAAACGGGCTTTCTCTAATTTAGTCAAGTCTTTGTTACAGCTCTGGATAAATATGAAAGGGGGTCAAATTAATTTTTTTTTTCAGTTCTATCTCAATTCTTCAATCCTGCTTTTGAAACATTTTAATATTTTCTCCTTTTTATATTAACATAAGCTGGGACAATAAATGTCTATTATTTAAACCGATCGAGCCAAAGTGTTGACAATGACACCATATCACACAATGAAGAACATATGATTTATGAAGCATAGAAAGCCACTTCCGTTTGTGTGACTGAAAAGTAAGGACGTCTGGCTTTCTGAAGGCCACTCCAGTACTTTCATTCCTTTTGGAAAATGCATAGGAAATTTTAATAGCTTGGGTATCCAGCTTTCACTTGATATATCTGTTGCTATTCGATACTCTGACATTTTCTAAGGAGATATATGAAATAATACTGTTTGCACGAAAACTACAATTGTTTATCAATAGCTATCCTGTCATGCTTATGAAGCAGCTCAATGCCTAACACATATTAGTCATCAGTAAAAATATTTGCCTATAATAACAATAATACTATTTGTTAATAACATATTAATAATAGTTATTAATAATCTCAATATCAAAATCATTTTCTGTAGTCAGGAAATGCTACTCTGCTAATGTTCTCTCCCTTGCCCTGTTTTGAAATATCTCAAGAATTTTCTCTTCTCCCTTACTTTGCAATTCAATTCTTATCAAATGATGATCTCCATGACTATTATAAATGTTTAAAATAAAAGTTTTAATATTTCTAGTCTGAAAATGATCATTAACTTTTAGTGTGCAACAACATGTATAATTGTAAATCTTGTTCCTTTCGACCTTGATTCTTTTATATATATAAGTGTGTGTATGTGTATATACATACATATACATATATGCATATATATACATACATATATACATACACATATACATACACATACACATATACATATACATATACATATGTGGCAACATATGAATTCAAGTTCCATGAGATCAAACACTGAATGTTAGTACATTAAAATCTCCAGTATACTATTAAGAACAGACCGAAGATGCAATGAACAGCTGATGATGATGGCGATGGTGACAGTGATATATCTTCCAGCTCTTCATGGAAGTTGGATTCTTTCCAATGTTTACATGCAATGAATCTATGACATTTAATAGTAGGATTAATAAATTAGGTGTTATTAAGGAATTTAAATTAAAAAAAGTCACATATCATAATAGATATTCTTCTGAAAATCAAACTCCTTGATCTTCATGCAACCATGCCTATCTAGATATCAGAATAAAAGACTGTGAGTCATTGCACACACTCCACTTTAAAAAGAATAGAAAGAACGTTTTGAAGGATAAAAATGTTCTGAGCTGAGCATGTAACAATAAGTATTGTTTGACCAACCTTTCACAAAATTTGATTCTTCCTTGTAGTCTAATAACTTACAAAATGCCATTTTCCAAATCTGAACTGTATTTTGAGTTTCAGAAACTCAAATGGACATATGGAACAACAAACCATATTCCATAGCCTCTCCCCCCCAAAAATATTATTTCTCAAAAATCTCTTTCTTGCTGAGGTCTTGTCTAGTATGTCAAGTGTTTGCCGGAAGCCAATTTTTATTGCCAGGTTATAAACCTCTAAAATAGTAGCTCTATTATGAAAACACTGATACAACCTTAGCCATAGTGATGTGAATGGCACGAGTATAATACATTGAACACAGCATCAGCCATTAGCTCAAATAGCTTGATTTTGCCCCATTGTTGTTCATTGTCCCCTATACATTTGCTATAATGCCTGTGGTGCCTTTCAATGCTACTTAACTATAGGCTGTCCTCCAGAAAATGTCAGGCACAGCCACCTCTGGTGACATGCAGACATGGGCTTGTTAGCACTGGTTTGTCACAGAGATTTTAACTTGATACACTTATTTTTTTCTATAACAATATACTCCTTTACCAAAAGAGCCTGCACCCCCAAGCTATGTTGTAACAGTGAAGCTGCCAACTTACCTCATTATAGCCTATTGTTTTTAGGTAGTTTACTAATGAGAAAGACATCTGAGTCAACCTGCTATTTACAGAGCAGAGAAAAAAAATGTTTTTTCCCCACAATTTTTTACTAAACCTGTTCTTTAATCTTATTATATTAGTGCTTTACTTTAATGTGTACCATCATGACACTGTTTTACGTAACAATGTGGTAGATTAGAGCCTGACCAGATTGAATTATAAAATCTCAAGACCTCAGTCAGTTATCAGTGTGGGCAAGGGTAACATCACATGCCAAATGAGACCCTCTTAAGACCGATTCCCCAAATCTCCCAATAGATGAGGTCGTGAAAAACTACATGGTGAGGATATGTAGAAAAGGATACTACAAAATCTGTCGCTCATAGCACTGGAGCTAAACAAAGACAAATTCCACTTAATAACATCCATGGTTTTCCTTATTTCTTTTTAAATCTACAGACTACTGGTGGGAAATTCATATAAAAGACATAATTTTTGTCAAAGACACAGCACTTTGCATTAATAATACTAATATTTCATGGTAATTTTCTTTTGGAGTGTTTGACTAATACTGAGAATATTAGTGAATTCTGATAAGATCTAAAGTTTTTATGTGGGACTAATAAGTTTATGACAATAATTTAACTCTCCAAAATAATGTCAGAGTAAATATGTGAGCAATATGTCTGAATAAAATGAAATAGGTGATTATTTTGATGAATTTGCCTTGCTATTATCCTGCTAATGAAATAGAATGTTGGCAATTTAGGTGCATCAGCTTAATTTTTGAAGGATCACGAACTGTGAGATCAGGCCTCAATGAAGTAGGTAATATTATTGTTCTTCTCCAGCTATAAAATAGTCTAACAAAATTTTTAAGTAGAAGAATAAGTTTCCAGTTGCAATTCAAACTGCATAAAAAGTCAGAGAAATTCTTTTTCCAGTCCCAGGTGCACACTCAAGAATTGGGACTACAACGTCTGAGTGCATTAAAATTTCAAGACACACACACACACACACACACACACACACACACACACACACACACACACACACACACACACACACACACACAGTATAGGAGTGAGTTCTATAACTGCCTAAAACTGTAGGGGAGTACATTTATTTTTTACCGTTGCCTTACAAATTACTGAAAATTTAGCTTCTTAAAATACTACCCATTCATTATCTCCTATCTTAATGGTTGTAGGCTGTTAAGTCCAGAAGGCCCAGCAGTGTTGCTATTTAGAATCTCACAAGCAGAAATGAAGCTGTCTGCAGGCTGTGAAGCTTTCTGGAGGCTCTAGGAGAGAATCCATTTTGTCGTTCATTCGGGTCGTTGGAAGGATTCAGTTACACACAACTGTAGTGTTGAGGTCCTGGTTCTTTGCTGGCTGTCAGCTGAAGGCCTTGCCCAGCTTCAGTGGCTTCCTACATTCCTTGGCTTGTGGCCTCTTATTCATCTCCAAAGCCAACAACAGTAACATGAGTCCTACTCATGCCACATTTCTCTAACACACTTATTTCTCTTTCCAATGCTTCTGCCTCCCTCAATGCTCATGTGATTACACTAGCCAGCGTGGATAACCCAGAACATTCTCCCTATGTGAAAATGCATTTCATTTATTCCATCTGCAAAGTCCCTTTTGCTGCAGAAG
>NW_011888811.1:4057935-4065637 GCF_000151845.1 Pteropus vampyrus
CAAATCTCCCAATAGATGAGGTCGTGAAAAACTACATGGTGAGGATATGTAGAAAAGGATACTACAAAATCTGTCGCTTATAGCACTGGAGCTAAACAAAGACAAATTCCACTTAATAACATCCATGGTTTTCCTTATTTCTTTTTAAATCTACAGACTACTGGTGGGAAATTCATATAAAAGACATAATTTTTGTCAAAGACACAGCGCTTTGCATTAATAATACTAATATTTCATGGTAATTTTCTTTTGGAGTGTTTGACTAATACTGAGAATATTAGTGAATTCTGATAAGATCTAAAGTTTTTATGTGGGACTAATAAGTTTATGACAATAATTTAACTCTCCAAAATAATGTCAGAGTAAATATGTGAGCAATATGTCTGAATAAAATGAAATAGGTGATTATTTTGATGAATTTGCCTTGCTATTATCCTGCTAATGAAATAGAATGTTGGCAATTTAGGTGCATCAGCTTAATTTTTGAAGGATCACGAACTGTGAGATCAGGCCTCAATGAAGTAGGTAATATTATTGTTCTTCTCCAGCTATAAAATAGTCTAACAAAATTTTTAAGTAGAAGAATAAGTTTCCAGTTGCAATTCAAACTGCATAAAAAGTCAGAGAAATTCTTTTTCCAGTCCCAGGTGCACACTCAAGAATTGGGACTACAACGTCTGAGTGCATTAAAATTTCAAGACACACACACACACACACACACACACACACACACACACACACACACACACACACACACACACACACACACACAGTATAGGAGTGAGTTCTATAACTGCCTAAAACTGTAGGGGAGTACATTTATTTTTTACCGTTGCCTTACAAATTACTGAAAATTTAGCTTCTTAAAATACTACCCATTCATTATCTCCTATCTTAATGGTTGTAGGCTGTTAAGTCCAGAAGGCCCAGCAGTGTTGCTATTTAGAATCTCACAAGCAGAAATGAAGCTGTCTGCGGGCTGTGAAGCTTTCTGGAGGCTCTAGGAGAGAATCCATTTTGTCGTTCATTCGGGTCGTTGGAAGGATTCAGTTACACACAACTGTAGTGTTGAGGTCCTGGTTCTTTGCTGGCTGTCAGCTGAAGGCCTTGCCCAGCTTCAGTGGCTTCCTACATTCCTTGGCTTGTGGCCTCTTATTCATCTCCAAAGCCAACAACAGTAACATGAGTCCTACTCATGCCACATTTCTCTAACACACTTATTTCTCTTTCCAATGCTTCTGCCTCCCTCAATGCTCATGTGATTACACTAGCCAGCGTGGATAACCCAGAACATTCTCCCTATGTGAAAATGCATTTCATTTATTCCATCTGCAAAGTCCCTTTTGCTGCAGAAGGTCATATACACAGGAGTAAAATGAAGAGTCGGGGTGGGGAGCAAGGAGGAAGATCACAGAAACCAAAATCCTATCTACCATAGGGAGTATTCTAGTCTTATCTTTAAGTTATATTTTTTATAATATTGTCAATCGCACAAAAGAAAAAGCTCTAAATTTCATAAGCTGAGAAAATTAAATTTTATTTTCCAAATGAGTTTCTAAAATTTTAGTTTGATCAAGATTATATTACCCTCAGGTCACCTAGTTCAGAAAAATCTTTTCTGTTCAACTCTTCTATTCTCTCCTATAATATTAAACATGAACTATGGAACCAAATAGGAATATCCATTCTCACGGTCTTAGAATAATACGATCTTAAATCTATTTCAAATAGACTATTGTGAGAAGGGTCATGTCTCACTTATTAATTTCTAGAGACAAAATCAGGATGAAAGAATTTCTCTATGATCTGCATCCTGCTGAATATCGAGCCTTCTACTATGGAAACATTTGTTACTTGAAGGTCTATATGTTTTGTAAAATTTGACTGTAAAACAAGATAACTCAATGTGGAGATCTATTTCATCAGCCTGTGGCTGTCTCTATTATATTTCATGGGGCTATCATCTCTGAATAGAGAGCTCTCCAAGAGGGAGAAGAAACTACCCAGAAATTTCCTACGGTAACTCATGACAGTGACCTGGCTGCGCAGCAGCAAGTCTGCCACATTCCAAAACAAGATCCACCAACCGCAATTACATTGATATGACAGGTAAACAAAACAGCTACTGCAACTGTATACTTTGAGAAACTCAATGGGAAAGCCCTGAGACAGGATTTCCTATTCATTTCATTCTGGTTATCACATCCACGGGAAAGAAAGTGAAGGTGGTAGACTAAGATGCACTACCAACTGAACGTGAAGATTAGAGTAAAAGGATCCCAGTTCAAGCAAGTAATGGAAATAAATGTTTAGAGAGGAGAGGTTGCACAGGACTATTAAAAGATTCTTTACTAAATACAGGGAATCCATTTTGAGGGGTGAAACCTTTTATTAAATACTTGAGACATATGAATTAAAAAGTAGAGGAAATGTCTGCTACTTTTAGGAGACAATGGTTGTTTTCTGTTTTTTGTTTGTTTGTCTGTTTGTTCCTCCAGAGATATTAAAGGAAGATGATTAAATTAAAAGTTTATAATATAAATCTGTAAGGCATTCTTCTTTGTGAGTTTGGAAGGCCATGTTTCCTAAGATATCCTAACATGCCCAGAATAATCCCCAACTTACATAAAAGCTTAAGAAAAATGTTCAATAAAATCAATTTCCTCTTTATAGTGAGAGGCTATTTCCAATTCAGACCTTTTTCTCCTACTGGGTAGACTTCTTGAGAAGTCTTTTTGCAAAGATTATGTTTCCGTAAGAATAGCCAACTTTGCAAAATTCATGTTTTAACATGACATGTGAAAAAATTATCACTGAATAGACCTTAATTTATCCGGTGGGTGGGTGGGAAGTATACAAACGATTTTTTTATATTAATGAAAATTATAATTTTTTAAAGTTATGAGTTTTATAATATGAATAGGTCAATAATCTAGCATCAAAGATCATATTTGAAATAATGAGATATTTAAAAATAACCTAGATCTCAAAGGCTATATTTGCTTGCTAACTATTTTTACAACCTACTCAAAGCTGATGATATATGATCCATTTTTCCCTAAAGTTTTATGTATAATACTCTTGGTAACAGAGAGCAATTATTGGGTTAAAGTTGATGCCAATACATTTTTTCAGGCATGAAAGCCTTGCCTTGACCTTTACACAATTATACTTATAAAATGAAGAATTAATGTTCTCTGAAATAATTGTACAGTCATACAGTGATGTGGGCACTGTGTTAGTTTAAGGTTAAAAATTCATGACACTGTGAATGAGATGCCTATTTTCCAGTATTCATTTGCATGATTAAAAAGAAAGCTTTGCCGGGCCTAGATTTGGGGCAAATGGTCATGGTATCTATTCATAGTAACTATTTATAATGTCTTACTTTTAAAATTTCAGTGCATTCAAATATTAGTAAAAAAAAAAAATCACAAAATCATATAATCTCTGCATTACGAAGGATTATTATAAAGATAATTTAGTTTGACACTTGCTCCATATAGCAGGGTCTTTGTGAAATTCTCAGGTCCAATTTGATCCTTCCCACTCCCTATCAATGATGGGAAAAATTACAGTTTTGGCATTTTTAAGTAAGTTTCAATTTTCAGAAAGGTTTTTGTTCTCCTTAAATGAGCCCAGATGGGTTCTTTTACTATTAGAGTTACATAGACCAATTCTGATTTTTTTTTTTTCCCATTAGAAGACACTTCATGTATTTTCGGACTCCTTTATCCCTTGAAATTTTCTTCTGTGCAGGCATCTTAATCATTTTAATTTTTTAAGGATGCCCTTATCTTTCTTCTTTGCTCTGGGAAGGGGAATGAAACAAAGCAGTTGAGATCTCTATCTGCGGCGTTAGGTTTGTCAAACTGAGAAATTTGTTCCCGCCCCTATTAACGTGTTTGGATCAAACTGGTTTCATCTCTCTGAGTCTTTATTTCTTCTACTTCTATGACCTTAAGTTACTTATCCAAACTTTCTGAGCTTCTGTTCTTTCCCTTACAATCTGTTTAACCTTGAATAATATATTTACCATATCTGAACTCCTATTTCTTCATCTGTATATGGAAATGATAAAGTTTCTGTGAAGGATTACCAAAGATAATTTGTGAAAAGTATAAAAAAAGAATTTCTGGAACATAGGAAGCACTTAAAAAATGTTAGTGAGCATTTCTGTCCTCCTTTTGACTTTATCACATTTGTCAGTATCTCTTCCTTAGGCTGAGTCTTCTAACAAACAAACAAATAAACAAACAAACACCAAAAATTAACATGCTCAAGCAATAGTTAAAGTGCTGATAATTTATTTGGAAGATGTGTGCTCGCTTTGCCAGCACATATACTAAAATTGAAGGATATAAGCCCTGAGTGGGGAGGATGAGGCAAGATAAAGTATGAATTGTATCACTGTGATGTCTACTGCTTCCCAATGAGCTGCAAAGACATACGAAAGGTCACACAGCAAATGTTTTTGCTTTAGTCATGTGGGAATTCAATGGAAGGTTCACTACAAGGAGGACCATATCTGGAAACTGTACACAGAGGGAAGAAAGGAAGAAAAAATATGTAGGCCTAGACACCTTCAGTCTCCTATTTCACACTGACCTTTCCAGTTTCCAGGTTATTTTGTCTGGATCCTCAGTGGGGGCATAAGAAGCCATATCTCAGGCTCTGTGGTGCAATATTTCAACTGAACACAGGAGCAAAGAAATGATTCTGTGTGGTTTAGACCGATTAAGACAAACAGGAAATCTAAGAAACTACTAGTGAATGCTACATTCTAAATGTAATCTTTGGAATTACCTAAAAATAGGTGAAGCATTAGCAGATTAAATTGTTTTTGTCATCATTTTATTATTATAACATCTATTAGTCTACCAATTATAGAATAGGTTCACACTGTTGACTAATTTTTTTACATATATGTAAACAATCCGTTATTACCATTGTTATTATTTTTAAATTGCTGCTGGAAGATCCTCTGTCCCTCACTAAAACTCATTGCCTTACTACTGTAGGTCTTCCAAGATAGGTCCCAAATTAATTTTTCCATATTGAATACTGTTTTTAAAAGTCTCTCTATTCTAATCAACTTGAACTATTCATTCCTACTAAGCTTTCTCTTCTATGATAAATTTCCTAATTATACATGAAACACACTCTTCAAAAATTTATACACACTTATACTCAAGCCTTTCCTTAAGAACTGGTTCTAATGTCATCTTCTCTGTGAAGTTGTATCATATCTCCACCTGGAAATTCTTTCTTTCTCCATTAAGCCCTCATGATTCTGACCACTTTTTCCTAATGTTACAGTAACAGAACTATGAGTCTGATTTCCTCTGTTTCACTATCAATTCCTTGAGAGCTAGTTGCATGCATTCAGTGCTTATTTATTTGGTATAGATACTAAGTTAGCTGCCACGATGTAATTGTGGTAGAGTTCATTTCTGTGCATACTGCACATTTGCACAAAACAAGTGGTTAGGATACAGTACCTATTACTGAATGCATCGATTAACCTGGTATTTAGAGTGCTATTTATATTTCTTCAGAATGTGTTTTTAACCTAGAGGACAGTGAGTGCTTCCCTCACCTTTGTGAAAGCTAACTGAACTTCGATTTTACAGTATGATAAAGCCCTATTATTTCCCACGAGTTCAACTAATTCCAGATGTGACTAGGGATGAGGTTACATTCTTTTGGCCCCCCTCAACAGTAGGCCTCTATGTCTTTATGTGATACTGAATAGTTATCCCCTTTTGTTTCTTGAATGCAAAAGAGGCCTTTTACCAAGAAATGTTCACAGAAAAGATTCCGTGGTAAGTAGTCTGGATAGAAGATTTAGAGCTACAGAAGGTATACTCAGCATCTTCTACTTTTCCATTAACTCTTTTCCTCTTCCCATATCTGCCCCTCATTTCTTCCTTCCAAGTAACTCTAGTAGGGGCTCCATATTATCTCTATATCAGCCCCTCTTTAATAAGTTTATAATGTGAGCCATACATTCAATTTTAAATTTTCTAGTAGCCATATTCGAAAAAGTTTTAAAAGGGAATGAAAACAATTTTAACAAATATTTTATTTAACTCCATATATCCAAAAGTACTTAAACATTATCAATATAAAATTATTATTAAACATTTTGTTTTTCCATACTAATTCTTCAAAATCTTCTATATATTTAACACTTATAGTACACCTCAATTTGTATTAGCTACATTTCAAGTGTTTAATAACCACATATGACTAGTGACTACTGCATTAAGTAGCTTGGTATGCAAATCGATTTATCTTCTCCAAGGTTCTACCCCCTAAATTTTACACCCAAAACCCTTAAGTGGTTTTTCTCTTGCACATGTATTTTCTTCCAAATTCTAAATAAGATATCTAAAGGCAAGCCTGTGTCTTTCTTTCCTTTCTTCCTTTCTCCCTCCTTTCTTCTCCCTACTTCTTTCTTTCATTCTTTATTTCTTTATTCCTTCCTCTCTCTCTCTCACTCTCTATTCTCTTTCACTCTCTCTCTCTCTCTTTCTCTCTCTCCACAGCATGCTCCTAATTCAGTGTTTAATGCACATTTATAACTTGATTAATACATAATTCTAGGCTTTTACTATACCTTTTGTTAACTTCCTGATCTCTCCAATGTATTCTCTCAATTTTCTTTAGATCTCCTTTAACTTTTATCTGATATACCATGATTGTAATAATCTGGAAAACAGTTCAGTATAATAAAAAATAACATAGAGATACAAGTGTTCAAGTCTTGGATTCACATGTGACAATCTATGTGGTTTCAGGTAGTAAGTTAATCATATTATACGTGCATTTTTTTAAATCTATAAAACGAAGATAAGTATTTATAAATTTCCTGCCATAGAAGAATTTATGAGCACATTATGAAAATGTATGCAAAAGTATTTTCTAATTTATAAAGCAAAAAAAAAAATGCAAGAAATATATGGATATGAAATTTCTGTTTTGCTTCCAATAAGCTGTCTAATTTTTCTGGCCTTTGACTGAAGTAGAACATAATGCCAGTGGCTCACATAGCTTTTAAAAACTCCTCAAACCTCATAATTTATATTTTTGAGTCTAATAACTTATAAAACCACTGGGATTAATTTTTCCTAAGTATATTAATTTACTTGTCTACACCATAGCTTTATTTTTCCATGTCTTACAGACTGGTAGGGGATTCCTGAAGCTAGCTAAGTACCTTTATAGTATTACTAAGCATTTTAATCTTGGACAGAAAAAAGCAAAGAGATATTTTTAAAAAGAAAAATACACAATAAATGTACTTTGGAGTAATTGGATTTAAAACAATGAGAGGAATAAGCTTTGCCAAGATTAACACCCATTGCAAATCAATATTGTCAGAGTTCTGAATTCACTTTAATATTTCAGTAAATTGATTAGCACTGCTCTGGCAAAATTATGACTTTTTAAAGTCCCAAAAGCCATGGAAGAATAAAGGTATGCATTTTCTTTTCTTTTTTTTTTTTTTTAAGAAAAAGAAGCCCTTCTATTTTTAGGTGTAAAAGAAACAGTATCATACATTTTCATCTAAATACTATAGGATTTCATGTTTTCCAGGAATTTATACTTATTTTTAAACAGAAAAATATTGAGAGCCATTGATAAGCCTGAACTATGGACACACACACACACACACACACACACACACACACACACA
>NW_011888811.1:4065687-4099135 GCF_000151845.1 Pteropus vampyrus
TATACTTATTTTTAAACAGAAAAATATTGAGAGCCATTGATAAGCCTGAACTATGGACACACACACACACACACACACACACACACACACACACACACTACAATCTACTTGACAGACACCCTTCAAAGTGCACACCAAAACAAAAACAAGGGCAACACATTTCACCATGTTCCTACAGTGGGTGAACTGCTTAATCAACTCCCGTATCATTTGCTCTAGTCTAACCGTGATTTTTGCCAGATATGAACAGGCTCTGCTCTTGAGTAAAACGTCTTACCATGAGGCTTTTTGTACAATTTATGTAATTTCCTGGATTATCAGTACTAGTAAATATTTTATCTGAATTCATTACATTTTAAAATTAGGTTAATGCTCTCGAGAATAATTTTTCTAAGCCATTTTGAAATATCAACATCATCTATAATACTGCATTTTTTGCAATCAATAGTGTTTCTATTTTCAGTTTTGTCTTTGCTCATGCTCATGTTCTGTAAGTTAAAAGCTTTTTGTATGTCTGCCTAAATGCCTAGTCTTTTTTCCCTCCTGTCAATTTCATTTGAAGACCTAGTTTTGGTCATCATTCTTTAGTTCAATTTTTAGATACTATCCCGGTGCAAATTGGTCAAAGGCTGTATTTCTTTTGATTTTCCTACATGTCAACAGAAGAAAAATCATAAAGTCAAAATTATTAAGGTTGGAGGTAATTAAGGATGTTAAAAAAAAAGAAGAAAAAAGAAACTAACAAGACCTATACAATGTTTAGATTACAAAAAGCCTTTGACTTTTCTTTAATAGTAGGACAATATGGCACTTCAACCTATGGCATTAGGGTTCTAAAGCCAAACGAGCAGTCAATAAATATCATGAACCACAATCAACCTGAATTTGATTACTCAGTAGTTATAGAGCTGAAAACCAAAGCCTCTAAAAAGAATCCTAAGCTTGTGACATTTACAAAGCTATTTCTAAAGACAAAACAGGTATGAAAGGTCATGACAGACGAAGGCTTTGTGGGTAGGAGGGTAGGAAGCTATTCATCCACAGGAAGATTAAAGGATTTAAAGTTGTAGGGAACAAAGTTTGTAATGTTCTGTATGCAAGAGGTGTTGTTTATGATGCTTATATTTGTTGTGTGTCTGAAGTTTAAAAATAAAATTAAATGAAGTTGGAATAACCGCATTCATTTGAGCTCATTTTATCAGGCTCCCTTTCCTTCACATATCCTATGAGTCACAAGATGAAAACACATGGGGAAAGAGAGAGAGAGAGGGAGGAAGAGAGAGGAAAAGAGGGAGAGGGGGAGAGAGAGAGACAGAGACAGAGACAGAGAGACAGAGACGGAGAGACAGAGGGAGGAAGAAAGGGAAGGAGGGCTGGCAGGAGACTTGGGGTGGAGGGCTATTCAATATGATAATTTGGGGAGTATATTAAAATCTAGAAACTTTTGCTAATAATTCCATACTGTGAATATCTGGGGGCTTCTTCACTAGCATTCGTTCTCTACCCCTTCCCTATTTCTACTGATCGTCTTTAGAAAATCATGCCATCCAAGGAAGCTGTCTTGTGATGAGGTCACTAACATAGATCAAACCAATATGCAAAGCTGAAGTCAGTCCTACTTCTGGTGTTTTCATCTACTCGCAGTAAAAAAACAAAAAACAAAAAACAAAAAAAACTGTCATCGCTCTATTTATATCAGTCTATATGATGTCTCTGGTTACCTGTTGCAGACAAATACTTTTTAAGTTATCTTTCTTTACTTAAATTAAACTTCCAGCAATAGTTAAATTAGGATTATGGAAAAAAATTAACATCCCCACTTTCGTAACTATACTCTTTTAAAACATCCCATATTCTGAAAAATTTTAAGTCTTTAGAATCATCAAAGATTGACTTAAAAAATGTATCAATGTTTAGATTACAAAAAGTTTTGGTATCAATTATCACAGCCTTTTTAATTAATGCCTCAAGCAAGGAATAATCATCAGCATATTAGTTAACTGGCATTTTCTTTATATAGGAATATTATCAATGTTAGCATTCATTTTAACTGAAGCCACCTGCTTCCAATGTATTAATTAGTAACTGTCATAAAATAATGTTTCAGTAAATAATTTTCATACCTTTGCATTTTCAGTAATGTCCTTGTCAATATTTTCAACAAAATATATTTGTATTATGTAT
Organism: Pteropus vampyrus; assembly: GCF_000151845.1. Taxonomy (NCBI): domain Eukaryota; kingdom Metazoa; phylum Chordata; class Mammalia; order Chiroptera; family Pteropodidae; genus Pteropus; species Pteropus vampyrus. Next base: position 4,067,872 of record NW_011888811.1, read on the forward strand.
GTATATCTCTCTATATATAAATGTGTACTTTATGCAATAGACATAAAGTATCATTTTGCTTAATAAAGCATCATTTTGCTTAATAAAGCGTTGGTCACCAGAATATAAACTTATAAGCAGGACTCTGCTTTATTCATTTTTCTGGAAACAAACATTCATGAAAAAATTATTGTTGTCTGTAGGAAAATTATTTTTTTCTGGGTTCACAATCATTATCCAGAAAAAGTATAGCGTGAACTATATTTCTCTAGTATCTCTCCCAAGTTTAAGCTGTTTGATGTAAGAAATTTAAAATCACAATTTTTCCAAAACTTTGTCATCAGAATGAACTTCTTGGATCAAGGCTAATAATCAAAATACTTGAAAATGTAATAATAAAACATTTCTACTCTTACTTTCAGTACCTTTAAGACCATTAACTTACAATTTGTATATTTTATTGAATATTGGCAACAACAAATTAAGTTTTGAAGCTACAGATATTTTCAGTAAACATTTGTATTTTGTCAGCAGAATTTAAAACTAACAAGAGGGACTTAAAAACAAAAACAAAACAAAAACCTTAAGAACTAACAAAAAAACTTATACTCTAAATAATAAAAGCTTACTTTACTATTGGCCCATATGCAAAAGCCATAGTAAAGATGATTAAAAAGGAGAAAAAGGAAACAGTATTTGCATTCATTCTGGTAATAGAATATGAAATTAAAGCATGAAGGGATTAATGTTTTAAAGCTTGACTTGCAGTGATAAAGCTAAGGTATTAGACAGACAACATAGCCGTTACAGGATAGACAAGCAAAGAAAAAGCAGTAAATGCCTTAAAGATGAGCAAGTCAACCTAGAATGGAATTACAAAATGATTAATCAATACAAATGAGAAACTGTACAAGGAAAGAGAGCTTGGTGAGACTTCTTATGGGACTCAACACTGCGGCCGCTTAAAGATAATAAAAGGAGCCGGGCAAAGCCAAAGAAAAGCTTTCATTCCGTGGCAAAGTCATTTGTGAACAGTTTAAATTACCCTAATCACCTCCCCTCCAGCCGTCAGTGGGCTCCAACTCTTTAGTTATTTAAAAAAAGGAGTTTGGGGAAATGAGTTCTGCGAATCTAAGCTGCAAAATAATTATACACACATCGTTTTAGCATTTTAACAATGCAATCCCAAACATTTGTTCTCATTAGAATGCAAATCGACTCATTTAATAATCCCACCAGAGAATTCCGCCACACTCAGCTTAAAAAGCGCAATGGTATTCAAAATATTATTAATAAATGCCAAGTATGAAAAGCCAGTTTGCTTTGCCAACAGTTCAGGCTAGATAAAAGAAATAAACTTACATTTCCAACCTGATTTTTTTGTTGTTGTTTTTCTGACCAAATTTAGTTTAATTGAAATTTAACTGTTGAACTGGTCTGGGACAGACTTCAAAAAAAATCAAGGTGACAATTCTCTCTGTTTGGCACATAAACTTTCACACTCATCAAAGAATTGCAGTTTATCATGCAAACCAAAGACATCCATTTATCCTGAATTGTGTCTAAATTCATTACTCTAAATTGTTGCTAATTGTCTTAACCTATACTAGACAAGAGACAGTTTAGAATTAGTTTGTTCCAAGTTGTTAACTTAAATCACCAGAATTTATGAATGTGAGCTTTCTTTAGCAAGAGACTTTTGGAAGAATAAACACTTTAAAAAAAAAATAGCTTTGAACCTAAACGACATAGTAATTTTTACATAGGCAATAATAAAAAATGTATGCTATGCATAGCCTACATTATAACATAAAAAAAAAAATTCCTCCAAACTATTATTTTCAAAGTCTTCTAGCTCACTATTTCAATTAAGAATATTACTTCTACATAGAATGAACATAATTGTGGTAAAATTCAATCAACTCATTTCCATTCAGACTTTTACATACAAGTCACTGTCCTATTTTATTTCTGTTATTACCATTTAATTTCTTGCTTACATCTGAGCCTCACCATTTATTGAATCTCAAGGAATTTCTAGAATTTCTAATCACTTTTTCTAACTCATCATACATGAACTAAGGAAAATATTTAAACTTTATACATGAAGTAGCTCAAAAAGCACTATCCTTCAGAGTAGTGCCGTTTTAATAATCTTAACCTAAAAAAATAAGAGTAGATTTTCAGACTTAAAGGCAGATCCAAATAAATATTGTGCTCATTTTTTGGGAAGAGATAAGAGTAACAGCATAGAGAGGATTCTTAATTGAATGAACAAAATCAGAAATAACTAAATGAATGAAAATACACATACACACACACCCCAGAATGAACACCTGAATTATTTCCCCAGTAAACTATGATTACATGGAAATAAGATTCAGGTGCACACTATTAGACAGGCTGTGATCCATGTCTGCTAATAAATATACATTATTCAGACTTTGGAATCCATTCTCAAAATATAGAGTCCATATAGTTTACATGGCTTATTTTATATAAACATTTATAAACCAGGAAAACTCTCAAGAGTATGCTATAGACTGAATTGCATTTCCCCAAAACCATATGTTGAAGCCTTGACCCACAGGGTGACTATATTTGGAGTTTAGAGAAAGGGCTTCTAAAGAGGTATTTATTAAGTGAAGTCATAAGGGTGGGTTCCTAATCCAGTATGACCAGTGTCCTCAAAAGAAGAGACATCAGAGATGTGTGTGCACAAGGAAAGGGCCATGTGAGACATAGCCAGAAGGTGGCCGTCTGCAAGCCAACAGAGGCCTCTGGAGAAACCAAGCCTGTTAGCACTTTAATCCTGACTTCTAGCCTCCAGAACTGTGAGAAAATAAATTTCTGTTGTTTAAATTACCTAGTCTGTGGTATTTTGCTATGACAGCCCAGAAAACTAATACAGGGTATCACCTCTTTTTGCAATATCCCTTGGGCACCTTCTAAACCTTTCTTGGACTATACACATAAATCAGCAATAAGAACAGATGTTCCCCGGGAGATGTTAGAGAAAGAATAAATCCTTGTATTAAATATAGGATTAAAAATGGTGTTCAAATTGCAATTAAAAATCAAAAGGTGGATAGATGATGACAACAATTAGGAAACATGGTAATATTTATCTATTCAAGATAATGGTCTAAAATAATTCCCCAAAGTAGTTGTATTATAATTCTTAAATTGAATCTAATATTATGCTTGTTTCTGGTGCCTCTGAACAACAGATATGAAGGCATTAAGCTAAGATTAACCCCACCCAGGAAGAATCCCCAATATTAGAGAGAGAGAAGAACATATACGGTGTCCTTTGTCAATCAATGGCAGAATCCTACTGTAACATAACCTACAGCAAAGACAAGAGTAATGTTCTTTTAACCTAATAAAGAGAAATAACATGATCTCCAGAAGGGAAAGTTGGAATAACCCTCCTCCGTGGTAATTGATGGATACCAGTAATCATCCTCATTGCAAACTACCAAGAATCAGATAGTATTGATGTACTAATATCAACACAGCTATTAAAACACTCAAAACAATCTCCCAGACTTTTCTCTCTGACAGAGGACATTGAGATGAGGGTAAAGGAAAGAATCCTACTACATTGTTTTTGCCAGAAGTGACTAGCAAACCTAGAGGTGACTACAGATAAAGCACATACATTTGCACTGATTTGTTTCAAGGGGCATAGTCTTTTTGAATTATATTCCCTTCCAGATGTGGTCTTGTGTTACAGCTATGCCTAAGGCACCTGCTATTTGGGAATGGAGACATACAATTTTCAAAAACTTTCAGAACAGAGTACTAGAGTAAATCCTAGAAAAGGACTCAGAAAAAGCATTTGATGACTGATGGTTACAGAAAAGAAGGAAGATCAAAGGCAAACTGCCCACTGCAGATTTGCTTTGTTTGCTTGTGATTCCAAGTAAGACACAGGGTCATAACAAACTAAAATGACTGCTGGTAATTGAGGGATATCCTGAACTATTGTGCCATGAACCAAGAGATGAGAGCAATAGGATTGCTTTCAAAAAGCCAAACTGCACCCAGCACCTCCTTGAAGTATTCTTACTAAAACCTGAACCAAACAAAGTTTCTAGAATAGCATCCATTAACAAGAAATATGAGAGAAAGAAAACACAGAAAGTAATACCACAAGGAAGCAAAGAGAACAAAACAAAACATGGGACATTCTAGAATGAATGAAATATTGTCGACTTCGATAGATGGGAAAATAGCACTGGAATGATGATTTTTATTTTAAAAAAATTAGAGATGTATACTAAAACACATAAGGCTTAAATATCACGATGCCTGGAATTTATTTTAAAATGCTTCAGTAAAAGTGAGTAAAGTTATACATGAAGTTAAAATGACAAAATCTTAATAATTCTGAATCTGAGTAATGAGTATGCAATGCATGATAGTTCTAGTTTTTAAACATTTTTTATTTAAAGTTTTTCATAATAAAAAAATGATGAAGCTAAGCTGAAAGAATAATATATAATGGATCGGTCCACATTTTTGCAAGGTCACCAGAAGAAGACTGAATAGTTTCTAGGCCAAAGTCCTGTATAACCTGATGGCATGGATTATCAGAGCAAAAGTATATGCACTCATAGTGAGGTTGAAGAGTTCAGAGGAGGCAAACATTGGCAGTGCCATCCAAACATTATAAAGATGAGAGGAGGTCTTCAACATCGGACTCTGAATATTTCTTGTCCCAGTGGGTTTCTATTCTTAGATAACTAATGGACAGAAGCATTAAAGTGGTAGAACACAGCCAACTGTTGACAGGTATTATTTGAACCACAGCGTCTTTTTAAAACTGTTTCAGCCATTTGCCAAAATTTAAAAAAACAGAATATTTCACATACACATCCTAGATTTTTAATTTCTCCTGAAAATTCAGGATGATTTGGTTTTATCTTCTAGCATAGTGATTCAATGAGACTGAGGGACAATTGCTTCTTCAGAAATGGGCATGCTCACTCCAGCCTCCAGGAAGTGCTGATAACTTATGACAGTCTATAATTCTTCATGTAATAAGTTAAATAATGATAATATTAATCATTATAAGCCTGGCTCCTATAGGCATTTCATTTTGTAACATCCGATGTTTCGTGTTCAATCACATTCCTACAAGATCATTCTTTACACATAAAATGAAATAAATGCCTAAGCTTCCTGTATCAGAAGCTATTTAACATTTAGTTCATCACGTTCCATATTTATGGTTCCACACTCACCAAAGAATTCATGGGTTACTTACGGGAAGTGAATGTGCAATACACAGACAGTCCTGGATTTGAATGTCGGTTCTTTTATTCCCTGACCTCGAGCTCAATATATCTAAGTTTACTAATCATTAATATGGGGTTAATAAGTGTAGTGGGTTATAAAGCTGTTTTGAATATTAATGTAATAGACTGATATAAAAAACTTGATCCAAGGATTGTGGTATGTATATTAAAAATAGCTACTGTTATTATTAGAAGTAGTAGTAGTAATAGCAGAGGTATTTCATGATATTTGAGAATTTTTTGGTTTATCACAGTGAGGTCTTAAGGAAAATCAGTTAATTGTTTTAAGTGGTGACTCAACTTTGCATATTGCTTGACCATAGGAGAAAAATTACATGTGTCAGTTATCAATTTACAGCCTCTTAGTTCCAAATCTACTCTTTATTGTATAATTCTGTGCAACCAAAGCTGGGTCTTGTAAACACTTCTCCTTTTCCAGCTGACACAAAGTTAAACCGATAGAGTGTACTAGAAAGGTACTGCAAAAGGAAGGGGCTTCTCTTCCTGGCCTGGTACTTGCTTTCTTTCACTTAAGGTTCAGCTTTCTTGCCAACAGATGGAGGTGTGTAGGAGATTCAGGGGCTGTGAAGTCTCCAGTGACTTACTTCAGCATCCTGTTGGGAAGTGTCCCAGTAAGATTTAATGGCAGCCCAGAAGGATGCTTCCTAGTAAGTTTCACCAGTAGCCTGGTGGGACTCTTTAATGCTACTGTCCCCAGAAGCCCAAAAGTATCCCAAACACTCTAATGTGGGATTTCTTGCTGCCAGTCCTGGGCTATAGCACTCAGCAAAGACTTTCACCATCTAAAGAGCCACAGAGGCTCACCCTTTACAATAAGGCTTGAATCTCAGTTGTGGGGATAAAATCGACTTCCTTCAACTTGGTTCCTCCCTTAGATGCTCTGCCTCAACATTAGAGGTGATAGCTGCTCTCTATCTGATATTTCTGTGTTCTTGGGGCTCTGAACCTCTTAGCGGGTCATCTCCTGTTACTAGTTAATAAATTTTCCAGTAAATTTTCCCTTCTTATTAATGGCATGGTTTTTGTCACTTTACTGAATCCTAACTGACATAGATTATTTATTATGTACAGGAATGTTTTGTTATAGACAGACAGACAGATAGATCTGATCCACTCAGCACCTCTGCTCAATTATTCTAATAATATTACTTTACTGCCTTGAAGAATTGCCTTCCCCCAATTTGTGGTCCTGGAGCAACTACCTATCACAGTACTCCAGCCCTATCTTCTCCTCTCAAGTCTCAGTCTCCCCTTCGTCTGGTTAGCATGTGGTACAGACTAGACCAATCATAGTACTTCATTTATCTGACCATATTTATTAATTCTGGGACGTTGATCTGACCCAAACCAGAGCACTTACAGTCCTACTTTAGGGTATTTTATTTGCATAAGGGGAACGAGAAGTTTTCTTTTTCCTCTCTAATTATCAAATTTAATGATGTGAAACTCTTTCCTCTCACATCTCTGTAAGTAAAATATGATGAAAACAGAGAAGCCAAGAAAAAAACACAAGCAAAATGGATTGTGATAGGGGTGGAGAGGGAAAAGGAGAAGAGAAAGAGAGACTAACTCTAAGCCAATAGTATCATTTAAGTTCATGAAATTCCTCTATCAGCTCTGACCTTGAAACTTACACTTGTATGAACCAACTTTTTAATTTAACTTTATTTTGTATATTATTTGATTTGTTGTAACTAAAAGTCTGACCAATTTCATTGTTATGTAATGAATTGAAATTATATTCTATCTCAGTACCGGGGTTATTTCAGTACTATTGAACCTATATTTTATAGCCAATCATCCAATGATATTGAAAAAAAATTAAATTCTTCGGTTTCACTACCAAGAACTATATCCCAATGGCCTCTTCATGCCCAAGCATTATATATTTCTGAGTGATCTTTTGATTTGTTTATGCAATACATGGACCTTCTGGAGGGCATCTGTGAAAAATAGATATCCAGTTCTTGCTAGAACCTTTCCAGAGAAAAGAAACTCTAGAGACCAACTCAGTCATCAAGGTTTAGTTTTGAATAAAATATATATTTTTAATTAATATAGTTGCTTTTCTCCAACCATTATATTACTTTCATACATTAATTCTATTTCTATCCTTTGGGCTATATAGAAAAAGTCTAGTTCTGCTTTTACATGGACTATCCTTCAAAAATAATAGCTCGATTATGAAGCAAAAATGTCAAGAAAATATCATAATAGCTTTCCAACTAAAAGTTTGATAGATAAATAAGTTAATGAATAAAAATGAAGTTTACTCAAAAGTCATCTACTTTATGGCTACCCAGACTTACAAACTTTTCTTTCCAAACCATTTTTAATTCTAAAAATTATATTAGACATTATTTTTTTTCAAGATATAATTAATATATAATAAAATGCATAGTTTTGACAAAAATATATATCTTTGTGTTAAATCAAATAAAGATAGAGGACATTCCCATCACCTCAGTTACTTTTGTGCCTTTTATAATCAATGTTCGTCACACTCAGAAAAAAGTATTCTAATTATTATCAATATAGAGATTAGTTTTCCTATTTGTGGATATCATATAATGGAATCATACTATTTAGAATCTGACTTCTTCCATTCAGCAGAGTGTTTTTGAGATCCATCCATGTTGTTATATTTATCTGTAATTTATTGCTGAATATTATTCTGTTGTATGAATATATCATACTTTTCTTATCCATTGTCCTGTTTGTGGACATTTACTATATTGTAATTTTCACTATTAGGAATAAATCTGCCTTAAATATTCCTGTATGAAAGTTTTTGTGAATATTTATTTTCATTTATCTTGGGCAAATTCCTAGGAGTAAAACAATCTCTGGGTCATAGGAGAAATATAAATTTAACTACAACAAACCTGCAGTTTTCCAAAGAAGTTTTCCCTCTGTTACTCACACACCAATATTATATGAAAATTCCAGTTGCTCCACATCCAGAGAAATGTTTAGCTTTATTAGTCTTTTTTAATTTTACTCATTTGGTGTATAGTGGTCCCCCTTTATCCATGGATTCACTATCTATAGTTTAAGTTACCTATGGTCAACTGTGTTCTGAAAATATTAAATGGAAAATTCTAGAAATAAACAAATCATAAGTTTTAAATTGCACGAAATTCTAAGTAGCATGATGAAATCTCACACCATCCTGCTCAGTCCCATCAGGAACTTAGCATATCCATGCTGTACATACTATCTACCCATTAGTCACTTAGCCATCTTGGTTATCAGATCATTATAAGAGAGAGGGGGAAGGGGAGAGAGGAAGGGAGTGAGGGAGGGAGGGAGGGAGGGAGGGAGAGAGAGAGAGAGACATGCCAGAGAAAACACTTCAGTGACTGATTTATCCTAAGTTCACAAAGATGAGGCAATTTTCTTTTGAATGACTCGATCTTACAATAGAAATTACCTTGAGATAAATCAAAAAACTAAGGGGATTTTCTTTTCTTTTAATAAAATTTAAAAATTGAAGAGTTAGCTATAATTAAAATTCCTTTTGTAAGCCTGGTGTCTTTCATATAAATAATTGCAGTACAGAATATAAGAAAAAAAATCAATGTATAGTCAGAAGGCTTTAATATAGTCTCAGTCTACTTTTTAGCTACGCATCCATGGGACAATATCTTTCAACTCCCTCTACTCTTTTCTTTTTAATATCAGAATTATTTATTGAACACTTGAAATGTGCCAAGCATACTGACAGACTGTTTATAAGCATAATCTCATTTAATTTTTACAGCAGCCAAGGGATATAGGGACTGTGTTATTTCTATTTTACAGAAGAGGAAAGAGTATCAGTGCTTTCATGGATAAGATGAAATGGTAGTCACACTTCTGTCAGGAAGCTTTTGTGTGTATAAAATCAGATGATGCATGTGGACATGCCCGACATGTCAAAGAACTAAACCTTTGCTACTGTTACAATTATTTACATTCTTGGACTCCTTCAAACTGATTCATATTTTGCCTCCCTAGATTCATTTCTCTTCTCTACAATGTTCTTTAGCAGCAACCTTAATCAGTTTGCTATACTTCAAACTGCTTGCCTCACTGCTCCATCCACACTTCTGAATACACTTTTTCCTTGGCCTGAAATCTAGGAAACCTCAATCTCATGTGAACTCAGGCGACTTCCTGTTTTAAAAGGCAGCTAAAATGCAGCCATTTATGCAAACTCTTTTGTGAATATCTCTACTCAGCTCCATTCCTGTACTTTCTGGCCCAAGCGTATTTAGGGTGCATTTCTTCTTACTGACTCTATATTTGGGTGTTTCCATTTGAAATGAATGTTCTCTTTCTTCCGAGTTATATTTTATAGATTATTTTAGATCATGAGTTGGGTCTTCTATTAGGATTTAGAGTCATTACTCTATCTTGTCAAGGTCTACACTAAGAACTGGCTCTATACCAATATAAAAGTGAAAGGAAGAATCCTCTAATAGATGGTAGACTCCATTTTAGCAAAGGATCAGGTGAAGTGCAGAGGGAGATTTTAATTTTGTTCTTGTTCTTAATATTGTACATTTCTTTTTGTAATTTTCTGTCATGCAGGCTCTACTGTTGGTCTATAAAGTTAGATTATGTTCACATATGGTGAGTTTATGTAAGAAAAGAAACTGAGCCAGGTTTGTTTTTTTTTTTTTTTTTACTTCTAAAAACACGAGTGGCATTTTCCTTATTAGAAAACATCAACGTTTCATAAAGTAGAACTTATTTGGGTGACATTATTAAAAGTGTTCTCTTCCTTTAGTGAAAACGAAGCAAGATTATACTTTACGCCTGTATTTCTTTAATAGTCATCAGAACAGAAGGGGGATTTTTTTAACAGAGTTCAAATACCATATTTGATGTCTTTGGACATTAACTCTACATATTAGTAATTTTCTGATAACATAAGTTTATGTCCATATACACGTTTATGGACATTTTCCCTTCCATTTCTAAAACACGTGTTGCCATAGTCGCTAAGCATTGAATCATGATTATTTTTTAAAATAGCTTAATGCTATACTCTGTTCATTTAAAAAGCATTCTTTTAAGATTGAAGAGAAAAAATTGTATTCTAAATTAATTATAAACTCTTTGAAGGCAGAGATTATTTCCTAAAATTCTTCGTGGCAGTTTTATTTTTTAGGTTTTATTATTGGTAACTTTTTTAGATTTTTGCAAGGTGTCCATCTAATACCAGTTAACAAAGAAAGCAAACATATATGCACCATTTATTCTAATTTATGAAAAATATGAGAGTACTCTGATAGTATTTATTTGCCGTTAAATAATTTCACATTTTTCTGAGTATGAGTGATTTGTGCAGTCTTTGTTTGCTCTTGCATTTTGTACTGCTTAAGCAATCAGGCATGACAGGTTGCCCCTGCTGCTTGGATAAATTTTGTTTTACTCATACTTTCAATCAAAATAGATATGCAATTATTGTACAACTGTCTAGAAATCATCAAAATAGTCAGTTATTTATAAAAACAAGAAAGAACCTACATACACACATTTCCAAATTAAACTGCTGAGAAATTACTATTCTCACATAACATTTGTATTTCTAAGTAATTATGAGCCTGTTCATTGTAAGATAGATTTTTCTTAGACTTTCCAAAGATGAGTATGCTTATTAATATCATGCTCACATTTCCCAAATATTAAAAAAGTTGTTTATATATTATTTAACTATTCAGAATAAACCTATCTCTAAGTTAGCTATATTCATTTTTTAAAATATTTAACTCAATGAATACAGAAAACAAAACCAGTGGATTCAAATCTCACAATCTTTAGAAAGCAAGAATTTTTTTGCTGTGTATTTCTTTCTAAAATATCTGAATGTGAGGAATTCAGTTGAACATTGTACTGCATAAACACAAATTTAGGTTGAGTCTATCTAGAACATGCTAGACTATGAAATAAATATCGATATGATATGAAATATCATATCGCTTATAGCTAACGATATGATAAAAAGGTGGGCTCCTTACATGGGTTTATAACTAATACATTAATGCTTTAATCCCATATAGCTAGGTTAACTTAATTGCTCCATTTTCATAAATATTATAATAAAATTGAAAGAATTATTTCTATACACTTTAATGGAGAGTTAATATGTTTAGTTTAAACTCTTCAGTATTAATTCCTGTTGGGATTACTTTTCAATATCTGTACCAGCTATATGCAATGAAATATTACAATATAATTTAAATATATAAAAGTAAACATACTGAGAGTAACAGTTATCTCTTTTATTCTGTTTACTCCAGATTGATCCAAAAATCTATATTGAGAACTGTTATGTAACAGCAGGTAAATGAGTGTATCATGTGTATGAAAATAATCTGCTTCAAATTATTTGAGGTCATTCCTCGACAACATCACCTTCACTAAAGTTAAGCCTTCCACCCTTCTTTTTTCCATTTCATTATACTGTTTTTTTGGTTTTTTGGGGGTTTTTTTGTGTGTGTGTGTGGCTCTTATCACCTTGTGAAATTATTTATACAGATTTTTTACAAGTTTATCTGATACCCATACCAGAATATTTATAGAATAGCACCAATAACAACTCTAATTAGGGACATTTAATAGTAACCAATATTTATTGAGCAGTTATTGTAAGCCAGAAAGTATTCTAAGAACTTTACAGGTATTCACACATTGAATCATCATAATAACCTTATGAACTTGGTACTATATGATTATTCCCAATTGAGACATAAAGAAATTGACTGACAAAAAGATTTCCTGGCCCACCCACAGTTCAATTCGCACAATACTCTCTCCAAAGCTGCCTCTTCAATATTCTCTCTCTTTCTTTTTCACTGTCTTCTGCTTTAATCATGTTATACTGCTAATTTCTACAAGAACTACCACCCTCATAAAACTGAAATAAATATTTCAAAAAAGGTGTTAAAAATGCATTTTGGGAGCATAATATTTTGGCACACACATACACTCACACCACACACACACACTTTTATATTTATTTCTAATGAAAAAAATAATAGTTATGGACTATAGCCTAAAGTCCATTTTGTACTTTTTAAGTATTTCTTAGAGTAAATTAGAATACTAAATGCCTTGTCCTCAAAATCTTGGTAATTCTTTCCTATCTCTCTAAAATCCCCATGTAATTACTTTTACTGAACTGTATATACACAGAGGTATTTAAAAAGAATTCTAAAAAAAAAAAAAACGTTTTCACATTGCCTTTTCTACCTCCCCTTTGTTCTAATCTGATTTCTGTCTCTCCCAAAGCATTGAGATGCTTGAGCCAGGGTCACTGTTCACATAGAAAATGGTTACTTTTCTGTTCATTTCCTCTTTTGCCTTCTTGGACACCCCCATGCTAGTTTTCCATCTAGTTCACAAGCACCTCCTTCTCAGTCTTTTTCAAGTCTGCATTTCTAAGTTATAAATTTAAAATTATTCAGATAAAGACAAAAATATATTTATTCAGATAAAGCTGAGGTGAATCAGTAAACCAAATATTCAACATAAAGTCTTATTCTGTGACCAGAGATAGGTTACATAATTTGGCTACCAGCTTCAGAGGTCAACTCAAAGAATGACCACTAATTTGCATTTTTTAAATAAATTATTTGTTTCTGGTTCAATTATCAAACACTTTACTTCTTGCTGCTCGCTTTCTTCTTTTTTATCCAGACTATTTCAAAGAATGATTTCTAAAAGTACACTTGCCTTTTACATTAAAAAACTGTAACCTTTTCCTCAAATGCAAAGCAGCCATCTTTGAAGGCTTACAAAATAGTAAGTACTACACAGGTATGAAAACATGAACCTCATTTTCTCACTCCAGACAGCAAGAGATTGTGTGTGTGGACATAAGTGTACATGTTGAGACAATATGATCTAAATAAATGAGCTGAACATATGTCCAGACTACCCCAATTTATATTAATCTGAAAAATAATAAAGGTGGGGTGAGGGTAGATGAAAAATATGTTCTGTCAAATATTATTATCGTCATCCTTATCACCCTCTAGATCAGGGATTTTTACTTAAGTTAAATAAGAGAAGGAATCAAAATCATTTTCTCAAAATGTCTCTCTTTAGGCTCATGAATTATTTTTTGAGTCAAATCTAAGGGAGAAAAGCTCAGGGAGACAAATCCTTTGGAAAAGCTTTCAAGGTGATTCTGATATATTACTTTCTCCTCTAGTTTTGTCTTTTCACTCAACTGCTGATCTACTTAATTACTATTATTTTTCCTTGACTTTGTTTTATAAAAGAGCATATTAATCTCTCAAGACCAAATCTGACAGATACAATAAAAATTTTGCAATTATCTATTAGCTTATACTGTTCAAAGCAAGACTTGTTCTACTTATCTAAATTATTTCATTTTAGATAATTGTATGTATAAATAACCATATAATTATATAATAAATATAACTATATATATTAGGTACATAGTTATCTAAGCCTACAGAAATATTGGTGCACTTATTTTCAAGAACTGTTAATGTTTCCTGAAACTCAAATATCTCCTGAACACATCTCTTTCTTTTACAGATAAAAGCATTCATTTCCCATAAACCACCTAAGCCCCATCAAGCAAGTGCATCAAACATATCACATCTGGGTAGACTTTTCCCTCAAAACGTCTCTACATTTGGGCCTACAGATTGTGTCGAAAATTTTCCTATAGTGAATTTAAAATTTTCAGACCTGTGGTATTTCAGCTTAGTGCTACAGTTGAACAAGTACTATGTGAATGGCACCATTAATAATCATCATCAATAGTCATTATATTTACACAATTATGTCATTTAAACCAATATTCAAATGTGAAGAAAAAGTCGACAAAATTCAGGTAGAGTTAAATTTAACAGTGGGATTTTTTTTTTATTTTCACATTAGTGGGAGGCATAATATATTCAAAGCTAACTGGATCTGGCATTGGTTATTTTGGATTGATGGTCCATTTTGACCAAACTGGCCAAGCTGGTTGTAAGACGTTCAACTTCAAGTTCCAATTGGCTTTAGTTATATACGTGTGCATCCAATGTTCATTCATCTGGCTTTAGTAACAGTCCCACTTTAATTTGTGAAGGATTTGTTCACTTTATCAACTCATATTTATTCATTTTATTTGACTTCCAAATTGGCAGGATACTTCTAGCACCATCACATGGGATTTGAACTTACAAGGCTGATCAAATTTTAGATGCAGGTTATGAAAAACCATAACTCTCTATTCATCCTTCAAAAATTCATCGTGTATACAATCCTTTGCTTATGTTATATTCCCAATAGGTACAACAGCAAAGGGTCAGCTATTTCATAGGTATTATGAAGAAGACATGGTTACTCCCCTCAAAGGATTTACAGTCTAGTGACTCTACCCTTTATTTGCAATTTGAGTGACATCACTTTGTCTATAAATTATAAATCAAAATGAATTTACAGTTTTCCTATAAAAAGCCATTAATCTCTAAATTTATAAATAAATGAAGCCCAAAGAATATGGTATATTAGACTATTTAGTAAATTTTTAAAAATCTCTTTTTATGAAAGGGAAATAGTGTTACAATGCCAAAGTATAACTATTTCTATATGCTAGAGTATGCATATGCTCAAGAAAGAGTATGCATACTTCATATACAGATTCAAAAACCATCGTCCTGTTCATAATTCCACTACTGACTTATCTAAATGCTACATGAAAGTAATTATCTCTGCTAGTACATCATACAATTAAAATAGTATCTATTGATTAGAAATATTTTGACACAGTAAATATGTTTTGAATTCGTTAGGAGAAAAAAAACTGCCATAATAGCTTCAGACTAGATATGAATATCATCTTTCAACCTCTAGCCAGGAATCCTTAATCTGAGCACCAAAATTTAACAGCTGTCATGTGAGCAGATAGTTCTATAAAGCAAACTAATCTTTCAGGAAATCCAAGATGGGTTTGTTTATATTTCCACCGAGCATTTCTCTTTCTAGAGAGGAGTCATAGCTATGAGTAGATTTGCTGAGAAGATCTGCATGCAGTCAGCATCACGTATCTCCAAAGACTATAGCTTGCTTGGGGCAGAGGTGAATTATCTGGTTTATGGGGGCTCAGATAGAGGTCACTGTTTGGATTGCAATTCTGACTTGCTTGTAGTTTATTTTGTGTAAATGTGGAAGTAGCAGCTTTTGAATCCCTGTAGTGAACCAAACCTTATTCTCTGTTTGAAGCTGGATTTACCCTGAGTTCCCGTGATGAGATCTTATAAACAGAATTCTCTTCTTGGCAGATATAAATATGGAAAGATCTATCTTGTGATCTTCTCTGTGAATCATTATAGCCTCCAAAATGTGACTATTAACATGTCAAAGCATATTTGGGGGAGATGGTGGACACACTCATTTCAAAAATGTGCAAATTGAGACTTGAACCATTTATTTCTCATAAAAAAAAAAGTACTCAGTAACAGACAGTGTTTTTGAACAATTCATAATTTCAGTGGTTGAAAAGAGAATTTATGTTTCTATATTTATAGAATGAGTTGGAAATTATTTTAGTGATAATGTTATTAAAGCAACAGTATTGGGAGTAAGGAAACACTGTTGGATCATTTTCTTGAGAATAAAATTTTGTGCCAACTTTATTGTTTATGGGAGGTGAGGGGGAAAATATCTGAGTAACTGCTTAATGTCTCTGCCAATTTCAAAATGTCCAGCATAGCAAAGAACTAGCCAAGTTTCAAAGACCCTTGGAAAGGTCATTTTCTTGAGGCAAGATGAGCACATATTATACAGCTGGATGTTTTTATGTCTCTAAAGAGAACATTTCAGAACAGTATTCTCCAGGCCTCAAAGCTGGCAATTCATGAAGGTAGAATAAATTGCCAGAAACACTCTTTCAAACAGGAGGTGCTTAATGGAACAAGGCTGGATATCTCAGATACTCAGAGGAATTTTTTTTTTTTTTTTTTTTTGGTTGTTGTCACCTCCAAGTAATTCCAAATATATAAAAGAGATCATCCCCTGGCCTTGAGAGGGAGGAAGGGAAACATAATTATTTTACTTAACTTAAAAAGGGACATTGAGTCATTGATTATTTATTCTCTCTTTAGAATCACCATTTTACCCTGCTAGTATTATGTGAGTAGTTTGTAATAATGGAAAATCCATTTGGCTTTATTACGGGAGAAGGTATTCAAAAGCAATAAAACTTATTGTCAAACTGGGGTCAGCTTTGCTAAAAATGATTGCAAAATGGTCTTTATTTTGTTAAGGAGATTATCCTTCTGTATAACTATTATAGAGAGGATAATTATGGATGTAATACGCTAATTTTCATTGAAATTAAGTGAGCAAGTGTGAACTATTGGTAGACTTTAAGTAATGAAAACTGGGCTAGATCATATAAATCTAAACACCAGGACATCTTAGTGGTGTTTCGACCATGTGCAAAAATAAAATTAAAAAAAAAAAAATGTTAAGATAATTTTATCTGCATAACAAAGATCTTTCAGATGTAGGTAAAAGATTAGAACTTCCTTTCCTCCTCTAGCCCCTTAAAACATGGGATATCTCTTTCCCAGATTATTTCTCACTTGCAAGAGCAACAAGACATTACCATGAATATTTCAAAGACATGAGCTCCTGAGTCCAGCTTTCTTAAGGGGCATTGTGGATAGTACATAGACTCGCTCATTTATTTATTCATTTGTTTATCAAATGATTATACACCATCTACCATGTTCCAGGGATTGTTCTAAATGTTAAAACTATAATAGTGACTAAGACAGATAATTTCTCTGCTCTGATGACATTTATCTTACTGAGGAAAAAAAGGACAGAGTCAAACTCATAATTTCAGGCAGTACAAATAAGAGACAATAAAGTGAGACAGAGGACGGGGGATTGATGAGAGTGGTAGGAGTGCCGGCTACTTCAGATTCAGTGTTATGTGGGACCAGCTTGCGCTGGCTCAAGTAGTTTATTGTGAAATATTAGGAAATTTTGTAAGCAGGTTTTTAAACTTTGGTAACTTGAAATCAGCCGTGGGAGTGGGGGTGTGAGATATGTATGCCATGGAAATTGGCAAAAGCTATAAATCAGAGTTCTGTCTCCTTTCCTGAGAGCCAATCTACCGGCATACTTTTGGAAACGTTGGGGCGGGGGGGAAGTCACTTGCTAGAAACAATTTTCAACAGAGACTTGAATATACTGAATAAATAAATTATGCAAACATGATGGGGATGGACATTCCAGGCAGGAGTACAGAGGCCCTGAGATAGGAATGAACTAAAAAGGTAGATGTCTTATAAAAGGTAAAATAAGAAGCATCCAAAGATATAGAAGTTATATAATGTAGGCCTTTGTGGGCCATGATAAGGAATCTAAATTTCATTTTAATTATAACAGAGAACTATAGAGTAAGGTTTGAATAGGAAAGAACCATAATTTAGTTTATTTATTTTAAGCATCATTCTAGCCACTCTATGGAAAACAGATGTTAAGAGCTAAGATTAAAAGTAGAAAGATGAGTTTGGATATTGTTACAATATTTTCTACAAGAGATGATGATGAATTGAATGAGCATTATAGCTGTGGATACTGTGAGAAGTAGTAAGAACTAGCATATATGTTGAAAATAGAATCTGTAGAGCATATTAATAGTATGAAGATAAGAGAAATCAAGGATAATCTATATTTTTGCCCTGAGCAAATGGGCAGATGATACTACTTCCTAAAGAGAAAAGATTGGAAGACAGACAGATTTGACAAATTGGGGGCTAAGTGTTAACATTATATTTTGTATATAGAATGTTATATTAGATTTAAAATTATATACAACCTGTACTACCCTCTAATAGAAGTGTCCTTCTGTTGTTTATAACTTTAGTGATTTGATTCATGGATTAGATTTATAAGAAAGCATTCTGTCAATATAGAATCTAGTTCTGTTTGTGATAAACTTTTACCCTGAAGCAATACTGAAGAATTGACTAGTAAGTTATTGAGGTCTATAGTTTTGGAAGTAATTTTCTATCATAATTACTGTATAATAATTCAGTATTCTTTCCTTTTAATTTCCCAGTTATAGAACTTTACAAATTATGCTGGATATTTTATATCAAGTGTTCATTCGGAACCTCTATTGAATTATAGGAAAAGATCACAAAATCAATTTTTCAAATACTTAAGATACTTAAAGAAGTTCTATTAAAAATTTATCTGATGTAGATATATTTGTTTAAAATTATTGAATATTTAAAAGTTAATTTAAAAAGTTTAACCTATGTTCACAATCGAAGACAAACTGCATGAAAAGTAGCGCAAAGACAGAACTTCTTTAAGAGCAGATTGCAGATAAATCCATAAATCTCAAAATGTCCAAAGCATGAAAATGAAGTTAATAATTAATGCTTATAACATGCAATTGTTATAAAGTTTAATTCACATTTGTTATTATGCCCTTTATTATCAATCATTAATCCTTTAAAAACGTGGTGCATGCTATGTAATAAATATTAAAATATATTTGAACTTATTAAGTTTCAAAATTACTTAGTTAAATTTTTCTGATATCTGCATTCTATGTGTACAATATATATTTGATTTTCCTGGATTGCTAACTTACGTCATCAAGAAACCTATATTTTATATTTGTTATTTGCTTCTTATTGAAAAGCTGAAATGTTCTTACTAGCCTTAAAAAAAAAAGAAGAAATGAAAATAGCAGGATGTCATCTTTTGCTGAGTAGCATGTTTGAAAAAGTGAATATAGAGAGAAACAGGCTAGCTTTTATAAACATGAATCTCCTTGGGAACAGAAGGGTCTGCTGCCTTGCATGTGCAGCTTATGTCTGTCACAAGTTATCTATGAGTAATACTGATAAATAAATTAGCAATTCAAACAAGAATCACATGCCCCCTTAAAGAAGCACTCTATTTGAAGAAGGAAGGTTAAGTATGTGATAAAAACTCAGTATACTATGATGCAAAGGAAAAAATTCAAATCTCTTCCTAAGATTAAAAACAAACAAAAACAAAATAAAACAAAACAAACAAAAAATAAAGAACCAAACTCAAATCTTTACAAGTGGTTTGAAAAAGATTCCAGAAAATGAAAGGTATCTTTTATATTTATCTGCTTTGATTGTTATTGGCAGAAAATGAACACATGCGTGTCTTTTATTGATTTAATATACGTATCTAACATCTAATATGCCTTATATTTCACACCCTGTATGTGAATAAAATATGAGAACCTTAGTTTGAACTTCTAGGAAAATAAGAACATTAAAAGGGACTGTGTGAGTGGCCACCAGACCCATTACACAGTGATGTGAAGTCACACCTACCATTATGAGATGTGTTCAGTGAATTAAATTCTCCTATGGAACGGAAGCTCCCTTTAATAAACTTAATCCTCAGGATTGCTAAATCTGAGGATAGAAATTCATATGTACTCATAATAACATGGCCTCAGGGCAAAAGGTAATACCATGCTTGACTTTGGTTCCAAGGCAATGCCTAAAACAAAACGTTTTACTCATCAGTCACTCATTCCTTATCTGTAAAGTGGGGATAAGATTACATGCCTCATAGAATTTTCACGAAGATTAAAAGAAAAATTACATTTGGTGTCCTAGTGCTCATTTGTTAATTCCTAAAATAGGGTAAAATGATGATGTTTACTCTTTGAGTATGAAGGGACAGGTTTGTATCCTGGAGATGAAGATTATTTCCATTTAGGTTGAAGGAAAACACGATGTACAAGTTAAGTGTATTTTTTAATTTAATAGTTACCAACATATCTCTGCTGCTATTGTACCAGTTTCTGCTTTACAAATAACTCATAAAACCCTCATAACAAATCTAAAAATGAAGAAGTATTTTTTTCACACGTTATAGATCAGGAAACTGAGGCAGGGGGAGTAACCTGTAAGAAGCAGAGCCAGCGTGCTGACATGAGCCGGTTGTCTCCCAGCATATACTGAAACCACATATGCTACGCTACTCTCTTTTTAGATACTACACATTTTCAATTTTTTTCTAGACAGACTTTGTCACTGGAGTATCACATGTCTGGCATTTATTTGTTTACTTATATAAAAGTACTGAACTAATCAAAATTATTTGGATAAGTACACATTCAAAGCAAATAATTAAAATAATAGCTATACTACTCTTTCTTTTGAGAGGAAAATAGGGGATATCAGTTGTCTCATTTATAGTTGGGCATATTTTTTCCCCCTAAACAGCTAAATTTGCATTTTAAAGACTCACCTTAACAACAGTATATTTTAAAATAATCATAATGAGCGAACATTTATTGGTTGTATACTATGTTCTAGGTGCTATTTTAGTCATTTTTTAAAAATAATTGGTTTTATTTTAAATACATAAATGGTACCAACTATTTTTAGTGGTCAGTTTTATACTTTCTGAATGAATTTGGGTTCAGATCTGGATCCTTCCTTCTTACTCAGGTTTATATTGGGCTTTGTTTCTTTGAACTCTGTAGATTTAATGATAAAAAAAATAATAATATGTATGGCTCATTGAAAATCAGAAGTTGAAGAATTTTTATAATATACAAGTAAAATACCTGCTGCTTTTTTTTTTTTTTTTTTTTGAGTGCTTCCTTGATGCTACGTCCATAATCATTCTCTGTGCTTGGTGTTATTATTCCTACTTTACCTTTAAGGAATCAATACAAAAATGCTCAGAAAAGTCTAGTAGCTTATTCACGTGCACACAGTGCCAGAAGAAAGATATGGCCATGCCCGTGTCTGCAAAACATGGCAGCTTGCAAGACCCAGCTTACTGTCTGCAAAAGACCTGAACCACACTGACCTTTGACACTGTATCTAAGAAGAGTGTGCTTCCTAAGAGGTAAACAAAGCCTCTGTCCTTTCAGTCTTTGCTCCCTCATGAGTGGACAGTCGCGATGAGCTTGTATGCACCTCTAAAACATGTAGGCTAGGAAAGTGCAGTCGTCTCATTAATTCTATAATTTGTGATGGGCGAGTAAAGAAATAAAAGTCATATTTTAAACTATCAATAAATTGACTTAATAGAAGATACATTCCTAAATCGAGAGCCTAATTTTCTGCAAAAGCCATTTTCTCCATTTTATTTTACATTATTTAGAGGTAACATTTAAATTATTTTTATGGTTTTCAGATGATATATATCAGATAATTATTGCTTAAAAGTAGTTTTATAACGGTACCCATATGATAGCATAAATTCGCATGCTCTCAATTGCACCATTTTGAACTAAAATTATTTTCCTCTCATTAATATTAAGTTAGAAAAAATAAAATTTTCCATTTGTCATATATTATATTCAATATGGTTCGTGAAAAATCATTTTTTCCCAGTCTGCCAAAGTATTCCACCCCTGCACTAAGATTATAACCTTAGTCATGATCGACCTATAGAAAAGAAATGAAATAGACAAGCTATAGTAGAAGTGAGAAGATTAAAAGAAACATCCTCTATTGTATTTCTCAGAGAATATTAGATTAAAATTCAAATTCTTTCAAGTGACAGATTGTTACAAGAATAAGAAATGGCATAAACAATCCATTTTAGGACAAAGATTTAACAAAAATAGGGAGGTTAATTATAATTGAATATTCCCTATGGATATCTCAGAAGATATGCCTCAGTCTATTTCTTATTGACAGGTGGTAGTGTAAATTAAATGTGGTATTATGCATTCAAATTGGATTTCAACTACTCATCATCCATAGTGTGACATTAGAATTAGCCCTGATGATGACAGTCTAAAGATCATAATAAGAATAGGTGCCCTTTTCCATTCAAATTGTAGTTTCACTGGTGGGGAGGGTAGGAGTTGGAGACTGGATTCATAATTTTGTTATAATCTTTGCTGCCTGAGAAATTCATTCCATGAATTGACTATCCTGAATATTAATATTGTACTGACTAGTCTCTGAATTAATGACAGACAAAAGGGCACTTGTCTTCCATAAGTAATTGTGCTAAATCCAAAAACAGCAGCTTTCAAGATCTTGTCAATTTTACCATCAATCACTGTTTAGATAAACACGAGATGTTAGTGTGTTTTCTTGGAGCTCACGCACATGCACACACACAAATATACAAAGCAGTAGTGAAGAATTGTTAAATAAGACAGTCTTAAACCAAAAAAAAAAAAAAAAAAAGGGAAAGGAAGAGACAGAAAGAGAGGGAGGGAAGGAGGAAGGGCGATATGGGGAGAGGGAGTGAAAAGAATGGACAAAGAAAGAAACTGTATCTCTGATGATGGTCATGAGTGATTTCAATTGTGTGTTCTCATTTAGATGTGCTGCAGAAATCTGCTGTGAAATTCTATGAAGTTATCCATGTGCTTGAGCATACAAATGCTCAAATCACACCTGTGTAATTCTGATGCACGGCTACCCTCATAATCCTAAGTAGCACAGTGGTCCCTCAGTATCCTTAAGGGATTGGCTCTAAGACCCCAATTCATACCAAAATTCAGGGATGTTCCAGGTCTCATACAAAATGACATAGAAAAAAATGAATAAGGTCGGCCCTTCGTATTGATGAATTCCCAAGGGTGGATAGGCTTCAATCCATGGTTGGTTGAATCAGTGGATGTGAAACCCATGGATATGGAGGGCATATGGTATTTCTTAAAACAAGAGTTACGGATTACCTGCTTAGAAAAAGCACTGTGAACAGGAAAAGAGGGTGGGTGCTTGTTAAAAATGAGGAGTCCTACCCTGCTCCTACTAGTTCAGAATCTCAGGGAGTGAGACTGGAGAGCCCTCATTTTTTAATGTCATCTGCAGGTGAGTCTGAGATACTATGAAGTGTGAGACTCTGAAATAGGGTTGGAGAATTAGCACTTGGCAACTCAGTCATTATTATGGCAATTTCAAGACCTAGGAAAGAAAGGTTATAGTAGAAATGTCATGTGATGAGATATTTTGGTTCTTTTCATCATGAATTAATATATTATTTCGGCCATTAAGGAGTACTCTTACTATGAAAGGACATAGCATTTTTTTGCCGCAGCCTGATCGAATATTTCAAATGTTTCTGGTTAGTCATTAAAATTAACATCCAAGATTAATTTTGTTTGAAATTATTGCTAGTTACCATGTGTGAAGATTGAAGAAAAACAGTTGGTACATAACACAAGATATCTGAATAAAAATATAACACATAACAAGGAGCTTCAATACAACAAATGTCCATTTTCTTTTCATTGTCTTCAAACAATTGCCTAAAATTTAAACTGTGAGAAAGTGACTATAATAGCATCTAATAGAATTTCTATCTTAACAGAGTATTCTTTTTTAAATAACTGGATGTAATTATTCATGACATTTGGGATTATTGAACACAAATAGAAGAGAATGAAATGTTAAGGCTTCCTAGGGTTAAAAAAATATTGTGTATCTTTATTATAACTCCTAATTTAATTAAGTATTCTTAATGCCATCTGGTCAGATTATTTTAAAAGTTAACAAAAGAGATCAATTTGACACTTAATGAATAATAAATTTTAAAAAATGTAGTACTGAAACGCTGATAAGCAATCATAATAACTAGAATAATGTAAAAAAAAAAAGAATAAAAGAAACCAAAAAAACCAACTTCGTCAATGCTAGTGCACACTGAGTACAATTTAAGGATAAGGAAGGAAGGTAGACTCTTATTATGCTTCAATCATGACTTTAGACATTATAATAATCATACACATTTTTTAAAGAAAAGTGAGATGTGTTCCTGCTCCAAATGATTTACAGGTATAAAGTAAGAAAATACAGTTAATAACAACCCACACCTGGAACCAAATACTCAAGGTCTCACTCTTTTTTCTAGCTGTGAGGCCTTGGTGAGTTCTGTAATTTCCTTAGACCTTGGAATCCTCATTTGAAAGATATGATTATAGACATAAACCATTTAGAAGAATGACATGCATACAGGATATACATGTACATGTCTGTGTATATGTGTGTGTGTATATACACATATATATATACACGAACACACACACACATACACACACACACACATATATATATCATGCATAATTTCTTTTAGCAATTAAAAATTATCTGGTATCATACAAACAACACTTGATTTGCAATAAGAAAAATATCTTCAGATCCTACCTCTGTTATAGGGGCAAATCACCCAATTTCTCTAAAACTTAATTTTTTTGCTTGGGATATAAGGTGGTATCGATTTTACAAGTTTGTTATTAGGATTAAATAAAATTACCTTTGCTAAAGTCACCATCAATTCTCTGACAAATATTAAGTGTCTGATTAGTTTCTTCTTTAAATCCCAATTCGATATAGAATTCTAGCCATCACCAGAGAGCAAAGAACTCAGATTCTGAAAACTGTAGGTGATTTTGAACTTGTTCTCATGATGACTAAAATCTGATTTAAGAAATAAGAAGCCTCTTTTCTTAGCTCAGTGGTCTGAATTCTGAGCACAGTCTAGGTATTTAAGTTACATTTCGGTTACCTCATACTACTTCTGTTTGTTTCAAAAGCCACCCTAAGCTTTAATAACCATAAAAATGTGTGCATTCGGACATATCGAAACCACCTATGCATTTTGGAGCTCTGAGAAGTCAATCTCACCTGAAAATAAGTTATGTTGTTTCTCTATTTTTGTGTTTGAAGATGTGACGTGTTGGAGGACACTACAGTACCACAATTAGCAACCTCAGTTATTTAAATTTTGCACCATTCTAAACTGTGATTTTTAAAAGCATGTTGGAAAGCTTCAGAAAATATCACTCAATAAAGGCTCAAGTCAAGAATACACTTTTCTTATTTAGTTGGACATTATATTATGAATGTAATCTTTCTCAACATATAGATAATATAATAATACCAGGCAATTCATTCAGACAATATAGTGTGCTATGATTAAGAACAAGATGTTAGCATTCAAATCCATCAGAGATCTTTATAAAGTAATTCAGTTAAGAACAGAGCAAAATAAAATACAGAAGTAATAATAAATAATACAAAAAAATTAAAGGAAATCAAGACAGGCAAAAAAAGTATTTTAATTTTTTACTAGAAAAATAATGTTTTTGTTGAAACGTCTCAAACTCAGCTTGGTGCACTGAATTGATTACGTTTAGATGTACTGTCAGCCCATATACCTTTTTTTTGACATTCACTTTTTCCCAAGCTTTATAACATACAAATGCATGTATCAATTTGCAGAGAAATAGTAGATGTAAGTTATTTTTGCTGTTTATTCATATGTTAGATTAACTTGTTTATCAACCCATATATTAAAATGTAATCATTTCATTGTCAGGAGCCTAAAGCTAATGTTAATTACAGTTTGAAACTTTGATTATTAATGCATCTTTAGCCACTGAAGTGTAAAATAAGCAATAGTACTTGGAATTCACCAATTAAATTAGCTTCTGAGACAAGAATTCATAAGTAGGCATTTGTTCATGAACAAATGCTGTAGGATTTCATATTCTAAGCTACATTTGTGTAACATTAGTCCCAAGGAGAGACAACAATTATTCAGCAAAACCAAGATTAAATGGCATATGCAATAGATACAAGAGGTATGCATTTTATACATTTTCCTCTTCACATTGCATATGTGAAGAGAAAAGTATATGAAGGCTTAATCCATAAGCAAATACACAAGTTTTTGTTTCGTTTTGTTTTGTTTTAAATGAATATGGGGGAAAGATCCATTTTGTTCATATATTGCCTCAGTCTGTGCAAGCTATTAGAATAGAATACCAGAGACTGGGTGGCTATAAACAACAGAAATTTATCTATCACTGTTCTGGAGCCTCGGAAGGTAAAGATGAAGAAGACAGCAGGTTCAATGCCTGGTGAGGCTCTGCCTCCTAGTTCGAAATGGCCATCTTCTGACTGTGTTCACACATGGTGAAAGGATCAAGCAAGCTCTCTGGGTTTCTTTTATAAGGGCACCGATCCCATTAATAGGGACTTCACCCTCATGACCTAATCATCTCCCAAAGGCCACACCATCTAATACCCTCATATTAGGAATTAGGATTTAACACATGAATTTGGGAGCAGACACAAACATTTGGTCTATAGCTTATAATATACCTAATACTATGAAACAATTTGGTAATTATTGTTTATTATTGTATTTTTTTATGTAACTGTATACTTCATGTAAGTCTTGCCCCATGCAAATGACACCTTATATTATTTTCAGATAAAGTCTTGCTTCCTATTTGTTGGTTGGTTGTGCTTCTCTTGGTGCTACACTCATAACAAATAGTTTAATTCTGTAACATATGAAGGATGCTTTTGACTAATTGCTTATTATTATCTGTTATGGCTAATCACCTTCACAGTGCTCTTGTCATATATGTGCAGTTAACATGACCATTTTACAGGTAAGGAACCAGGGCGACAAAAAAGTAACTGGTCTAAAGTGCCACAATTTGTAAGGACCACTCCAAACTCCATGGAATTTTTTTCTAGGATTTCGGTTCTGAGACTTTGAAATATAAAATATGATTTAAAAAAAAAAGAAAAAAGATGAACTCCTATATTCAACTATTAAGATTTCACATATATTCATAATTTGCCAATATTTTTTAAAGGCTAGAGTACTACAGAAGTTAAAGTCTTCTGTGAACTCCTCTCTACTCCTATCACTCTTTATTTCTCCCAAGTAACCTCTATTAATTATTTGTTGTTTATTATCCTGATATCATAATTTTAAACTTTAATTGGGAATGCATGCAATATTTTTGTTGTCTAAAATGATGTAAATATCATCTTGCTCTATTATAGCAGCATTTTTTTTCATTTCGCATTTTTTCTGTATGTCAATATATTTGTACATGCATTTAAAATTTTTTTGATTTATAATTTACCATAGTATAAACTATAGTTTAACAGCTTTTACTACAAAGCATCTAGGTATGCACCTATTTATATTTTTCCTGCTTGATTTCTAAAGTGTATTTTATCTGAAGATTCATGTCTCCCAATTCTGAGCAATTCTCTGCTATGACCACTATATCTATGTACATATGCATCTACTGTTTTATTTCTTTCTATCTGTCTGTCTGTCTATCTATCATCTATCTAATATCTATCTATCTTTATTACTTAAAGCTTCTCTGAATTATCTTATAGTTCACAGTTTGGACTTTGTAAATCTTTGCATTTTTCTTTTAGTCTATGATTAAAAAATAAAAATTTCCAAAAGAATAAAATCTATAACTTTGGCAAAAATTATACATGTCTCTTGACTTCTGTTTTGTCTTTGCCTAGAACAGGTATAGGTAGGATAAGAATGCTTTTGCCACATTATTTAATATATTGAATAAGGTATTAGTGTTTCATTTAAAGAAGAAATAAATGATTAAATACTTCCCAAATCAACCAATGTACAGATATAATTGCAGGTATAGTCACACACACACACACACACACACACACTCTCTCACACACACACACATATATATGTTATCTCTGTATAATTAGAACATTGAGGTGTATTAAAATTATACACAAGTTCTTGGGAGATATGCATGTAAGAATATATACATATGTTCATATATATATATATATAAACTTTCACATATATCTATTTAGAGAGGGAGAAAGAAGATGGTAGCTATGCATATCACACACACACACGTATGATAGTGGGAATAAAATTTATTTGATTATCTACAGAATTCTTCTCAACAACAGAGACACCATTACTCAAAATATACTTTTAATAACTGTATTTGTTATAAAAACATAGACCTATGGATATAGTTTGGATATCTAGAAGAGACAAAAGGTACTGATAAACTATTTTCTATGAGAATGAGAATTTATGATTCTAAAGAAGTGAAATACATTGTTAAAAATCCTGTGTTAAATATCACTTGTGGGCAGTAGATAGCAAGTAAGAGACCATAGTTTGTGTGATTCCATTTTTATGAAGTGTCCAGAATGGGATAACATATAGAGACAGAAAGTAGAATAGTGGTTGCTTAGGACTTTGGCTGTTGGGGGCAAATGGAACACGACTATTAATAGGTACTATGGAGTTTCTTTTGTGGGTGATAAAATTATTCTACAATGTATTATGATTATGGTTACACGACTGTGAATATAATAAAAATAATTTATTATTTTTACACTTTAAATGAGTAAATTGTGTGATAAATAAATTATATCTTGATAAAACTGACCAATAAATAAATAAATAAAAAGAGCCAATCATTTTATGTTTAAGACATGCTCAGTTTTAAATACTGTAACCTAAAAGGAAAGGGCGCGCTAGAATTAAAGTCATTAAATTAAATTACAATATGAATTCCACATGAGTTTCAAATTCACCGCATTGAAAGTCACATTAGAAACCTTCTCATCTCACCAGTATATAAAAATGATGATGATAAAACAATAATTGTGAAGGAATCCACGAAGAGCACTTTCTACATTTTACTAAAGACAAGTGCATATCAAAGAATCACATTAAAAGAATGAAAATAGTGTGCAGAAATGTTCTAAATCCTGTATGTCCTTGGAACACTGAGACAGAAGGAGCAGCAAAAGTTCAAGGATCAATAATAAGACAGTTCTAATTCTTTCATTAAAAATAAGATTAAATGACCACTTGTTTCCTTTGTTTTAAATGAAATATTTTTGACAGTGCGACAGTACCGAACGGCTTCACTACTGCATATTTTAAGAGCTCACAATAGCTCATATTTGATATTAATAAAATCTGTCACTGATTTGGGAAGGGAAAAGAAAAAAAGTACTGACTTAGAATAGTGGCCAAGTAAGGATTTAAGTTTCTGCAAAGCAAGAGTGCTGGAACTTAGTCCAAAGCCCTTAGGCTGCCTGGGCAATGGATTCATCTTCTGGAGACAGAAAAACTTCATGTCACTTAATAAATGGGGCACTCACTGACCATGTGATAGTCTATTCTGCCAGAAGCAAAATGTCACAGAATTGCTGCCATTTCTGCATTTCTAAAAAAAAAAAAGAAAGAAAGAAATTCGACTTAATTTACAGTTAAGTCAGAGGGAATTTTCCTTCCGTCTTCTATAGGTAAAAAATCTGAGATTGTCTCACCATCCCAATAAAGTGTTTTTTTAGAAAATTGACCGTGTTCTCTTTATCCTCAAGTATCATGTATAGTAATACTTGTGAATGCATACCCTCTTTTTCCTTGATAAGACAATACTAATTTTTCCAGATAACTGTCCTCATGTGGTCACTACAGGTCCTGGTGCATCTGAACCTGTCAACTTAACCCATTCCTCTTAAATTATTTGATTTAAGCAAGGATAATAAGCATTTCTGACCTATAGCAGATAAAGGGTATTGGCTGAGAGATTTCTGAAAAATATATTCCCATTTTAAAGTTGAAATTTTCCATACAGAAGAACAACAACAACAACAAAAAGATATTTGGTGATGTGGGTGAGCTACTGAATTAATCAATCCTCAATTTCTCATTACATATACATTTTCTTATTAAGTCCACTGAACCTGGATTTTCTTTTACTCTCACCCAAAAGCATTCCAACATGCCACTCCAACATGTTTGTGAGAGTATAATTAGTCCATGATCATCTGCTAACTGGCTTGTCTCAATAAACAGGTTCTTATTATTTCTTAACTTCCCCTTGTAGTTCCATCACAGAAATGAATACTGGATGTTCCCTCCTGGTAAGCTCCACTTGCTGAAAGTTCTTTCTCATTTTAGGAGAACAAGATAATGTCATTTGGGGCATAGACATCTGAATGATAGTAGTTTTGAGAAAATTTATTGAAAGGGATATCAACATTGCTTTTTTTGAAAATAGAATGTGGTTGATCATTGATAACTTCCATAGGTGCCAGCACTAGACTCTGACCATCTACTGACCTCTGCTGACCCAGGTTTTGAAAAAAGAAGCTGGCTTATCTGTGAAAACGCACATAAAATACTGACATCTAGGCACGTGTCTAGAGTAAAAGCAATGACTCTTCACACTCATGATGGACAAACCCTGCCAATAATAGACTAAAAAGAAAACAGAGTAAGATGAATTTCCTTAATTTTTAAAAAGAAAAAAAAAAGGGGGGGGGAGAAATTGTTGAGATTTTTAATACTGTCATCCTTGAAAAAGTTGAGAAATTTTAAGAGAGATATAATAAAATCATTAACCATATTTTTTTTGGGGGGGGGAATTGGGGATGCTTAACCCCTAAAAAAAACTTAATTGAAATGCAAAATTTTACTGGAAGAACAGAGAAAATGTTCAATTTAGGAAAGAAGGAAAGAATAAAGGCATGCAGGCAGAAAGAAAGAATTATCAAAGATTTTAAAAAGGTTTCATGTATTAGACTGTTATTGTATTTAAAGCACAAAATTCTAGAAATTAGGTGGAAAGAAATGCATGTTCAATATCAGGTAAAGTAAAATAAATGGTAATGAAAATTTATGTTCCTGAAATGGAAACTGCTATGCTATTAAATAATATTATCAGAGTTAGCATTTAAAATATTAAATAGCAATTAAAAATATAGGATGAATGGTTAGATCTGAATTTTAGATAATAAAAACATAATTTTATAGTGCAAGTATCT
The DNA here is from genome assembly GCF_000151845.1 of Pteropus vampyrus. Classification (NCBI taxonomy): domain Eukaryota; kingdom Metazoa; phylum Chordata; class Mammalia; order Chiroptera; family Pteropodidae; genus Pteropus; species Pteropus vampyrus. Next base: position 4,098,797 of record NW_011888811.1, read on the forward strand.
CCAAAATATTGCATGGGGCATATTTGTATTAACATTTTTCCAATGTTTCTCTAAAATTCGAATTTAACAGGATATCTTAGATTACATCTAGCAACCCTAAAAATAATTTTTATTTAATTTTATTTAAAAGTGCCAAGTTGTAGGAAAAGTATGGCCACTAAAGTTCAAAGATTAATTTAATTTCAAATCTGAAACTTTTGAACATGAGTTAGTAAGGACAAAATGGAAAGGAGAATTGTTGGAAAGGGCTAAATTCTTAAAATAAAAAGAGGTCTATCGATTTAGTATTTATTTATCTTTGTAATTGTGCCCCTTAGGCAGTGAAAATAAATAAATTAT
>NW_011888811.1:4099185-4110130 GCF_000151845.1 Pteropus vampyrus
CCACATAATATATCACATACTGTGGAAGTCGAACAATGTTCCAATCCAAACTTGTGAGAGGGCAGAGAGAGGGAAGGGAAGCAAGCTTTGTGAGAATTAGAAAATTAGTTAACTTCTTTATGCCTTACTTATCTATAAAATGAGATGTTGATGGTATCATCATTATAGGTTGTCATGAGATTAAATATGATAACAATTATAATGGGTTTAAGACTGTGATTGGCACATAAAAAGCTCACAGTTATTAGCTGTTGTATTGATATTCTTTTTTGTAGTTGTTATAATTATTTTAATTAGTATTATTATATTACACCTATATTTGGATTATAGGTGTAATAGCTGTGACTGAATTAAAACTTGGAAATTTGAATGTTTCCTTAACAAAGTTTTTCGATTCTGTGAGAAAAAGAAAAAGCAATTATGTAGATATATGACTCTAGAAAACTAACCCCTTAAAAAGTTGCCTAGAAATAAAGAAAATGTGAAAAACTTTCTGTCCTTTATGTTTATTGTTAATTTTATTTTTATGTTAGGCATTCGCATAAATAAAAATATCATAACTGAAAAAAATTAGTCGAAAATTGTCAATGGATCTCTCAGTCGATTAAGAAGTTATCTCTTTAAAGCAGATGAAGCTGTAATTTTCAGTTTATAGTTTGCTTTAATCTAACACTTTTTCAATGCATATTAAAAAATTTTCAGTATTGAATGACGGATTCTATGTGAATTCTGTACCTTACAAAAATATATTTTTAGTGGGCACTGAAAATTCTTGTCTCACCTCATTGTCACACCCACCCAAAATCAGATTATATATATGTCTGCATTCACTTCATTTTTTCTTATACTTTTAGGGGAAAAAAAAAACAAACAAACAACTCATGAAGGTAATAGTTTTAAAGTATCCCAGATTTCTGAGAGTCCTAAGTTTTTTTGCAAAATACATTTATTAGGCAAGCTCGAGAGTTAGATTTGAAGTATGTCTGCATTCACTTCATTTTTTCTTAACTTTTAGGGGGAAAAAAAAAAAAAACAAACAACTCATGAAGGTAATAGTTTTAAAGTATCCCAGATTTCTGAGAGTCCTAAGTTTTATTGCAAAATACATTTATTAGGCAAGCTCGAGAGTTAGATTTGAAGTATTTCACATTATTAATATAAGCAATGGTAAGGTAAAAACAGGTTAACTTCTCAGCAATGGAAAAGCTTCTTACAAAGTTACTGATAAGTCTAAAAAAAGATGGGGTATGTTTTAGAAAGTGGTTGATGAAAATCACTGAGTGTCTGCATAAGTATTTATCTTTCCCTTTCCTTGAATCAGAGACATCCATATAATTTACATGCTTTTCTCCTACCTTCGATAACAGATAATAAATGTTAAGTGGGACCTCAGCATATATTAAGCACTTGGATCCTATTCAGCTTCCTCACTCTTCCTGAGCATCTCTGTAAACTAGGAAAACAGGATACATCACAGATCAATTCAATCAATCAACATTAATCATAACAGAAATTAAGCTGCTTTTCAGGCATGATGCAATAGAGAAAATTGCATGGAGATTTTTTTTTTTTAAGCCACCAAACATCCCCAAAGGGCTGTCATCAGCTCTCTATTCCAGAAGTCTTAATTTTCTTGAGGAACGTACAAGAAAGGCTGAAACGGTTGGAATCTGGGGACATAATAAATGCATTTTATGTCATTTTAAACTCACCCAGGATCACTGACAAGAAATAAAAACAGAAAGTAAAAATCTTTGCTGAAAGGGAGAAAGAGTCCCAGAAGGACATTTTCTCCTCCATTATTTGTTGCTTTGGGTTATGTCAGTTTATTTTATGGCTGCAGTAATTTTAAATGCATTTTTCTCTCCTGTGAGATGCACTCTTTCAACTTTCCCGGTGGCGAGCTTGAGGGTCTGATTGATGGTCAGATGTGTGGGCACATATGTGTGCGTGCACATCTGATCATAAAACACACAGTAATTTAGCCTTTACTTTTGGAGGGTGTGTTCTCTCAGCGATTTGTTCCTCCTTCCTGGGGACCTTTCCTGCTACATATAACTGCTTAATGACTTTCTTGAACATACACATTCACGGAAGAAAAAATTCAAAGAACCTTAACAATTAGCATTATTTTTTTCTTAAAGAAAATACTTTAAACAATTATTAATGGATCTGAGAAAGGAAAGAAACATTTATTTTTGAAATATTTGGATAAAAATATTTCAAGCCAAAGTATCATTGCAAAATAAACTACCTAGTAAATAAATCTAAAGTGCTATAAAGTTTTCTCACCTCTTATTAATGCTAATAACCTATTTTACGAACATGTAAACATTTTCAATTTAATTAATATAAGAGCAAAGTAAATTTGCATGCCATCCTCAAGTTACAAAAAAATAAGACAACTAGAATTTGACAATTGAGTAAAATATTTCCCCTTCTGACTATAAAATTCTTCTAACATGACAATAAAATAGCTTTAAATAGAATAATTGAAAGATATTTTCTATTTTGTTTAAAATATGAAAGTCAGGGTAGCAGCTAACGTGTTAATACTGTAGAAATCCTAAATCAACTCAACTTAGCAAATTGAAAATTATTTACCTAACAACAAGAAATACAACCAGGAGCAAGGACAAATTACGAGTCAAAAAAAAAAAAATCAACACTGTCAATTACATTTTAGGTAAAAATTCAGTTAAATATTTTGATTCTTACATGTTTTTTTCATTTTCCTACTCATAGCTTAGGGGCTAAAAATATTCCCTCTTGTTGACAGGAGTTGCTACCTAATCTGCATTTAATACACTTTCTTCTAATTACAAAAGTTTTTCTTCTGAGTAAGTCATTTATACCTATCTTTCTACAACCCATCATGGGTTAGCAGGAACTGATTCAACTGCTAGTACAGGATTTCTCATCCTTGACACTACTGATATTTGGGGCTAGATAATTCTTTGTTTTAGGGTGTGAGGCTGTTTTGTGCATTATAGGATATTTAGCAGTATCTTTTACCTCTACTAACTAGATGCCAGTGGTAACTTTACCCCCAGTTTTAGCAACCGGAAATGTCCTCAGAGATTTTTCAGAATTACTCCCTGCCACTCCATGCTTTGTTAGACACTCTATGTTCGAGTGTCATGATTTGGCAGTTGCCCTTATTCAAGACCACTTAGAATCAGTGCCAAGATTTTCAAGAAAGCAGTGTTCTTTAGTCTACGGGAGTCAAGATTTGAGTTGGTTGTTGATACACTTAGAGGAAATCTGTCTCAGAATGTAACCAAAATGATAAACAAAACAAAACAAAAAACAAACCCCTAAGTGGTGGAAAGGGGTAGATTTCTGATGACATTTGCAAATGTGCATACAAACTAAATCCAAAGCAAATACTATCCTTAAGTTTTTCAGGTGAACCAAAAACTCTTTTTTTTCTTTTTTTGCTTATTGACCTGATTAACAGACATTATTATCATTTAGAAAGCTTTCTACATGGCCAACAATATATTCAACATGCATTCTAAATGCCTCAAAGATGCAATTCTGTCTCTACTACATATAAAAAAAAATATACATTATTTCATAATGTTTATATCTGATGACTGAAGTCAAATAAGGAGTTCTCATTTTTCTTTTGACAGCCATCACAAAGTGTATTTATCCCCCGAAAAATATATTATTTTGGGTGTGCTAGTAACACAAAGGCATAATGGACAGATAATCTGAAGACCGATGTGCCTCTGTGTATGACTTTTCTTTTTTTTTTTTACATGTAGAGTCTGATCAACTTCAGTCAGGATATCAGAAATTCAAATTGGCTTTTTGAAAAGATATGCACATAACATTTTCTGCACAATTACTGAATCAAAATCACAGTTAACCAATATTGCAATCCTGCCATTAAATAGGTTTACACATTTAAAATGAGAATCTGGGGTGGAAGCCTAGAATACAATTCACTTGAGACCCCTGCAATCATTCCTCACCCGTTAATGATTAAATGAAACAGCACAAATCCTGCTGAAGTCCCATGAGCAATAATGAAAATAAAAATGATTTCAGAGGATTTTCTCAATTTGGTATTTTTTTAATCTAACTTAAGAAAAATAAAACTCTAAGACTTATGAAGTCTAAATATAAAATATATGGTTACACAGAGTATGAATTTAATCTTTTTGGCCAATAGGTTTTATTCCCAACAGCTAGAAGAGTCATCATAACTTTAAAAAAATTAACCGACAGAGAAAAATTAAAAGCATGAATTATACCCAAACATGCCTTCGTTGTTCAATATTAAGTGCATTGAAATATAAACAAAATTTATAAGGAAAAGAACAGAGGAAAACAGATGCCCAGAACTCAAGAATATTCTCAAGCAGTTGCTTTATTTCTGTCTGTTGTTTGAATCATGTTAATAATTTTAGCTTGTGGTATTGTTGATCCTTGCCTTGTCATTCTGTTTATATCCTATAAAATCATTTAGAAAGTTGATACAAAATTCTCTGTCAAGGTCACCTTTGCTTTAAAAATCAATGTGTATACTTTGTTGTTAGTTGGAAAACTAGCACATTATGTGGTGGTCTTTTTTTTTTTTTAATACTAAGCATCCAGATATTTTCTTCTTAAAAAAATAAAAAAGGGAAAAAATTCTATTAACGTTTTTTTTCTATCAGAACTGCTTGTTAACATGCATTAGCTTACCTATCTTACATAAAATAGCTATCAATTTCAAAAAAGAAAAGCACAATAATGTGGCTTTCCTCCAGTTTCTTAAAGAATTATTATCTTTAAAGTAAAATGCTTGCTATCAAATTTGAAGCTGTTTTAATCATTGGAGCCTTTACAGATTACACAGATATGCAAGGCCTTTTCACTTTTTCTCACCACATATTGCTAAAAAGCTTTAAGGGAACCTTACCCTTACAATTTCATGAGGGAGAGAATATCAAGAGAGTTTTCTAAGCTCATTTGAAGTCTGAGAAGCCTATTGTACCCATTTTTAAAACCTGATCAAAATTCAGTCTGCTGTTTGTTACTAAATTATGTATCTCTGAAGCATAAATGTGTCGGCTTTAGCAAGTTACAAATTAGTGCATTTCCATATGACTTGGGAAAATGTAATTTTAACCAATTTTGTTTGGGGTGAAAAAATATTGTTTGCATTATTTTATAACACAAGGGAGCTGTCAGCCTGCATGGTCAACCAATTTCTGTGGCAGAAAGAGCTTCTTTGCATCTCGAATGGTTAGCAATAAAGCTTATACTTTTCACATTAATGCTACTGATAACCTATAAAAATGCTTGTTTTATACACTTTATTTTGCAAAAGAAAGTGTGGCAAGTCTAACAAAAGAATTCAGTACCTTCTTGAGTAGATATTCCATTTCTCACTCCATTATCTTTAATTCAAAAGTGTGAAACAGTATTTGAAATTGTCCTGAAATTTATTATTTTTAATCCTTTTCAGATATGCTGATTTTATTGTATTCTAGGGGAGTTTAGTTGCACTAAACTCCTTTTGTCATCTCCAGTGTTACTGGGCTGTCATTCTTTGTTCTGTTAGTAGGGGCAGATATAACTAACTCTAAAATTGCCAATTTGAAGACTAAAACATAAGACCTACAGTAATATTGGTAAAACTCTATTAAATATGACTCTATTAGAAAAGATAAGTGGGTATGTAGTAAGAAAAGAAAGAGAGCAGAGAATGTAATGAGAGGATAAACGTAAATGGGAAAATTAAAATGGAGAGCAGAGTATATAGGAAAGTTAGGAAATAGATTAAAATGAATTTGGAATGATAGAAGTATTTTAGAGGCAATGTAAATCTCATGAAATCAGCTAGTGAGTGAAACTTGAAGACATTTTTAACATATATTACTTAAAATTCCTTTTTTTTTTTTTAGGTTCTTTACGTCTAAATGGGGAAATCAATTCCAAGTTATAGATGTAAAACCTTGTGATATCAATATGATGACAGAGATGAAATAATACATACCTATGGAAGTTGTTTTCAACTGGATGTATAGTTGTCTACTTCAAGGCATTATGCTTTCCTCAACTGGAAAGTGGGAGGGGGAGGTTGTTACTGGCATCTAGTAGGTAGAGGCCAGGGATGCTAAGTATCCTACAACGCACAGTATAGTCTCCACAATAAAAATTATCTGACATAAACGTCAATAGTACTGGGCTGGAGAAACCCTGATTTGTACCATTAACAGTTTCTTTAAGAATGGTGAAGTGTAGGCCCATTCATTAACCTTTGCTTTTACTTCCCTTGCCTTCACAGTCAGGTTTACACATGAAACTAAAAAAAACTTCTGCACAGCAAAAGAACCCGTCAATAAGACAAAAAGGAAGAAGAGATTTGCAAATAATATCTCTGATAAAGGGCTAATACCCAAAATATAAAAAACTCATACAACTCAACAACAAGAAAATAAAAGAATCCAATGAAAAAATGGCAGAGGACCCGAATGCACACTTTCCACAAGAAGACATATAAACAGCCAACAGATAAATAAAAAAATGTTCAACTTCACTAGTTATAAGAGAAATACAAATCAAAACAACGAGATACCACCTTACACTTGATAGAATGGTTATTATCAATAAGACAAGAAATAAGTGTTGCAGAGGCTGTGGAGAAAATGGAACCCTCACTCTTTGCTGGTGGGAATGTAAATTGGTACAACCACTATGGCAAACAGTATGGAGGTTCCTCAAAAAATTAAAAACAGAATTATCATATGACCCAGCAATCTCTCTTCTGGGTATCTACCTAAACAATTTGAAAATGTTTATTTGTAAAGATATATGTACTCTTATGTTTATTGCAGAATCATTTACAATAGCCAAGACATGGAAACAACCTAAGTGTCATTCGACTAATGATGGGACAAATAAGACATGGTACATATATGCAATGGAATACTACCCAGCCACAAAAAAATTTGGGGTCATATGGTAGCTCTATCTTAATTTGTGGCAACATGGGTGGATATTGAGAGTATCATGCTAAGTGAAATAAGTCAGATGGAAAAAGACAAGAACTATATGATTTGATTCACATGTGTGACATAAAACAGAATGCAACAAAAAATAAACAAAACAAACTCATAAACACAGACAACTCTATGGTGGTTACCAGAGGGGAAGGCGGATGAGGGGAGAATGAAGAGGGTAAAGGGGGTCAAATATATGGTGAGGAATGGACTCTAGACTTTGGGTGTTGGGAACATAATGCAATATACAGATGAGGTATTACAAAATTGTATACCTGAAACTTATATAATGTTATTAATCAAAATTACACCAACAAATTTAATATTTTTTTAAAGCAATGGTGAAATGAACCAGGTTTCTAATTGATGCTTGATTTGAAAGCACTCTATCTTGCCCAAATGCTCATCTGAATCTCAAGTCAGGCAAAATCATCAGTGGGCTTGCACTGACACAAACCACGTTTTGCATGAACTACTGCGAAGAGCACTTCTACTCAATAAGCACTCACTGAACACTGGTTGGTAGACATAGTCAGAGTTCTGGGTGCCTCTAAACCTGATTTCAAGTTAGTTTAATCAACCGCATCCCAGAATAAACAAGTATAGATGAGGCAGTTTCTATCTTTTTAAGTGAAAAGACTACAAACAGAAGAGACACATGGTTTTTTAGAAGGCCCCTGAACTAAATACACTAAGAGAGTAAAAAAAAAAAAAAAATTCAACTTTATTTTCAAGACTAAATAACATGACACGATATGAAGAGGAAATGACCATTTTTGAGTTGGGTAGCAGACCAATCTCATGCCAGAGACAGTTTCCTAGATTGGTTCTTCCAAAATTTTATATGCCTACAAATCATCTGGAATATATTTTTAATACATAGTCTGAGCCAGTTTAAAGTTGGGGGCAAATACTTTGCATTTATAAAAAATTGACAGACGATGCTGACTGTAAAGAATTTAAAGCCATACTCTGAGTAGCAAGGCACTAGAATTGTTCTTATTAAATATTCTAAAGGCAAATCACATATACAAATTATTTTTTAATGATACAACAGTTTCATAGGAATAATTAAGATTCTTTCAAATAGTACTCGTAAATTCATTTTAATTTAAAGTTACTTGTTTAAGTAATATCTAAATGAATTCTAATTGTAAATAATAATATAAATAAGGCCACAGATGTTCTTTGATAATTTAATATATCCTGCAATTCAGTTTTTTCTCTTTCATTTGTATCAATCTCTGTCTCCTACCTCACCTAGAAATAAACACTAATTTTATCAGTTTGGTTTACAGTCTTCATATCATTTTTATGTGGTTATAATCATACATATTTTCCTATACACTATTCTATTTTGAAATTTAAAAATTTTAAATAGTACAGTTGCATCTGTATCATTATGCAACTTACTTTTTCACTTAAATTACATCTTGTAATATAATTATATATGTTTTTATTCTATAATTTGATATGATTTTATGTATATATACATAAACTCACATATATCTAACTACATCTATTACATCTTAGAACATAATAGGTAGGATATAGTGAATTACTGAATCTTTTTGAATTACATTTATATTTATAGAATGGATATGTTCTATGGATTATATTTCATAGAATGGATATGTCACTTGTCTTTTGATAGATACCATGTCTTTTTATAACACATATATACTTTTATATAGTTATTAAAAAAGAGAAGTACATGTCAAATGAACATCTTAAACTAAATATGAATAAATTCTGTAGAATATAGATATTTAATTTTTTCAGGTCAAAATATTATGCAATTGCGAAACATCTTATATACTAGTAATCCAAGATTTATATATATTTTCACAAGAATACTAGGATTTAAAAAAAAATCTAGAGAAGGAAAGGAATGTGTAAGTACTTCCTGGATATAGGAGTGTTATTTTTCATGGTTTTGAAATTGTTTGAAAATGACACCTAAGCCATTAAAATCTGTATTTGTTCTTTACTTTGTTAGGAGTTTCCATACAATTACAACTTATACAGAGAGAGTAGACGACAGAAATCATGGTCCATAATGACAGGGCTTATTTTGCCTATTTTTTTTTTTTGTCAGACATAACTTTGCCTTCTTAGAAATTATTTGTTCCAAGAAAATAATTTAAAGCTATAGTCAAGATTTCTTCTAGACTTACATCTTTCAGACCTCCTAAAAGACAGTGAATACAACCTGATTTCACTATCTTCAAAAAATTTAAATTTGCTACCAAATTTATAAAACTCAAGCATGTAATTCTAAGTTTCCCCTTCCTTATTTTGCTGCCCTTTAAGCAAATCCATGACAGTTTTGGCAAATTTTAAGCTTTCATCTGGCTTTTTAGTACCACAGGATGTATGCAGGTTTTCTCGTGAATAGTGCCGATGCCGTGTTATATTGTGCTGACAGTCCACACACAGTGGCTGTTTTGAGTCAAGCCTGTAGCTCACTTGGGTATCATCTCCATGGTAACTTGTTTACAAGGGCTGAAATACAAGCTGAAAATTCAAGGTTAGTTTTTCCTTTGTTGCTGTTTTGATGTTTTTGGCAATTGAAATAATGTGGGTATGAGACTTGATTTAAACAGCTTTATGGCAGGCTGAGTCAAAACAAAACTCCATACAAAATGTGCTTTTTAAAAAAATCTCCATTAAAAAAGAGAATTCAAAATGATCTTTAATCAGAACCATCAGTTCTATCTCCTTTTATATTCCGAAACAACCGTCCTCCTGATGCACTTTGGAATTTCATCTTGGGAAATAGGTTGAAAGTTTCGTATCTTTTGAAGCAATAATTGTGTGTGTGTGTGCATATATTCTGCCTTAAAGAATTTAGTTTATTTAAAATCATCATTGTGTTAGAGGGAAAATGAGGTTTTAGTACCTATGCTAAAGTACTTTATCCTCCAAGTGGATGTCTTTTGTATTCTAAAAATTGACTACATTTTCAATATTATTAAAACCAGTTACTACTCAAAATTACTCTTTCCTAAAAATAATTATAAAATGACTGTTTATAACATTAGTTTAGTGGAATGTCTATTGTGGTTATGAAAAATTTAAATTTAGAATGCTTATAGAGAATTATTTTTGAAAGCAAGTTATAAACTGGGTGATCTTAAAGCTATAGTATTTAGTCCTTTAAATAAATATCCACTGAAAAGTAGAAAGTAAAAAAAAAAAGTTATATAGTTTACCTGCTCTTTATAATGTCTTTATGAATCTTCATAACCATTTAATAAATTTATTATAACCCTCTAAAACCATGCCAAGATGCTCACTATATTCTTTCACCAAAATTTTGATCATGTGGAATGTAATTGATACAGAAATATAATAATATGCCTATTAGCATAAAGCCAGTGATTAATGCAAAATCAAAGATAGACTTTAAGACAGGAAGTTGAATTTGGAGTTGGCACTGCTCTAGTGAGAGTGATGAAATGATGAGGCTCATGCTTGCTCAGTTTTTTTTTTTGTCGTTGTTCTTTAAGCATTTATTGATAAGATCATAAATTTTTAAAATTTTATTATTAGTTTCAAGTATACAGTACATCGGTTGCATTTATACAGTTTATAAAACAATCCCCCTGATTGCTCCTTCTCTTCTCTGGCTCTCCATCTAGCCACTACTTTAATGCTAACTGCATTCCCTATGCTGTGCTACTCATCTCCGTGACCATCTATCAACTACTAGTTTGTACTCCTTTAACCCTTCGCCCCATTTTCCCAGTCCCCAAACCCCTCCCCGCTGGCCGTCACAAGATTATCCTCTATATTTGTGAATCTGTTTTGATTAGTTTGTGCTTTTTGTCCCTCAGATTCTACATATAAGTGAAATCATAGGGTATTTATCTTTCTGTCTGACTTATTTCACTCAGCATAATAGCCTATAGGTCCATCCATGTCGTTGCACATGGTAGAAT
>NW_011888811.1:4111435-4113600 GCF_000151845.1 Pteropus vampyrus
CTATAGATTGTTTTGGGAAGTATGGACATTTTAATGATGTTGATTCTATCCATGAGCAAGGTGTATGCTTCCATTTATTTGTATCTTCTTCAAATTCTTTTTTCAATGATTATAATTTTCTGAGAACAGGTCTTTTTCACACTTTTTTTTTTTTTTTTTTTTAGGAATCAGTGGATAAAAGTATCTCTACCTCTTCAACTCTTTTTCACACCAATCCCCTTCCCTGCTCCTCTTAGTATTCTTAATATATCTGTATACCTATATACAGCTATACATTCATCATGTATATGAATATATTATCAACATCATCTACTAGTACCATTGATTTAATTATTTGTCTCATGAATTATGACTTGTCAGAGTGTCTGATAAGAATACAGATAATATTTTTTTTTTTTTACCAATATCTGATTTTATCATACTACTATCTCTAGGGCTTTGTTAGTAACATTGATTCTGCTATTATGGTCTCTCTCATGATTTTACTTTTGTTTTCCCAGTGTGGATTTGTGGACATTTTGCTTTTAATGCCACATGGGCTAAAAGAGAGACAAGCTCTTGCCTAATACACTCTAAAGAATGTAGACTCAGACCTTCCTTCCAGTTCCTCAACTAAACCCTTCTGCCAAATAGAGACTTTTTTTTTCTTTTCCACTCAAACTTCATCCAAACTTCACCATGATTCTCCTCCCTAAGTAAAGCTGAAAGAATGGGGTTCACTCTGATTGTGATCTCTGAGAATATACTTGGATGTAGCTTTGTTCATTAAAATGTCTTTGGTAGAGGGTTCAGGGTAATGGAATGCTCATGAATGCTGAAGCCGGTGTATTTGGAGAGAGTTATCCTTACTTGGAATATTTGCTCCCCTTGATTAAATTCTACCTGGGGTCTTGGCTTGCCTCTAAATATTTTACAGTTATATTCTTAGTGATATTGAAAAAAAATTTTCTATTGCAATCTTTCTTCCTTTCATGCAGTTTCTTGATCTCAAGTCATAGTTTTTCCATGCACTATCCATTCTGTTTTTTTCTTACATTTCATCTATTAAAAATGCAAAGTTTAATATTAGGAAAAATTACAAATCAAATGACTTATTTTGAAATTACCTCTTTACCTTTTGAGGCAAGAGTGAAGTAACCTAAGAATGACCTCAAGTTAAATGAGAAAGTGTGGTTTTATTAATCTTCTTACCTGGCTCTAAAAAGAGACCAATAAAATCCTAAAGAGTAGTACACAGGTGATTTTCACCCACAGATTATGGGTTTAGTTCTGAAATAAACAGTGAAGGGGGTATTTTTTTTTTTCTTAATGAACTTGTATTAAAATAGATGCAACCATTGCCAATGGTTTTATATGGGATGAGTTGGAAAGAATCATTTTATGTTAAGTCAACAACTCTATTAAGAAACAACATGATTCTTCCATCTTTTAAACTCTCCATTTACTTTAATTAAGCTCACAGTGAGAAATCTTATTTTTTTTCTTGTTAAAGATATAATAAAAATCATGAATTAAGAAATAAGATTACCTTCACTCTTCTCTATTTTTTTTTTGTTTGTTTTTTTTTTTTTTGGTGCGGGGAGAAAGAGGATGTTATAAAGGAAAATCTGGAAATATGTAGTTAAAAAATTATATGTAGCATAGCCACAAATTTATTACTGATAATTGTGTTAATTGTTCTATAAAATTAAATAAAAGATATTGAAAGAGGAAATGCAAATAAGATATAAAGAGCCTCAGCTTAATTCCCCTGTTACAATGTCTGGCACTAACTCTGCCCAACACAATGAACAAAGCATGCACCATTGGAGAAGAGCAGATAAATGTCAATCCAGCATGTTCATATGGTGGCAAGAATGTGATAACATTAACACATTTACACAGTATGACCCCATTTATTAAGATCCAATTTCCCTTTCAAACTCATTCGTCAGATGATATTGTGTAAATGAAAGCATCACTGTTTAATAATTCTTCATTCAGGCTTTCCTAGTTGCCCACAAAAGTTCTTTAAAACAACAGAATAAAAGTAACAACTCTGACTTTTATTTGTTAGTATCAATAATTATACTGATAAAAAAATGAATATCTAAATGCAACTTAGTAGTCTCAAAACATAATAATAAATTGCTTAGATCTCTCATAACACTCAAGAATTGAAAAAA
>NW_011888811.1:4113650-4115758 GCF_000151845.1 Pteropus vampyrus
CTTTTAATTTGCATTTCTCTGATGATTAGAGACCTTGAGCATCTTTTCATATTTCTATTGGCCACCTGTATTTCCTCTTTGGAAAAATATCTGTTCAGGTCTTTTGACCATTTTTAAATTGGATTGTTTGTTTTTTGAGTTGTATTAGTTTTTTAAATATATTTTGGATATAAACCTCTTATCAGATGTACCATAAGCGAATATCTTCTCCCATTCAGTCAATTGTCTTTTCATTTTGTTGATGGTTTCCTTTGCTGTACAAAAATTTTTTAGTTTGATGTAGTCACATTTGTTTTTTTTTTTCTTTCTTTTGTTTCCCTTATCTGAGGAGAGGTATTCAAAAAGAAATTATTATTAGCAATATCAGAGGGTTTAGTGCCTATGTTTTCTTCTAGAAGTTCTATGGTTTTGGGTCTTACATTTAAGTCTTTAATCAATTTTGAGTCTGTTCTTGTATATGATGTAAGAAGGTGGCCCAGTTATTTTATTTTATTTTTTATTTTTTTGCATGTATCTGTCAATTTTCTCAGCGCCATTTATGGAAGAGACTGTCTTTACCCTATTTATATTATTGCCTTCTTTATCATATATTAAGTGAGTGTATAGGCGTGGATTTATTTCTGGGCTCTCTATTCTGTTCCATTGATCAATGTACCTATTTTTTATGCCAATACCATGCTGTTTTGATTACTCTAGGCTTTTAGTATAGTTTGATATCAGATAGCGTGATACCTCTAAATTTGTTCTTCTTTCTCAAGATTGCCGTGGCTATTTGAGGTCTTTTATGGTTCCATATAAATTTTATGATTACTTGTTCTGCTCTCTGAAAAAAGACATTTGTATTTTGATAGGGATTGCACTGACTCTATAGATTGTTTTGGGAAGTATGGACATTTTAATGATGTTGATTCTATCCATGAGCAAGGTGTATGCTTCCATTTATTTGTATCTTCTTCAAATTCTTTTTTCAATGATTATAATTTTCTGAGAACAGGTCTTTTTCACACTTTTTTTTTTTTTTTTTTTTAGGAATCAGTGGATAAAAGTATCTCTACCTCTTCAACTCTTTTTCACACCAATCCCCTTCCCTGCTCCTCTTAGTATTCTTAATATATCTGTATACCTATATACAGCTATACATTCATCATGTATATGAATATATTATCAACATCATCTACTAGTACCATTGATTTAATTATTTGTCTCATGAATTATGACTTGTCAGAGTGTCTGATAAGAATACAGATAATATTTTTTTTTTTTTACCAATATCTGATTTTATCATACTACTATCTCTAGGGCTTTGTTAGTAACATTGATTCTGCTATTATGGTCTCTCTCATGATTTTACTTTTGTTTTCCCAGTGTGGATTTGTGGACATTTTGCTTTTAATGCCACATGGGCTAAAAGAGAGACAAGCTCTTGCCTAATACACTCTAAAGAATGTAGACTCAGACCTTCCTTCCAGTTCCTCAACTAAACCCTTCTGCCAAATAGAGACTTTTTTTTTCTTTTCCACTCAAACTTCATCCAAACTTCACCATGATTCTCCTCCCTAAGTAAAGCTGAAAGAATGGGGTTCACTCTGATTGTGATCTCTGAGAATATACTTGGATGTAGCTTTGTTCATTAAAATGTCTTTGGTAGAGGGTTCAGGGTAATGGAATGCTCATGAATGCTGAAGCCGGTGTATTTGGAGAGAGTTATCCTTACTTGGAATATTTGCTCCCCTTGATTAAATTCTACCTGGGGTCTTGGCTTGCCTCTAAATATTTTACAGTTATATTCTTAGTGATATTGAAAAAAAATTTTCTATTGCAATCTTTCTTCCTTTCATGCAGTTTCTTGATCTCAAGTCATAGTTTTTCCATGCACTATCCATTCTGTTTTTTTCTTACATTTCATCTATTAAAAATGCAAAGTTTAATATTAGGAAAAATTACAAATCAAATGACTTATTTTGAAATTACCTCTTTACCTTTTGAGGCAAGAGTGAAGTAACCTAAGAATGACCTCAAGTTAAATGAGAAAGTGTGGTTTTATTAATCTTCTTACCTGGCTCTAAAAAGAGACCAATAAAATCCTAAAGAGTAGTACACAGGTGATT
>NW_011888811.1:4116763-4143422 GCF_000151845.1 Pteropus vampyrus
AATGTCTGTTAGGCAGATAGAGCTGAAAAGGGAGCATGAGATCAGATTATTCTAATCATTGGAAAGTAGATAGAGAATTTTAGATTTATGTTAATAACCAGAAAGTAATTCATGTTTTTGGAAAATTAAATTAGCAGGATTTTTTTTAGAAAGTAAAGAGTATTTAAAGACTATTTACATGACATGTAGAAATAATGAGTTGGATATAGATGAAGCTTCATTCAGGAAGAGTATTTGAAGAGAGTACTGAAGAGATCATGTTTTCAGTAGCAAAATGAATGAAAAAAATCAGAGTGACCACAGAATTTGGTGTTCTATTAAATATATGTAATGAATAGGAGGAAGTGGTCAACACTTTAAATTACAAGTTTGGGTGACAGAATATAATTTCAATAGAAGAAATAGTATATTTATATAATGCAAAAATGGTCTTGAATATCCATGGAATAAGCTTTTTATTCCCTAGCTTTATATAAAACCTTTGTTTTTAAATCATGTTTCAATGATCAATGAAGTTCTAACAACATCACCTAACTTTCTGTGTGCTAAGACCACCAATATTCCTGAATTCTCCTTAAAGTTTATCTATTATATGCCATCCACAGCTTTTCTCTTTGCCAAAGAAATGGTCATCAGTGTAGCTTAGGGATGTTTTAATTTAAATAAATATTTATAAAATATTCTAAGCTAAATTCTCTGCTAGACACTGGAGATGATATTTACATGCTGTTTTAGTAAACAAAAGGAATGAAATTATTATAAAGATATTTAGATCAAGCTAATTATCTGCCTTACTACTAATAGACTCAATGAGAAGAAATGCAAAATACTTCAACAAATCACAGATTCTTTACCAGCATCAGAAACATTTTTGATTCTTGACAAGTCAAAAATAGACTTTCTAGTTAATTTTGAACTCTTTTCATAATAAAATTTAAATTGGTATACATTTGAGTTTTAGAAATTGCTGTCCACACATCAAGGCACAGAATGATGGAGCATTAAAATCTTTTACTCTGCAGGCAAAAGTGTCGATTAGGAAATTACGAGGATTATTTATACTCAGTTGAATAAAATTTTAGAATTTACTAATTCTAAAAAGATATTTTATGGAGATAAAAAGGAAAACAAAAGGAAAAATTCCTCAGCTTTACAATTCAGATCAGATCCTACAAAACCATGAACCTACGGGTGATAGAGAATATGGTATGACAACCAAATGGGGTCCCCATGGATACAGGGCAGAACTAAAGCCCAGCATAGACAGACGATAAGGAGTTAAAACTAGGTGCTTTGTGGAGACCATTGAAGGATAAGAATCATTTTTAAATATGCTTAAATAAAGACCAAATTTAAGATTTTATTTTACATTCGGCACTGAAATGGCCAAGTGTGATAATTGTCTTCAATCAGTAATAAGGAAAATGCTTTAAGAAAATATGAACCCAGGCCTAAGTTAGTGCAGAACAAGAAGAGAACCTAGAAACTGGACAATGAAAAGAGAAATCTAGATTCAGTATTACAAAAGTTATCTGTTTAGCTACACTAAAGGAGAGGCTCTGGTGAATCTCAATAGGTAATATTTCTATATAACTATATGTTAAGTTTAGATTAACTATTTTCCTAATGATTCACAGTGTGGATTTGGGTACCACTTATACCCAAAATTAAAAGAAAATTCTCTCTCTCTCTCTCTCTCTCTCTCTCTCTCTCTATATATATCTCTATATATATATGTATATATATATATATACATATATATATATAATTTGTACATATTCAATATGTTAAGTTGTGATTCTCGGGTAGCAAGCCATGTAAGCATGACCCCGTTTGAAATGTTTTATAATAACAGAAGAAAATGTTGCCTTTTTTTTTTCAAACCAAAATTCATTCAAGGAAGATTTCTTGAGACCTTTAATAAAGACTTTCCCCCTGAAATTAATTAATAACAGTTATCAGAAATAGGTTCATGCCCTGAGTAAAAAAGAAACGATTAACTTGTTTAGGATAATTAATTCCTACATCTTGTACACTTTGCAGGGACTACTTATATATGCCAATATTCCTTTGGCTGTCTGCCAAATAATGAGCTACTTTTTTTCATTTGTTTGTTTGTTTATTTATTTTATTTTTTTTAAAGTTAGACATATTACCATTACTCATAATACTCCAAGCAATGAGTTCTATATTGGAGAGTATATGCTCTCTTAATTAATTTCTACTTAAACATTTTTGTTTTATCTGCTCATAAATTAAATTTCAGAAAGTATTTGCCTGTTAATTTTCCTTCTGATGAATTATTCCAGATTATCTTTTAAAATTATTTATAAGTCACCAGTATTTTGTAGGTATTTTAATTTTTATAACTCATTAATTAGTGCTTTCATATAAATTCTCGTGCATATGTAACACTTAGCAATATGTAATGGCTGAGAAGTAATGGAAACCTAAAAGAGATATGTTAGATATTTTACACGTAGGAAACAGAACACTGAGATTAAAGAAGAGGTTAAAAGTAGAGGGGAAAAAAATGGAATATGAAAGGAAACTATTGTAAATTGGCTGAGTTCTGCCATAACACTGTTTCCTTAATGGCTACCATTTTAACTGAAACCCTTTCCTGTACGTTTTTTACAGGTGCCATTTGGCCTTTGAGACACAAAATTTTGGTAACTTTTTCTTAACTATTTGGATTAGATTGTTTGTATGATTAAACTTGGTTTAATTGAAAGAATAAAAGGAAACTACATTTCATAATCAATGTTTTGATAAAAGGAAATCTAGGTAAAGGCTCAAGAGAAAAAGGTAAGCATTTTAAAATGTTCAAATTTATTTAAATTTTAAGATAAAATTAAACTTTTGGTCAGTCTAAGTAGATCATTAACCCAAAGGAAATGTCATCCATTTATGTGGTCAATTTTTTTGATGTAAGAAATATCGAGGTCAGCAAAAGAAGTTATAATTCACTGAGGTTAGAGATGAAAGAATCTACCATATGTATTATACTTCAGAGAATCATACACAAAAGGGACCTTACAGGTCACCAAATCCATTCTGCCATTTTGCTTTCACATACCTTAAATATACCTTTATTAAAATAAATCAAAATGTCTCAGAATGGCTGTGTGAGAAGCTTAACAAATACTCTCTTTATAGAAAAAGAGGTAAAACTAGATGAAATTAAAAAAAAATAATTACTTTTAGTCTCTGGAAATTGAACAAAGGTATATTAAAAAATTGGAGATATTTATTTGAATCTACTGAACATCAGTAAGAATAATGGGCGTCTGTGTCATTTACACCAGAAGCTGCCACACAGACCTGCCACCCAGACCTGCCACCAGCTCCATGTTATAGAAGTTCAATATTGAATAGGTGGGATAGTAATAAAAACCTATTTTAGAAATACTCATACTCACACAACAAATTGGTCTTCATAATTTCTATCATGAAAGACACAAAAACCTGATACAGAACTGATCTTTACGACATTAACTATTTGGATGTATTTTGATTCATTTATTACTAAGAAAATTTAAGTATCTATCCATACTTTCTCTACCTTACTATTTGCTTTTTATTTCCCCTGAACAATACTGACATCTTATTTTTTAATCACTACAACACATTCGTTTTTCCCTTCCCAGTACATTCTATGCTCGAAGAATAAACGATGTAATTTAGGATGTTGCAGGCATCTGAGATGATGATAACTCATTATTTGAGTTTCTTAGGAATTTCTGAGAGCTCCGTCATGGAACCGAGGCAGCCTACAAATGTCAGTCTGTTACACTAAGCCCTGAGTCCCGTTTAGAGTTAAGCAGTTTAGCTTTCTGATGCCAGCTATAATTCTTCTTTATCTTTTCAAAGTCAAAGGTCAGGTATTTTCTGACTTGTAACTAATTTCTGAAGATGATAACACAGAAATGTGTTTTGGCTTGGGCTTTGAAAATGTCTTCTATAGTGTACTATGAGAAATTAAGAGATAAACAACAAAAAACAACTGCAGTCTAATTTCAGTTGATATCTTAATGTCATTAAATAATTTGGTCAGGCTGAAAGGGATCTAACGTATCACTTCTGCATTAAACTCTGTCAAATAATGGGGGGAGTTATCATATGTACACAATCTCAATGTTTAAAGAATTTGAATAGAACAAAATATTCTTAACCTTAAAACATTACTTAATGAAACAATTTTCTTTCGGCTGTTCAAAAGGCACTTGAAAATTTCACAGGGCTTTGGGTTTACTATAGATATCAATTATCATTGCACTAATAAGTTTAAAGGAGCCTACTAATAGAGAATTATGGTTAATACGGAGCCAGAAAGATTAATTCTTACTAGATCTTTAATTTTGTACAATGTCAATTGAAGAAACGCCCAACACCTGAAGGGAATTTTTATGCATTTATTTGAGCCAAACTCATGCATTTATTTGAGCTAACAACCGCCAGGAAGCAAGATCTGAAATGCTCTGGAAAAATCACAATTATAGTTTCTTTTATGAACTTGGAATTAAGGAGAGACCATAAAAAAAACGGTTACATGAATGTGGGAGAAAGTAAAGTGGGGTTAGATTATAGGATAGTTAACAAGATTATGTGTTCCCTTCTGGGTGGTTATGCCTCCCATGGGTCTGAAAAAAACATTTTGGCATTTCAAAGATGTGTGAACCTAGATGCACAAGACAATGGATAAGGCTTACGTAAGGCAAAGATAAACCTTTTACTAAAGAAGTTACATCCCAGGGACCTGACTACTCACCATGACCTGCCCAGTTAGGAATTTGTGACCAGGTCATTCATGGTGTTACTTTTGGTTAGAGTTATTATAGCACCCCTTTTCATCTACAATAATTTTGAAAAGAAAGACACAAAAGTCAATCAGTACAAATTACGGAGAACAGAGGAGAGTAAGAGTGTAATATAGCTGTTACTATCTTGGTTTAAATGTAATAGAAAGATAAAGCAAATGGAAAAAAGAAAAACCGCCTAAATTTGCTTTTTCTAGTTAGATGAGTGATTCCAAACTGGGTGATTTTGCCTCCCAGGGTACTTTTGGTGATATTTGGAGACATTTTTTTGTTGTCATAACTTGGGTGTTACACTCTCACAACAAAAAAAAAATTATACTGTTCAAATGTCAATAGTTCTAAAGTTGAAAAAGTTTATATCAGATCAAAATGTTTAAGAATTTAATGTTGTATATCTATCTACAATTTGTAAACATGAATTATAGTAAATGTGGAAAGTTTCAGATCTTTGTAGGAAAGACAATCAAGTAGGACTGGCAGATATTCAAAACTTAGATCCAAGTATAACTTTCTAAAGGTTAAATTCCTTTTAACTTCATCTAAATCAAGATGAGATTTGTATCTTGAGAGACTGTAAATTCTGATCATTTTTTGACACATTTCCCTATCTGTTAGAGAATATATGAGAAATGCTGGTCAGGAATGTATCCTGTGTCAATTTTCCCTCTTCCTCTACTTCAGTTCATTTTCTCCAGCTTTATAGACGTGAAGCTGACATAGACAGGTTGTGTGTGGAAGGGAAAAGGACTGGGAAAAAAAACTGAAAAACTAATCCACTATGATGCCCGTCTACACCAAAGATAGTGTTCCATAACTCTAAGGAGCTGTCCATTAGAAATGCTGACAGTGTTGGTTCCTCTGACAGTCTTTGATATAGTGACTTGCAGTAGTTATTCTCTCAAATATTGAAGGCAACTGTGAACTTAATCCCAAAGTTTTTATCTTCCAGTTAAAACAGGTATTTTATTTCCAAATTAGTGTTTTCCTAAATGTTTGGAGATTATGTCAATCTTTCATTCTTTAATAGTGTCTCATTTCCTAGAGGTATTATATGTATTTTTAAATTTTTAAATAAAGTAGGCATTTGTTTGTTCCTGGGGATTTCACGACACCAATTCAGATTAATGGAACTAGCCTAAGTGATGAAAGATCACGCTTTTAATTCACTGTATTAAAATATCGTCATTCCTGAGGACAGTAACAATCGAATATTCTTGAAATATTTTTTCATATAAATTTTGTAGACCATTGTTATATTATGCATATAATTAATATTTATCATTATTCTAATTCCATCTTTAGCATTTGTCTTGTAAGAGCTATATGGTGTAGAGGAAAGAAGACCCTATTGGCAACAGGAAAAAAGGATTTCCCTTGATTACCTGGGACTTCCTGGCAATTAGTGGACACTATGTTTTTCTTCCCAGGATGTGGCTTTGTCTCAGGCACAGACAGAGCTAACCTGGGGTGTTCCTGGACAAGAGTGTAGGCCCTCTGGCCTTTTTCACCTGGTCCAGAAGGTACCAGAGTCAACTGGCCCTATCCCTAGCCTCACAGAATATTTCCCTCCACCCAGATTGTCTTCACACCTTCTCCTTAGAGGAAAAGGCTGACCCAGGATACGGAGTCAGTCGTGATCATACCAGCAGACAGAGCCTGGCCCGGACTTGACACTGTCAAAAAGACCTGTGCCTTGCTGTTTCTGTCACTCCTTCCCTGTCCCACTATTTATGCTTCTAAAATAAATGGGACTTGACCACAAAAGAGCAATAACAAAAAACCCTTTTACTCTAAAATTTTTTCATATATTTGTGTTATTAACTTCTATTTGAGATACACTTTCTTGGATTAAAAAGCGAAAATAGTAAGAACTACTCCAACAATCTCAAAATTATTCTCAGGTTCAAAGGATATACATATTATCCTCGAATTCCCACATCTCTTTCCCTATTCATACCTTTTTTTTTTCACCTGATAACTTTACTGTCCAGAGTACCAATAAAATTGAAGTGATCCTAAGAGAGTTTCCACACATTCCCATTGCCACATGTACCCACCTATGCTCATCCACTCTCACATTCTCTGCCTTGCCACAAATTAGTAATTTATGTTCTCATCTAAAGTTTCACCTTGTGTATTGGATATTATCCCCTAATCAGGAATATGGCTTTGGCGATTCTCTTTTATTCAAATAGATCATTATATAACTTCTTTAGTGAAAGGTTTTTTAGTGAGCCCTGTCCATTGTTCTATCCGTCTTGGTTGGCGTGCCACAGAGATGACAGGGGTAATACCCCCACGAGGCACAGCCACCTTTAAGAAGGCACATAATCTTGTTAAATATCCTATAATTCAATCTCCACCTTGCTTTTTCCCAACTGTATATAATCTTTAAATCTCTCTCATAATTCTAAAGGCATAAAAGAAGCTACAAAACTGTTATTCTCTGAAGAATATGAGATGCTGCTCCCTGGCAATTGTTGTCAATTTGGCTCCGATAAAATTGTATAAAAAATTCTCTACAGGTTTGGATGTTTCTTATGTCAACATCTTAAATATACAAATTTACATCTTTAATTGGAAGGTAAACAGATAGTCCAAATTCAACGTGTTTGGAATTGGACTTCTGATCTTTCCTCCAAATTCATGCTATCCATAGCCTTTCTCATCTCACTTGATCACAACTCTTTTAGTTTCTAAGGATCAAATCTTGGGAGCTATATTTCAGTTCTCTCTCACTCACCTACCAAATTAAATCTGTCAGAGAATGTTGCTTGCTTTACTGTCAAAACATATTCAGAATTTGACCTCTATAATTATTATTGATTGACTGGTGTACCCCTTCCCAAAAAGGATATAGTGGAGTACTAATCCCAAGTGACTCAGAATATGACATTATTTGGGAATAGGGTCTCTGTAGAGGTAATCAAATTAAAATGAGGTCATTAGAATGAACCCTAAACAATATGACTAGTCTCCTTATAAAAAAAAGGAAATTGGGAAACAAAGACAGACATACATGGATAGAAGACAGTCGTGTGAAGATAGTAGATCAAGGTGATACGTCTACAAGACAAGGGACACCAAAGATTTTAGGCAATCTGCCAGAGTGAGGAAGAGGTAGGAACAATCTTTCCCTTACAGGTTTCAGAGAGAGTGCTGCCCTACCAACACCTTGATTTTAAACTTCTGGCCTCCAGAATTGCATGTTAATAATATTCTATTATGAGTCACCTGGTTTGTGATATTTTTCCATGGCAGTTTTGACAAACTAATACAATATCCACCACAATCTCTTGTTAGGATAACTTTACTTACCTCCTAGCAAGTTTCTGCTTCCATTCTTGTGCCACTGCAGAGTGATCTTGTAAAACATCAATCATATTTTTCTCTGTTCAAAACCCAAAGCAAGCATCATCACAATGTCCTAAAGGCTATAATGTCATGGTCTCCCATTACCGGAGCGACCTCATTACATTGTCCTTTTCCAGTCTGTTGTTCCAGCCACATGAGTATCCATGCTGGACTTAGGGTGACCAACTGTTCTGGTCTACCTGGGACTTAGTACATAGGACATTCAGTGCTAAGTCAAGACAATTCCAGGCAAATCAGGAAGGTTGCTCTCCCTACTCCTATTCATTAAATGGGCTAGAATGCCTTTCTGCAATAATATCTCTGATTTAGAAGTTCGCTTTGGTTAGAATTAGAGTTTAAAGAAAATACCTAGACAGCCACTTTAATAACTCCCTTACCTACTTAAAGTCTTTGCTCAAATCCTACCTTCTTCATGAAACTTATAATGTTCATCTTATTTAAATTGTATTCTTCCCTCTTATGCTCCCAAATCTTCTATCCTGCTCTAAGTTTTATTTTTTCCATTCTACAAATCACCTTTTATTATATCAGATGTCAATTTAACATACTATAATGTATTTACTATCATTTATTATTACTTATTATAGCTAACAAATCCATACACTAAATTGTGAATTTATAGAAATATAGTATTTTATAGCAGGGATTATTTCCTGTTTACACACCCTTCTGTTATTTTTGGATTAAAAAAAATTATGAGTATTTCCTATTTTGGCTATGAAGAATAGGATACTATCCTTTCTTCCATTTACTTATACACTCTTTGTATCAGAATTTCTTTTCTTTGTTTTCCATACATACATATACACATAGACTCATACACAGCTGTTTAAGACCTCTACATGCATCACCCATTCTCTGAATTGGGTGTTAGATTAGACATGGTTCCTGACCTCATGAGTAGGTGTGCTTACAAATAAATAGAAATTCAATGTATTATAGCTTTCAAAGAATCTTTGTCTTTTAAAAGAGGTAGCTGTAAGAGAAGAGTATCTCAAGCCAAAGGAATATACTTCTATTAGAAATGTGAAGTTTGGAGGTTATTTTAAGACTTTTTTAAAATTAAGAGAAAGCTAATATTACCCAAGTTCTGGAGTCAAGATTGCTTTTGCTTAAAACCTACTTTTATTTATGAGGTCTGTGAATTTAAGTATATAATGTTATTAAAGCTTTCGCTTCTCATCTGTGAAATGGGGCCAATAACTATATCATATCATTCTCTGTTCCTCATAGTATGTGACCCAGTGCTAAAAACATAGTAACTGCTCAGTAAATGTTATTGTTCATTACAAAACTATGCAAGATGTGCCGGTTTTATTTTATTTTAATAGTTAGATTTTATTAAATTTTCTGAATGCTTTTGTCTGCATCCTGACAATGTCTGTGTGTGTACGTGTGCACACTTGTGTGTTTGTGTATTTCAGGACCAGGGAAGAACTCAACGATAGGCAGATGCAAAGCACAGCTGGGTTTGGGAATAAGTTCACATCCTACTTTTGGTATGTGTGCAAGGACAGATTTAATTTGTAGACAGAATTTGTAAATGTAATGGTGTGTCCTAAGGCCTCAAATCAAACTTTTCATGATGTCAAAAAGGATATGGGAGAGCTAACATGTATGCCACAAGTGGTTTCTCTAGGTAAGTGCCTTGAAGTGATAAAGTGGCTATATATATCTCTGTGTCGAGTATAACAAGTTCTTCTTCAATGTCCGATGAGTCTCTTCTGAGTATGTGTTAGACAGTGTTGTGTGTATACACCATATACAGCCACATACAGATCTCCTTTATACTTCTATCTTCCAAGACTTACCGTATAATCCTACACCTCACAGTTCATATAGCTTCCAAGTATATGAACTCACTCAGATCTCTTACTCATGTCTCCATTGTGATATTTTTTTCTTTCTCTTCTTGAAAAGTAGTTATTCTAGTTATTTACATTGGTTTTAATAGAGGAAACAGAATTTTAGAGAATCTAAAAAACATTTTTTTTTTTACCTGTGGATAGGAACTAAAAACAACAACAACAACAACAACAACAATAAAAAACCACAAAACAAATATTTAACTTTCGTTTGGAAAATATTTCAAATTTAGTCTGGAGAAAAGCCCTTGAGCAATTATTGAAAAGGTTATTATTTTTTCCAGAGTAAGTTTCAACTTGTTTTTTTTTAGTGTAACATGAGTTGTATTATAAATTTTAAAAATATGAAGCGAAATGATGGTTCTAAGTTTCCTTATTTATTTATAATTTCTGATTTCAATTTACTGTTTTGATAATCTGGCAATTAATAAACTATTAGTCACTAAAGTCAGCAATTTTATGTTGCTGTTTTTTTCATCTAGTAAATTGAAAACTTGCATAAAGTTATTTTCCTTAAAATAGAAGTAGTAACAAGTACAACATGCGTGATAATCCCGAAATTTTGAAAGCACTGTTTATAGCATAAAGCAATAATGAAAATATCTCCATATAAATTGTTTCTATATACTTTCATAAGATTAAACTTCACCAAGTGGTATTTCTAATGTACCTACCCCACTGAGAATTTGTGGTATTAATGCTTCTTGGTTATTGAAGAGCATGTTAAAGATGCCACTATCTCTTTTAGCACACATTTTCATCCATTTTAAAATTTAAACAAGCTAATTATCTAGTTTGTGATGTAGATTATAGTTACCTATCTTTAAAAACAGGTTGACTAAATAATGAAAATTACCAAAAACATCCCTCATTTAATTAATTCATTTAATTTGTGCTTACCTACTGAGTACCACGGAGTGTTCTTGGTGATAGGAACTCAGTGATCACCAAGAAAAATAAAATGGAGGCCCTTGTAGTGTTTGCAGTAGAGTGAGAGAGGCAGGTAAATCACTGGCATCAAGTAAATAAGTAGTAGTAAGTACTACATTGACCCTGGAACAACAACGTGGATTTGAATGATATGGGATCCACTTCTACACATTTTTCAATAAACAGTAGAAATGTATTTTCTCTTCCTTATTATTTTCTTAATAATATTTTCTTTCTTTTTCTAGCTTACTTTATTGTAATAATACAGCGTGTAATACATAGTTTATATTGGTAAAGTCTACAGTGCACAGGAGGCTATTTGTAGTTTTTAGGGAATCAAGTTACACCCAAAGTTTCAACTGCATGAGGGGTTAGCTCTGCTAATCTCTGCATTGTTGAAGAATCAACTATAAAGGCTGAAAAATATCAGAACAGCATATTGTGATAGAGGGTGCCAGAGGTAAAGGGTTGGGAGATCTATTAGATAAGTAGTTGATCATGAATTTCTCTTTAATGTTGTGACAGCTGAGCTGAGTCATGAACACTGAGTCTGCCGTGGTAAAATACAGGGGAAGTACTAGAAGAATGCAAAGATTCAGAAGAGGAAGATATCCTAGATTTAGTGAAGAAATGAGAAAAACAGACCACTATAGCTAAGACATTATGTGGAAGGGGAAAAGTAGAAGGAGATTTTAGAGAGTAGCTAAGAGGCAGATAATAAAGAAACGAGTAGAACAAGGAGGGCTTCTTGGCTTCACCAGCAAAATCACCTCTTGCTGCCCCATTGGTATAATTGTCTGGCCTGAGGAATAGTACAGCGAATCTGGAAAGAGTATGGAAGCACAGACTTCAACTGAACTCACAAATTTAGACAATGTTTTGTTAAAGTATATGAATAATTTCTTCAATTGAAACTTTGAGAATAAATACAGTCTTCCATAAAACATATTTTTAGTGGTAACTATATTAGAATATTTACTGTATGGACTCTGAAATTGGTTGAATAGTGTCATCCCCCTACAAACTCTTGTCCTACCAGAACCTGAATGTAATAACTGAATGTAACTGTATTTGTAAACAGGGTCTTTGCAGATATAGTTATGATGGGGTCATACTAGGTGGTGACATAAGGTAGGCTCTAAAACCAATGACTGTTGTCCTCATAAGAAGAGGAGAGGACACACAGAAATGTGCATAGAGAAGAGCACTATATCAAGATGGAGGTGGAGACTGGAGCTACAAATCAAGAAATGCCACAGTAGCCACCAAAATCTAGGAAGAGAGTAGGAAGGATTTTTCCACAGAGCCTTTAGAGGGGGCATGGTCCTACTGACACCTTGATTTCAGATATCTAACCTCCAAAACTCTAAGAGAATAAATTTCTGTAGTTTTAGGCTACTGAGCTGGTGAGAATTTTTAACAGTAACCCTAGAAAACTAATACGGACCATACAAGCCAAAATTTTAGCTACAATATATATCACCACAGTTCTTTCTCCATTCCTGCTGGGCTCAGACAATGGAAGGCACCAGCAGATTAGAGGATGGACAACAAGAACTTGGGGAATTTTTCCCTTCCTTTCTTCCTTTTTCAACTTTATGATTATGGTAATGGCTTCATCCTTCTACAACCATAGGTCTTATCTGATAGCCTGTCTTCTGTATTTCAGCTCTCACTGGCTCCTCTGACACCTTGTCCCTTTCTCTTGCCCTTTCAGGCCTGTGCTGATAACAGCTAGCCTTTTTGTTTGTCTCTAGGTGTCTCAAAATACTAAGTTTCCTTCTTATCTTTCTTTATTGCATTTCTCACTATCTGAAATTTTATTCATTTATGTATTCATTTATTATCTATTTTCCCTACTAAGAATAGATTTTTCATTAGACCTGGTATTGTCTGTGTATTGTTGTATTCCTGGAGACTAGAACAGGACCTGGCATATAAAAGGAGCTCAAAAAGTCTCACCAAAAGAAAAAAGGTGACTAAATTAAAAAGAAATCCAAAATGTCACAAGCCACCTTAAAAATAAATTGAACATTTTTTATTTACTTCTGCTTTATAAGAGATTATATGTACACATACATTTATGAGTTTTACATGTATAAAAATGACTGAACTTGATGCCTTGGTAAAATGACTAAAAAAATTAAGCAATTTTACCATACAGTAAAATTTTTCACATAGTAAAGGGAGAACTATGACATTAAACCTATTATACTGGGTCCAATTCAGCATTCTCTCTGGTGACATGGGTGTATCTGTGATGAATGGGTCAATATCTAAAATGTTCTAAAGTAACTATATTTAGTGTCCCAATTTATACTCAAATTTATGGAATCCCAATCTGTTATTTAGACTACAATGGATTTCTTGTTGGTAGAATCTTGATTATACATGTCCATATAATAAATGTCCCAATACAGCTTATTTTATTGTCGCTAATAAAATGGCACAATTAAAGCATATTGAATGTTAACATTTCAAACATCTTATGCTTTTAAATAGCATCACAACAAGAAATGCTTTGATAATAAAACAATTTATGTAAAGTAACACATGAACCATTTGGTTATATTTGACTCTTTAATGCATTCCGAAGTCATCTATTGCCTTAGGGGAATATTTGAATAGAGGAAAAGTAATAACCTAGAGAAGAGCAAACAAGGGAAATTCCAATGATGACTAAGGATAATGATCAGATGATACTGTAACCTCAACCATATAAGATAGAGATGATTTAAGGAAAGAAAAATAAATAAGTGGTTGCAAGTAAATAGCAAAGCATATCCAAGAGACAGAAATAAAATTCACATATTTACAAAGAATACTAGAAGGTTTAGAACGAGGGATGCAAGGAAGTCATAATAAAGAAGACATTGCTATTTGAAGGGTGTAATGAGTTATATTACTTGATGTCATCCAGGAGAGCATGAGTGGCTTTTTCCTGAAAAGTTTCAATAGAAAAGTGAAAACAGTACTTTAAAGTATAAAAGGGACATCTTCTAAAATATGATAAATATATAATGAGATATGCATATTTAAAAAGAGTAATGCCATCAGTCCTCAGACTGAGATTCATATTTTTAAGGAGTGCCAGAAAAATCACACATAGAAAAATCAACATAATATCAGTGAGGTGTATAAAATGGAATTAAGTAGAGGTTTTCTTAGACACTTAGGTTTAAGGAGTGAGTGCAATGATATGGATAAAAGGCAGGGGATAATAAAATGCATAAATGAAATAGTATAATGAGATGCATAATTGGACAAATGAAACGATATGCAAAGGAGAAAGATGCAATATGATACACATTTTTTGAGGAGTGTAATGAGATGCATAAATAGAAAGGTATAATGAGATGTGCATGTTTAAGTAATGCAATGAGAAATATAGGTTATAATAACATACATGAAAGTAATTTAGTAATGAGATATACAAGAGAAAGGCTTTAATGAAATCCACAAATGAAGAATATGTAAAGATGCTTAAAGGAGATGTAATGAGATGCACATATTTGAAAGTTATAATGAAATGCTTTAATGGAAGCGTGTAATGAAATGTATATGTTTGAAAGGTGTAATGAGACACATTAAAAGGGAAGAATATAAAGCAACCTCTCCTCCTATGGAGAATAATACTTCCCGAAAGTTTTGAAGAGTCATCATCCTCAGGGATTTCTGTATTTTTACTTCAGTATAAATTAAGAGCCATCAGCATCTTCAACCATCACTCCCATCAAATAGCTTTACCTTTGGGTCTGCATTATTTTTGGCTATATGGTTTAAAATACTGCCCCATGCCTTGGCCCACGTTCCAAGGAAATTAGAACTGAGGCTAATTATTACACAAGAAGTAGAAGGAAAAAAAAGGGAAAAGAAATTTACAGCTATTGAGTCTTCATTTGACATTGGAGCTATGCTAGAAATATTTATGTATTTAATATTCTAATAACCTTATAAGACAGACATTATTATTTCCTCTTGACAACTTAGAAAAGTGAGCTCAGAGGTTAAGCTGGTTGCTCAAGGTCATGTGGCCGGTGAATGCTGGAGCCAGAACTTGAACATAATTCTGCCAAGTTCTGAATTACCTCTTTCTTCTTATTTCTGTATTTTTAGTAATTCTCTCTCTCTTCCTCCCTCCCTCCTTACCTCTCTCCAGCTCTCATTTTGCTTCTGTTTGGTTTTATTTTGCTGTGTAATTACTGCTAATTATGGTTGAAATCTCCAAAGAGGCCTTATTAACACCTCCACTCAAGAATGTCACACGTTTACACAGCTAATAGTTTTTCCAAGAAAGAGTAAGAAATAACAGGGCAACTACTTGTTACTTGAAGCATCAGAAAATTTATTAACCCCATTTGTTTTCTGAACAATTTCGAATCATATTTTGCTTCCTTCAATAACTATTTTATAATGCACTGATTAGAAACCTTGAATAAATTA
Organism: Pteropus vampyrus; assembly: GCF_000151845.1. Lineage (NCBI taxonomy): Eukaryota > Metazoa > Chordata > Mammalia > Chiroptera > Pteropodidae > Pteropus > Pteropus vampyrus. Next base: position 4,132,197 of record NW_011888811.1, read on the forward strand.
ACAGGTTTTTAAAATTAGACCAATAATTTTGAAAAAGTTATTTTGGAACATATTTTGGCTAGTCTGTAATTCTCCTAATGAATGAATATGACGTAAAGTAGATGAGACCCTGTTCACTGCCACTTCAAAATCTATGTGACTTGCCCAAGTTTCATAGCCTCTCTTGAGATTTGGTTTCCTTAGCTATAAAATTGGGGATAACAGAATTTGTCTGATCAAATTTTATTATAGCAAAATAAAAAATAAATAAAATATCTAGAACATTCTATAAAGTACAGTAAGTGAAAAATATGTGTTAATTACTTCTTTTCCAACTTTTAATGAAGTTTGAATAAGTAACTATATGAAAATAATCCTGGGCTTTAAATTTCTTTTACATTTAGCTGGAGGTATTTTATGTCAATAGAATTACAGGAAAAAAAATAGAAAATGTTTTAAGACAATGGTCTTTAAGATGATAGTGGGCAATAATTTATTTTTGGATTAATTGCTTACAGAATTAAAAGACATTAATTGGAAGGGAAAATAATTTTTTATAAAATATGAATATTACAATTATTTCTCCTTTTATTGACGGAATTCAAATTAAACCAAGAACAAGGTAAATTTGTGGCCCTTCACCCTCACACTAATAACTTTTTGTAGCCTTAATCAATCAGCCTAATATAGTAATTATCATCTCGACCACAATCCCATTGGAGTCCATGATTATTTTAGGATAACTACTTATTGTTCAATTAAGACTCCATAAAAAGAGGTCAAACGTTGGTCACTTTTACTCATTATCCAGAGTATTTTTCTACACAATTGAAGATCACATTAGTAATTAATTGTGTAAAAAAAAAAAAAAGGAAGTCATTCACCATACAATGAAAACCTTATTAGCTACCTGGGATCTAAGAATTGAATCTAACTAAGTGTGCATTTTAGATGAACACTCATGTTCTACTTAAGTACACCCAAAACGTACTAGTTGTTTTAGCTGGGCCAGCATAAAAATGAACAAGGAGTGTTTTCAAATATTTCACAGAGGCAGCTTTTTCTGAATTTGAAAACCAACAGAACTACCAGCCATTCATCTTCCAAAAGTATGGCCGAGTGACTCAAAATGTAGGTGATGGGTTTGATTTTTAATTCACCAATGTAGGGTTATTTAAAGGTTTTTCCTTTTCTTTTTCTTTTTTTTCTTTCAGAAAAAGAGGTTCAGTGATTAAGTGCATAGGCTCTGAAGTTAAGTTGCTTTGGTTTAAATCTCATCTAAGCTATTCACTAGATGTGTAACTGTAGACAAATCTCTCAGTCATTGTAAGAATCATTTTCCTGTGGCATACTTCATATGCTTCCTATGAGAATTAAGCAAGACAACACATGAACAGTGTCAGGCACATAATAAACTCAGAGCTCTGGGGAGAGTATGTCTATTTCATATGAGCAGTGTAATGAGAAAAAGTACTTTCGGATTTTCTATGGCTCTATTATTGTAATAAGTTAGGACTCACTTGGAGACTTGGTCATGTTCTGCTTAATTTGATGTCAGAGGCCTATACTATGTCTTTTGTTCCATTTGTAAAATGAGACTAACTATTTACCATACTATTACTCTACTCCAATGGAACCAAGAATATCTGGAGTTGCCTCTCCTAAAAGTAATGTATGTTTGTGATAACTAAGAGATGTAGAGAGATGGAAAGAGTATAGTCCATCCATATACATACACACACACACACACACACACACACACACACACACACACACACACACATGCACACACACACATATATAATGTTTTTTTTAAATTTTAAATAGGGGAACCAAAAGTTTATAATTTTCTTCAACCTAATATAGAGTTGGCATCACGGGCCAACCAATTACTCCAAAATCTAAATGGAGATAGGCTCTTATAGGAAGAGATGGAACACGAGAACTTGTTTTCCTAGAACAGATGCAGCAGAAAACTGGTCTGAAGAATTTAGCTAGAATAGTTTAGAAATTTAAAGAGGCAAATATAGGCTGGCAAGAGAGTGTGAAGCCCAGGTGGCCAAAAAATACACTCATATATTTTTTTCCCCTACAGGGTCCCACTGTGTTCTCACAAAAATAATTAGAGGAGTTCTGAAAAGGCATTGCTCATGATGTAGGCCTGCAGAGGGAGAAACAGAGCCCATCGTAGTGGCACAAAACTCTGCTTAGATCCTCCTGCCCTAGCTCCTCCATGGGACAAAAATCTTAATTGGGCAGAGAGCAAAACTATTGGTTGTCTTAGGGCGCTGCTGAAAACCCACTGCAAAGAGAAGGAAATGAAAAAACCTACCACTAAAAACAGTCAGGAATGTGCATTAGGCCTAAGTCTATAGCAGAGAGAAAGGCAGAGACATTGAGAAGGCCACTTTCTATGGACCCGGTATCTGCCTAAGACTCAGGTTAAATCAGAAAAAGAAAGAACTGCCCTTCCCCACAATCAGGCTAGCAAACAATAAATAACAGGAAACAGTGTGATGTTGCTGGAAGAGTTGCAAAAACATGGTGAGTATAAAGACCTAAAACTGAGAGTAAAACAGAAATTGAGAGAAACCCTCTAGTAAATTAGCCTCCACCTTCGCACGAGGTATCACTAGTGGAATTTGAAACCTGTGGTACAATAAGAGGAACCTTAGTAAAAAAGCAACACACTGGCAAGAGATAATGTCATCAACGGAACCAGATTTACATATGGCACAAACATTGGAACAATCTGACAGGCATGCAAAACAACTAAGTTTAATAGTTAATGATTCTAAGTGAAAAAGTAGACAGTGTGCAAAATAATAATAATAATAAATGATTTAAGCAAAGTAACTTCAGCAAATTTCAGTAAATTTAGTATATAATGACTCAAATGGAAAAGCTAACAATAAAATATATACTAATATAGATGAAGAATGTCCTACGGCCCATTGGTAGATTCAAGACAGCCAAGGAATTGGGGGGGGGGGGCGGGGAATCAATGAACTTTAAGGTAGGTCAATGAAAATTACCAAAACTGTAACACGAAGAATAAAAAATTTAAAAAGGAGTAGAAAAAAATAAACCATCCTACAGTTTTAAGACAATAGTAAACAGCTCAATATATGCTTAATAGGAATCTCAGAAGAAAAAAAAGTAGAAAAAATATTTGAAGTAAAATTGGCTGATAATTTTCTAAATTAATGACAAAAATTAAACTACAGAAATACAAAGTTCAGAGAATGCTAAGCAAATAATAATAATAATAAAATAAAATAAAAAAACCTAGGCATTTCATATTCTAAATGCTGAAACCCAAAAAATAAAGAAAAGATCTTGTAGGCAGACAGGGGAAAAGACATATACTGATAAAGAGAATTACGGTAGAGTTCTTATCAGAAACTAAGAAAGCCAGAAGACAATGAAATGACATCATTAAAATAGCGAAAAGAAAAAAAAAAAAAAAACTTTGAAACTAGAATTATATACTCAGAAAAAAAATTCAAAAATGAAGAAAATGGACTGGTTCTTTGAAAGACAAACTAACAAAACTCACACAAGGAGAAATTGATAATATGAATACCCCTTTATCTACTAAAGATATTGAATCAATAATGAATAATCTTTTAGGAAAAAAAAGAAAAAAAAAGCACTAGCCCAAGATGGCTAGTTTAACTTTACAAAGTATTTAAGAGAGCAATAATTTTAGTTTTCTAAAATCTCTTCCAGAAACAGAAACAGAGGAACATTTAGGTATTGGAAGGCACCACAATGACTTCCAGGTTTGATGACTCACTAGGAGGACTCACAGGACTCAACATGCATGTGTTCTCATGGCTATGGTTTATTACATGGAAGCATAGCAAGCGCAATCATCGAAGGGAAAAGCCAAATGAGGTTAAGGTCCAGGGGAAACCAGGTACAATGTTCCAAAAGTCCCCTCTCAGTAGATTCAAATAGGACATGCTTAATTCAACCCAGCAATAAGTTGTGTCAATTTGTGTGACACATCTTCAATCAGGGAAGCTCATTAGAAACTCAATGCTCAATGTTTTCATTGGGTGCTGATCAGGTAGGTACACTCTGTTAGACATATTCCAAAATTCCAGACTCCCAGAAGGAAAGCAGGTGTTTTGCATAAACCACATGGTCTGTACTGAGTTTAGGCTCAGTGAGTAAACTAGAAAAGTACGAAGTTAAAGAAAGTAGAACAAAGTTTGAAGAGAAATAAGAAATTAGTGTTTTCTCAAATTATCTCTCCCAAGATATTTATCGATTAAAAAGGAAGAGATGGTAGCTTTAATGTGGAAAAACCCAGCAGACTTCACTTTAATTAAGTTATCAGGTTAATTTCACCTGAGGTATGACAATCAACAACATATATGCCCTGACCTGGTGCCAGGAGAAAGGCACATCACTTTTATGTTACTCTTGCCAAAAAAAGCATAACCTCAAACTAATCATAAGAACACATGAGACCAATCAAAATTGTGAAACATTCTGCAAAATAAGTGATGTATATTCTTTAAAAGTGTCAAACTATAAAAGATAAGGAAAGACTGAGGAAGGGTCACACTTTAGAAAAGACTACGGAGACGAGCCAACTAAATGTAATGCGGGACTGTGGAAGAGAAAAAGGATGTGAGTAAAAAAAATGTGAAATTTGAATAATCTCTAGTTTAGTTAATACTGAGAGCCAGTGTTAACTATTTAATTCTGACAAATGTCCCATAGTAATGTTAGATGTCGACATTAGGGGAAGCTGAGTGATGTGTGTACCAGAATTCAGCTTTTCTATAACTCTAAAATTATTTCAAAATAGTAAATAAAATAAAGAAAAATAAATAAAATTGAAAAGTTCTTGTGTTTATCATTACTTATGAATACCTCATAAATAGTTGAATAAATTACCTAATAAATACCCATAAATAGTTGAATAAATAACAGTACAAAAATAAAGGACATAGTTTTTGCATTTATAGGATACGACCACATTGTTATAAATAAATTATTGAGAAAATAAACTATTGTGATATGCAATATTTTGGTCAAATCTAATCTATTTTTAAATATTTATTTTTTAAGAACTTCTTCAACACTAATTACTTGATAGAGAAGGTAAAATAAACATGAGAGCATTAAAGACGTTTCAGAGATTTTAAAGTAAGAATTGTAACAATTCCCATCAACTAAAATGGAGAAAAGAAGATGAATGAAAAGACAGCTGCAGGATGCAGGGAACATAATACAGTTGTACCATCTTAGTATTAATGAAATGGAGAGAGAAAAGGTCACAGAGGCTGCCATTCACTGATAGTTTAGTCATTTCATCTGATTGTTAAGAATGTATCTTCACTTGTCTGACTTCATTCCTCCTTTGATCCATTACTTGGAGTAAGTCATCTTGTTTCTTTACATTTCTCCAATTTTAAAAAATCACAGTTTGTGAAATTTAGTATGGTAATCTGTGTAAGCACTCAACACGATTATCGATGCAAATGACCTGTCCCCCAATCAGGGCTGTCTTTTTAGTTACATGTATAAGAAACTCAAACTGGATTAGGACAAAAGTGAATTGTTTTATTTGAGTAGATTAAAAATCCAGAGAATAAAATATAGGTTCTGCTGAATATGGATCCCAACTGTCATTCAGATGACTCTGTCACCGGCTCCATTTCTGTCTTCAAGTTCTGGTTTTCTCTAAATTGGCTTCGTCGAGCAGACTTTCTTCACATGGGAACTCTGATCTCCAGTAGCTTGTGACTATTTTGCCCTTATTGATAGAAATTTCCAGGTGATAACATTTTTTTAGAAAATTCTCGAAAGAACTAGGGAATTCTGGCCTGCTGAGACGTGTGTCCGGAACCAATGCTGGTAACCAAGAAGCTGAGAGGGCATGATTGATCAGATCTGAGTTATGTTTCTTCTTCTGGGGCAGGGCCTGTGATCTCACTCACTCAAATCACATGAACAGAGAAAAAAAGAGTTGTGCTATCTTAAAGAAAAAAAAAAAAAAAGAACAAAATCTGAATTGTATTTATTATGGTTATTATTATCTTGTTATTATGACTGTGATTGTTATTTTTAGTTCCTTAGGGAATTTATACCCTCAGTTACAGGTTGATTCTTATTTTTACTTTAGTACAGACTTTTACTTGGTTTTCTTATCTCTCTCCTATTTAAATATCACAAAATGTACAGGCAAATATATATAAAATACAAATGGAGCAAATTTGTACTATAATTTAAACATGCAAAACAAAATATAGCATTTTGAAACATTTAAAGACAGCGCATACAAAACAGACATAATTTATGGAGAATCTGAACTCTCAAGAACCTGTAGTTCACACCTTAAGAAAAATGATGTTAGTTCTTTCTTGAACTATTAGAGCTGAAATATATGCACATTGTTTTTTTTAATTTCATTTTCCATGTGAATGATTCTCTTTTTTGAGCATGGTAATTAACTGCATATATTTCTCCTTAGAATATAAAATATGAAACAAGTAAACAACCCACCCATATCTTTTGTTTTTTGTTAAAAAATATTGTGCTAAAAAACAAGTGTGGGCGGGGTCAAATAAACATTATTAATCCTAATTCAGTCTAATCTACCTAGTTTTATATTCTAGATGCCTCTGTTTCTTTTGCTCTATAAAAATCATGTTTCTGCAAATTTAAATGTACTTAACATTGTGCAATTACTTTGCAAAGAAACACTATAGTTTCACATTTACCTAAAATGGAAACAATAGAAAATTAAATTTGGTGCCTGTGTAGCTAGCTGAAGCCCTATTTTTACTAGAGATAAGATGCAAATTACAATAGTTAAATGCAATTAATTGTTAATCTGATCTTTATCAGAAAGAAAATGTAAAAAACAATCTAAAAATAACTTTGAGTCAACTTTGGAATACAGAATCCACTAATCTAAGGAATGCACACACTATATACCCAAATTATAAATAACAGTGCTTCTACTTTGCAATATTATTTTTGTTTTATTTAAGAAAAGATAAATTGCTATAATCTTTTAAAAATTAATATTGTGCACATGACAGCTCTCTTTATTCTTCCTGCCTTTTTTACTTTAATTTCCTATAAGACTTGCTTCAATGATTCAGACATCATTTCAGGGATATAGAGTCATTTCCAGACCCAAAGCCAGTTCTGGCAGGAATTCTGACAATAATAGCTAAATATTTTTGAGCTCTCATTATTTTCTAGGTATTTCTCAAGTTTTGACATGTGAAAACATGTCAAACAGTTGCTAAAATGTTTTCATCCTCACTCAGTTCACCTGAGGTCTTGAGACTGTAAATGCTTTCCACTTTCCAATGTGATATGCTACATGTCTAAAGCAGAACTTAAAAACAAGGTATCCAAGAACTTGTTGTACAATCTTTAGTTGACCCCTGCCTCAAGAATATAAAAAAAAAAATGAAGATAGGAAGAGAAATTGAAAATTCACAAGAGGATTTCTTTGGAAAAAATTGATAGTGTTTACGAATTTTGATTCCTCTATCCATGGGAGAGTAAGAGTCTAGTAAGGGATAGCTTTAGTAGACCATTCCTAGTAAGGTCGACCAATTCATGGGCTCAATAAAACTCAGTGGAATTGAGGAAAAGAAACTGATCAGAAAAGATGATGCTCTTCTTCTGGAATATGATAAAAACAGTGCACCAGTGTCACTTCACACTCGAAGAACGAGCTCTTGAAATAATGTCTATTTTGTCCAAGATTTAGACCTGAAAGGATATCTTGGAGAATAAGGGGACCTTGGTCAAAAAAATAGCCCAATGTGAGGGCAAAATCAGATTAAGTGGGTCCTGAAACGTGGAATTCATAGGCATAGGAGGCATTATGAAAAACAACATAGAGGATATCTTAGTTCTGAGAGTTAAGGAAAACATAACCATGTAAACATATTCCTAAATTCCCTCCCTGAACTTTGGATAGAGCTTGTGCATGTGTGGGTTTCTAAATTTAAGTTCCATTAGCTTAAGGAAACATCCACTGGAGCTAGAACTCATTGCAGATGAGTAGACTGAGAGAGAAATCATAATCAGTGGGCAAAGATTTACCCACTTCACAGTATCTCCAAAGAACCCCCAAAATAAATCAGGAAGGAGGTAGAAAATGTATTTGTTTTCTGATGGACCTGGAGAGCTCCATTATGAACCTTAATATACAATTCCTATTAATATTCCTATTTTATAGAAAGGCAAACCAGAAAGTTAAAGCACCTTAAGTTTACAAAATCATAAAAGGCAAATGAGGATTTGTATACATGACTGGCTGACCTCAGAATAAGCAGTCAGAACACTTTTAATCAGCATGTGACACTACCTCAACAGAGCCAAGCAGTGATCACCTAAAGTCCAGGAGTCGAACCAGAAACAGAGACCCTCTGAGTTATTGACTCTCCTCTTAAATTTTGACTCTCTTGAAATTGCTCTTTAGCTCTTAAACTTGACCTATGAACCATCTTAATCTGTCTTACACATGCTTCTGTTCTTGCCTCTCACTCCAAACCACCAAAAGGACTCTGACCAGGTTCTTCACCTAAAACATTCAGGCAAGCTATTATTTTTTTAACTTTACAACCTACATTTTAAATAATAAAAGATTTAAATAAATGTTTCACTTATACAATGGTCAACAGACATTATATATTTACTTATACAATAATACAGACATATTAACATACCTCTCTATATACAAAACACTGTCCTTGAACTTTAAAAAGGTAAACACAGGTGACATGGGGGCAGTGCATGTAAATAGGTATGAGGCAACAGGATTGGTCAGAGGGAAAAGGAGACTGTGCATGTTGGATGTTGGTTAAACAGAACCTGAAGAGATGAGGGCCTAAACAATACAAGCCACAGGGCTCTGGCATTCCTTTCTCTTTCTCTCTTACCTTTCTTTTTCTCACTTTCCTGACTTTCGATTGCTGTGACATTTAATGTCCTTAAATTTTTGATTGAAGGGAGTACAGTTATTGACATTGTTAGTATGTAGCATTTGTTTTCAAATAATTATTTCCATCAGTGACGGTCTATGGTGCAATCTCTAATCAAAACAGTCAATCACAGATCAACACACTCTTAGGATCTTAGTCCTGAGCATAACTTTCAAAGAAGTGTGGCCAGATGAAAAGAGGTGACATTAGCACACATGTGGGATTCTGTTTGTTTTGTTTTTTCTCCTTACCCTATTTGACAGTGCCATCCTGCCTGCACCTAAATGAACTTCTAGAAGCTAGAGAGGGAGTAAAGTTGGAGTAGAACATAAAAGATAAGTGTGAGAATTTAAGAGTAGAGATGAATTAAGAATGAAGGTGAATTGTGCTTCACCTTTTGTTTGGTTCACGACCTACAGAGTCCCCCATGCATTCAGGATATGAGAGAAAAGAGTAGAATTACATCTAAAGAACCAGAGAGAGCTTTTCACAGCCTACATGCAAACATAACATGTTTCAGTGAGCGGCCATGGGTTTTGTTTTTGTTTTTTTTCCCTGTATGGTTATGATCAGCACGGAAGATTGCATTGACTCAAACAGATCTTAAGTTGGAACAAGGCATCTGATCCTCCAATGCTGGAGTAGACAGTAGAGCTAGTGACTAAGTAGGAACATGGACTTGTTGGTGCCAGATATCAACTTTTCATAATCAGATCAGGCACGAATCTAGTGGCCAAGTTACATAATAGAAGATGAAAAAGTGATCGCTGGCCTTCTTTCAGGCTACAGCATTGTGCAAGTCACAGACACTACCCTACTCCACCCACCCTGGACTTTAGATACCATTTCAGGAAAAAGGAGAAGAGAGAAGAAGCAATGAAAGCAGGCTTCAGTGGAGTTTAAAACTACAACAATGAGAAAAACTGGACTCCATTAAATTTTCTGCTATCACACAATGATTAATTTGAACTGTAGAAAAAAAATAAAGAAAATGGCATTTCTGTTGCACCTGAATTTGTTCCCTGAAAATATCATACTTGCTAAATAAGTTTATCAACTTTCATGTAACTGATCTATGGCTTAAGTTAATTCTTTTTATGGAGCGACTGAATATTCATGAAACTGCAGCTATACTTTAATTATGATTCTTTATCGGTATTTGAAATCCAAACTAGATAGGCATCCACATATTCCCAAGGGAATGGGAGTTGTGTATCTATTTGAAAACATGCACTGGTTTTAATAAGCTAAGCTCTAAGAAATGCATCCTTAACTCAAAAGATTTCCTGTGAAAATCACAGGAAATCTAAAGCCCAACCACCATGTTGGTAAACCTCTTCTGAGGATTTAAGTAAACTATAATTTCCCAAAGACATATACATTGTCTAAAAGAACCAACTCATTCTAAATATTCTGCTTTATTTAGAGTAGTTAGATGTCAGGAATATCACTTGATTAACAGAAAAAGCCCACAGCTGAAAATTTGCTGAGAAGTCAACTCACTTCAAGCTATAATACTTAATAACTATATATATATTTTTTTAATCTTGGGAGAATATTTTACTGTCTTTCTAATGATTTTGCCTTCCTAAAAGTGAAATCTCATTTATAAATATTCTAAAACGTTAAATAATCTATACTGCTATATGTATTCTAAGATGAAATACAGGTTGGGGAAAGGAGAGGAGTGTTGATTAAAAATATTAGTTTTGAGTGGATAATTGCAAAGGATGCCAAAGCTTAGTTCTACTAACAGATTCAGTGCCAAATTATACACTGTATTAAACAACATAAGTAGCATTAAAAATTAACAGCAATTCAATATTAAGTTCTGATTACATTGTCAATGAAGATGATAATTGGAAGGGTTTAAAATAAAATTTGCAATAAAAGAAACAATTTCATTACTTCAAGTGCTTCTATAACATTTCTTTTGCTTAAATTTTTATTTAAAATTATCTCATATTAATCACTGTTAACCAAAGAAATGTGGCTCAGCGTGAAAATGCATGTGGAATGTAGTCACAAGTGGGTTGAAAATTAGTCATGTCACAGATACAGCTCTTTATTTTTCCCCCAATCCTAAGACAAAGATGTTAGCTCACTTATAAATTCTGGAGGACAGAATATCAGGAGATAGTTGGAATGTGGTGTTGACAAGTTAAAGAATGTTCAAGGTTGAAATGTGGACGGAGTCAAGTTTACAAGCCATTAATCAAACTACTTAATTTGAAAGAAAGGAGTCATAAAAAAGAAAGTATGCGAAGTCACTGGC
>NW_011888811.1:4145372-4149567 GCF_000151845.1 Pteropus vampyrus
GGTTTTTCCTGATAAAGCTTGCCTGGCATTTGTAGAATGTATCTATGACTCCTTTGGATAACAATAAGCTCATTCATGAGATTCAAATATAATACGCTTTGGTATCTCCTCCATTATCAAATTATTATTTAACTTGAATTATGTCACTTAAAATCAATAAATGGAAATAATTTCTATTGACTTCTTTTGGAGGTAATCCATTGATGCAATGTTTAGGTTGTAAACTAGAATCAAGAATATATAAATTCAACATATAAATGTCTCAACTAAAGTTAAATAAACTAGAGATTTAGAAAGATTTAGAAACTAATGTTCTAAGAGATTTAGAAATTTATAGGGTAGAATTTCAAAAGTGTATATCAGGTAAAGAATAAAACATTTTATGGCAGATCTAAAACATTCCTTGTCATTTAATTTTAGAATTCTTAAAGAAAAATAGTGGTTTAATTTAAAATATTTTATATAGAAAAATAAGAGGATTCCATAATTTCTTGTAAAAAATTTCATTAAGTAAATCTTTCAAATACAGAAATTGATAGAAGGCAGACCCCTTTCTCCTAAATGTAATTAAACTTGGTAACCTGTTTGTTTTCTCCTATTTTTCATTTCTTACACTTAATCTATGGCATTTTTTCAAGTTGTATCTGTAAGGTAAAATAGAGTACAGAGGAACTATGTGAATAAAGATGAATCTTGACATACAATGGGTCTTAGCATTTTATTTTAACTTTTTTTTCTGTTCAGTTAAATAATGTACAACAAAAAATCAACTGAAAATTCGCCAGCTGATGACCAACAGTCACTCAATCATCATAGTCCCCAACATCTTTCTCTAATAAGCCCATTCACATCTGCTTCCATGGTTGATTTCATTTCTCACCAAGATTCAATTCTGTATTTTTTAGAGTTATCTATGTAAGTTGTGCTTGTTCTTATAACTCTAAATTTTAATTGAAGATGATGGAAAACAGTGAAATGTGAATGCAAAAGTAAAACTTACTATAAAAATGAAGTTAACAACTTTGGAAAAGCTCGATAAATATAAAAGTTGCTTTGAAAAAGTGCTAAAGAATTAGGTGTAAGTGAGAAAAGTTTGAAAGTTCAGTAAGAATATGTTATACATCTAGAAGGATGGTGCACTCAGACTTGTAGGTATCTTTAGGTTCACACATATACTTACACATACAGATACATGCATACAAATAAATAAAAAGGACTATACCAACTTATCACTGAGCAGGCTAGCTAACTATTTTTTTTATTATTTTTTCTGAAAATTTTCTTTAATTACATGCATCACTTTTACAATAAGAGGAAAATGCCTTTTACTATTTTTAGAAATCAATAATACTCTCATAGTTTTTTAATCTGAAATTTGGATTATATCCATTGTTTGCATATTTTCTATTAAAGGTCTATATCTGCCACAGTATAATATACATAATTACAGAAAATGTAAAAAGAAATTTAAGAATCATTTATATATTTTATATCTTTGGAGATATTAATATAATTTATATATTTGCATAAAAATATTTGCACAATTGGTTTTATATGGCTTGCAATAACTACTATAGCAAATGTATTCCGGGAAAAAAATTAAGATAAAATACGTTCAGGAAAGCATAGGGATGACTATAGAAATACACATGCCACCTGACACTTTTTCTGTAATATAAGGGGTCAACACTTTTGATTCTAAGTTTCGTTGCAAGTAGAGCAAAGAGGAAAACAACAACAATTACTATAATCTAAACAACAACAATTACTATAATCTAAAGGACTCATCTATGGAAAGGAACTGAGAGGTCACTGAGTGTCCAGTGATTTCAATCAGTAGCTTATAAAAATAATACTGATGGTCTGCATCACTGTCCCAACAATTATCATTGCTTCTTTCCTACTGATAAAGGCACTTCTCTATCTTGTACAGAAACGATTGAAATAAAAGTTTATACTAAAATTTTGTACTAGAGCTCAGACAGCATACATAAAAAAAAATATTTGTATGCATATGAAGCAGAAAACCAAACATACAAAGTACATACAACTAAGAGAAATAAAGAAATCAAAGTTTATAACTAGTTTTCTGTTTAAGCTTTAAACTTTTCCAGTATTATATGGTACAGCAACTGATTTAACTACAAATTAATTTATAAACTTAAGTACATAGAGAAGTTACTTTTAGAATCATGCCAACTCTTAGGACTTGCAAGTTTTTAAATACAGTTCAGAGTGGGAGTCTTATAATATGAAGTAACGTAAAAGTAGCAACCTCCAAAAGTGTGTATTAAGTTTCTCAAAATTAAAAATTTGCTAAAACAATGCTTACTATAGCATGACAAGTGAGAAATAAAAGACATGCACACAACTTAGAATACATCTGTTCTGTCTACACTACATGTGGCAATCATTACTGAAAATATAGGCCAATTAATTCCTTCTGTTAGCTTTTTATTTTGCAGGGATCACTTAGACTGCCAAATTCTATTAAAGAAATTCATTAGTGAAAACAAAAAAATTTTTGAGTGATTCTCTGCTAAAAATAATGACCAAAAAAAAAACCACTTCACTGTGCTCTTAAATTCAGCTGCTCCTCTATACTTGATATCATTGCATTCATATCAAAGCATCGGACACTTAGGCTTTAAGCTTTATTGTTCTCTGACTTTTTGGCTCATCCATGTCATCCCATAATATCTCCAACAAGTGTTTTTTTTTTTTCTTTCCTTTAATAATTGCCACAATCCCAGTCCATATAAGACCCAGTGAAACCACTTTCCAATCTTTCTCATTGAAGATCACTTCTAAAAATCTATAATCTCTACTACAGTCAAAAGTTATTTTTTTTATTACTCACATCTAGCAGTAAAAGGTTAGTGAGTATCTAATATGTATATATGTAATATATATAATATTATTTTTTATAATATTGTGTATTGAACCACTATGCTAATAAATTTTTCCCATGATGAAATAACATGATATAATAGATATGACTGAAGGGTAAGATGAAGATAAAATATTTTAAATTGCCTTCTAAGCATGGTTTATAATTTGTATCACTAATAATAGTATGCATTTGTGTATACACCAAATTGTCCCGTAATAATTTGGTTTTGGCCAACTTGTAGACAGATTAGATCATAATTGTTTGACCTGATTATGTTGGTACCTAACAGTTTGAATTAAATCTGAGACATTACTGTCATTTTCCTATTGATTGCTTATGCTTGAATTATTAGAATGAGCTTCAACTATTTTGTAAAACATTCATCCATTGTGTCAAGTTAATCTTAGTTGAAACTGAATAATATTTGAATCTACTACCCAGGTGGACATAAATATCAACAAGGAACATTGAACTAAATGCTAAAAGGAAGGAGGGGCGTGTTGCCATTCCCACTGATTTAAAATCTCCACGCTTCCCTAAGGGTGTGTTACTGATGACAGATGACATAGTACCAACCATATGACACACAGACCCATATATTAAGCATTATAAAGCTCATTATTTTAATATTATAGATTAAAAACAAATATAAGAAGTTCTAATATTTTCTTCACTATGCCAATGGATTGTGATGTCCAAGCCCTGGCTATGTACACACTGCTTCAGAGTTTACAATTCTAAAGCACAGGCCTGATCATAACCCTCTATTTCCTAAAATTACCAAATTACTTTCATATTCAAGATGGTCCACATTACAATCCCAACCTATATTTCCTAATTAAATTCATATATGTACCACCTTTTCTAATCACTGAAAACATACTTCTCAAATATATACCACATCCTCCCATCAGTGGGTTTCTGTTCGAGCTATACCTTCAATCTAAAATACTAGTTCGATTTCCATTTCCACCTGTCAAAATACCCACCTCGTTCTTCAAAGATCATCTCAATTATTATCTCAACATAACTATTTTAGGTATGTTGAATAAATATCTAATACATATTTTATTTTGGTCATATGTCTCTCATAAAACCATACAATGATTCAAAGAGGGTATGGATTAATACAAAACATAACTGATCCATCAGCCTTAGGCAAGATAGAGTTGACAGGTGAAATGAGTTGGGGTCTTTTCCTGGCCCTTATTAGAGCTGAGTCAGGAAACTGGTTGAAGGTTAATACCAGGATCCTCGGGTTCGGAAATTCTGAAATCATGTGTCTTTAAGATATGAATGTTC
>NW_011888811.1:4150537-4154809 GCF_000151845.1 Pteropus vampyrus
GGGGGGCGGGGGAGGGGTGGGTCTAACAGAAATCCCTAGGCCAACTGGAGGCACCAGGCAATAGAGTGGCTTACATAAACAGAACGGCTGATTAGAGAAGCTGAGCCTGGCACAGTAGAGTAGCAGAAAGAGTAACAGGGTTAATGGGAGTAGCTGAGGGGTACCTGGAATGGTTTTAGCAATTGCCTAGGAGACATTTTGGAAAAGTGAATTTGAGGCGGTAAAGAAAGAAAAACTTCTTTTTTTTTTTTTTTTTTTTTTTTTTTAACATAGGAATCCAAAACATTTCTATGCTTGGATTTAAATGAATTCAATCCTGGCATCTGAAAAATCTCTATTATAATTAAACCTACCAAGACTGTAAGCTCTTTGTGTGCGGGCTAAAGCTTATTCATTACTATACAGTCATTCTGTATGTCTATTACTGCATTTTAAATGGAATGATATTAATTCTGGTAAATGTGATTTTTAAAGGTGATTGAATAAACTGTTACAATGATGTGCAATAGGATCCAAAGTGATGGTGAACACAACTAAACTGCTAAGGAAATCCATCATCACAGTAATCAAATAGTGAATTTGAAATAGAATAAAAGACCCATTTTTCTATTTTTGTTCATAAAACCAAGATAATACTAAATGACAATGAACCTTAATTTCAAAAGCTCACTTCCTTCTAATGTTTCAGGAAATATTCTCAAAGCTGATACATAAGAGGAGAATATAGTTTGAATTTATGGCAGCAATTTGAATATCCTTTCTACTTTCTAAATGCTAACTATGGTCAAGCTATTAAACTGGTAAAATCTATGAAATTGCCCTGTCCATTGTAATATGTTTGAAGATACCTTGGCTAAGGAATTACTAAGTGACATGCAGAATCTCTTTTCTATCTCTGATTAAAGGGAAGGGGGAACACAAAACAAATCTGGCAGATTGAAAAAAAAAGAAGAAGAAGAAAGGAAACACAAAAACAAATGTGGAACAAAACACTGAATGTTTACTGCTGTATTTTAAATCTTTAAAGATATCGTTTGAGTAAGAAAACAGAAATTCTAAATTCTAAAACCACCTTTACTTTCTTAAGAATACAAGGTATCATTTAACTAAGTCAATGAACACACATAACTGACAGCTTTTGAGAGCATTTCTAGCTCTTTTCCCAACGGGGTCTATTTTGTTTTCCTGACATAGGCTAAAACACAAAATAATAGTTTATTGTCTTTTTCAGCTTTATGACATTTGACCTAAAACTAAGATAAAAATTCAGAATCAGGCCATTGAATTTGAGGTAAGACATCACTTTTGAGGTCACTATAGCAATGAACACTTCTATTATGTTTAAAATCACCTAATAAGATACCACTAAAAATCCAGCCCCCGCAAATGGGAATATCCGCTTATGTTATCATTGAAATGCCATGTGATGTAAAAGAAAGTAACTTTGCAATGCTCAAATCTAATTTATTCTTTTAACACATGTTAGGTTGAACATTGCTTCTTGACAAAAATAAATGATACTTTCAAATACAGTTTCAAGTAAGGCAATACGCTTGAACCTGAGGAAATATTTAAAGAAAAATGAATTCTAACTGACATTGAAATATTTTTTTTGTGATGGCCAAAATATATGAAACAGGTGGTTACCAAATAAAAGAAAAGATTCATTAGCCTGTGACCCCACCTTCCTCTCCTTTGCACACACGATTCTCATTCTACCACCTTACTACAGTTCCTGAAAATGAAATGGTAAAGCTAGAAAAAGAAAAAAAAAATAACTTGCGGATTTGTGGAACATGTGGATTCTAAAGTGAAGGAATGAACTACGACAGAAGAAGCAATTTAGCTGTACCAAATAGATCAACATTCTGCCCCGGAAAATCTTTGCTTACAATTTAGAAGTTTTCCTCTTCATTTTGTCACATTGCCTGAGGTTCTTCTCTTTAGAGACCCATCTCAATTAACAAAAATAATGAAGCCAGAGAAATTGTTAGGGATATTAGTCATTCACATATTGTATACATCATTTCATCGGATAACTAAATGTTGCTGAGTTTATATGCCCTAAAGTAGCTTTGATTTTAGTTTATGTGTTTCTGATCTGGGGAATCATGTAATTTTATTTAATAGGGTTTTTTTTTTTCTTTCTTTTGCCTCAGGGAATAACAAATTTGGATTAAGTAGCAGGGTAGAAAGTTTAAGGCAATTGTTTGCAAAGTATAGCTCTAGGCCTGCAGCATCAGCACCCACTGGGAACGTGTTACAAATACAAATTTTTGAGTCTCATCAGGAATTATGGGGGTACGAGGAGAAGCAAATTGACTTTAACAGGGCTTCCTTCCAAAATTCTGAAGCATACTTATTTTTGAAAAGCACTAGTTTAGGGTAGTTGGAGAGATCCAGTGGACTTGGAAAGGAAACCACTAGGAGGTAGGTAATAAATATAGAAAACAGAAAGTAGGGTAATATGGCCAACCTCCTTCATTTAAAATATGTCCAAGGATTTATTAGGGCATTGGCATATCCCACCATACCATGCAATGTTGTCCTTTGAGATTAGTTTTGGAGTGATGTGAGTTAACTGAGGCTAAGAGAGTCTTCTGACATAACGTCCATCTCTTCTCAGAATCTTTGAGTGTGGGTCTTTGTGCCTACACCAGATCTTCCCACTTTGGCTTCTCTTGACCATATTGTATTGCCCTGGATGAAATAGCACATGTGAGGCACAGTGAGGTTGCCAATGAGATGTGGTATGATCATTAGAACACCCAAGAACAGTCTTGTAGTGTCCTAGGATATCAGGTCTTGTGTACCTCAGTCCCTGGTCTACCATGCCATCCTCAATTTTCATGACTCTCTTACCTCAAGATGACTAACTTCTGGTCTCATCGTGTCTTCATTTATCATTCAACAACAATTCTCTCTTGGTTTGACTCTGAACTCAAATTATAGTATTCTCTCTTCCTCACTCCTTCAGCTCATGGTAATTGAGGTTTTCCACTCTGCCCCTGGCTCCTTGATTCTCTGAATTATGGAAGTTTCCTTTTCTAAACTATCATAACTTAATTTGATGCCATAGTAGCCAACTAAGCACAGCCCAGATGTCATTCTCCCCATATATTCTCCACATAGTTTTTAACTCTAGTTTCCCCAACCCTGCTCATCTTATCTATTCTCACCACATTACTTTTAGTAACTAGTTTGTTACTAGACCAAGTGTCAGCTCATTTCCACAGGAATTAGTTGAACTCCCTTCCATATACCCTTGTGTTCTCCACTGAAGTGTGTGACTATCAGTTCTTTTCTTTCTTCATCAGCTAGCAGCTAAAACCATTAGCATCTATATTTGAAACTTCAGCAAGCTTCAAATTCTTAATCTGCTAAAACCTATCTTCTTAGCGAAAAAAAAAAAAAGGATAGAGGGAAAACTAATGATGTGGAAATGAGAACAGAAAGAAAAAGTGTTTTGTAGCAGCTGTCTACGATGTAGAAAAAATTATAGCAAGCATTGAAATTCCCATCACCTATAATTGTCAACCAAACCATTTTAGGAATATTAGGAATATTACTGGGCCAGGGGGCGGTGGGGAGGATAACCTCAGGGTGACTGCAAGTGAAAAAACAAATACTTAGACTACTAATTGTGCAGAGGCATTCTCAAAGAATAAGCTATTATTTTGACTGATTTGAAGAAAAATGCATGTTAATCTTCTTCAAAAACAGAAACAGAAGTTGATACAAAGCACATAGGAAAATAAATAAAAACAGAGAATAACTCCAGAAGTAAAATGAGATGTAGTTGGGAGTTTTTACACCACTAGAGAAAACTACTTACAAAGTAATTCATGAATTACGATGAGAATTAGAAACAATGTTCTCTTAGCTGATATATTACTAAAAATATTTTATTTTCATTTGATCTACTTAAGTAGGACATTTGCATTTGTAAAGCTGTACAACCCTAACGTGGAGTAAAGTTCAAGAAAAATTATTTTAATTTTCTAATAATCCATCTAAATAAATAATCCATCTAAATAATGCATCTAAATAAATCCTAGCATGTCATTTTGAAATTTTTACTATAACCAAATTTTAAAAGTAAATTTTCCTTGGTAAAATAAATTATCATGTAAATATAAACTCTTTTATTAGTTTTTTTTTTTTAATTCAGTGTTTTTATTTTATCAGCAAACTTCAATTAGGAAGATTGGAATATTAAAAAATATTTCCACATAACACCTATTAGATGTTTTTGACTATAATGAAAACAAT
>NW_011888811.1:4156159-4158694 GCF_000151845.1 Pteropus vampyrus
TATTTTATCAGCAAACTTCAATTAGGAAGATTGGAATATTAAAAAATATTTCCACATAACACCTATTAGATGTTTTTGACTATAATGAAAACAATCGAAATTAAATTTTAGGGATATTTACTTGCAAAGATCAAAGTATTATAACAAAAAATTTCTTAACATTTTGCTTTCAATATTGCACATTAATGTGATAAACTAATACCGAACTGCCTGTGTTGGAAGGCTCTCTTTGGAATGTCACTATGGGTTTATTCATTTCATCTCTTTGATGGAAATATATCTTATTTAGATACAAATTTTATTTAATTAGGCATATGGCTGAACAGAACTATAACTACAATATACTTTAGTCACCAGAAGTAGAATTTCTTTCTTGACAGCAGCCTAGCGAGTATGATTAGGACACAAGGACAAAGATAGGCAAGCAAGACAGACCATCAGTGCTACCAGCTCCTTTTCTAAGGATACCTCAGTACAGTTCTCAGCCTATGTCCCTATGTAGTGGGTGAGAAGGCTATAAAACACTATGCCTTTATACGATATACAGCTGATTGGTTTAGAAACAGAGTAAACAAAGAGTAACACAAGTAGAATGCTTGTCTTTATAAGGCAGTTCTTAATAATGCTTCCCTTTGGTAGTTTTTTGGCCTTTCCTTTAAATTTCACAGTTAAGTGTATAAAGACATAATTTTGTGTATAGTGGATAGCTCAAGAGAGCTTTCATTGCAGTAGAGCATCCTTGGAGAATTTACAGGATCTTCTTCAGTCGATTGCAATTCTGCTGTTCCACATGGTTACAACATTTTTATTTCATTAACACCTAATTTACAAGCACAAACCATTGTAAATGTATCAGAATAGATGTAGAAAATAGTATTTTAGATTGAAATCTTCATCTCCTAGTCACAAATTTTCAACCTATTTATCTTAAGAAAAAAATTTGTAATAATTTACTAAAGAGGAATATAAAGAGATTAAAAAAAAAAACTTTTCAATTTAAATAGAGGTGCCTCAACTTAAGTTATTCATTTCCACCAGTTTACCTATTATTGCACAGATGTGCAATACCTGCTGAATTAAGCTATTTGATTTATAATAGAACATGTGCGACATTGATAAGACAATCTGTATCTATGTAAATATGCTTGTTCATGGAGCCTCTCATAATAGCCCTTGGACATTTAGCTTAATGTTTTGACGATTCTTCAAATTTTGTTTTGTTTTCTAAAGAGGGGTTATTTTACTTGATTGACTTGGAATTTAGTTTATTATGTATAACAACAAATACAAAAAGGAAATATGCCACTATGCAAATACTAAAATGACTTAATGTTTGGTATCATTTACCGGGACTATTTAATCAGTTTTAAAAATCTGGTCAACATAGTCTGAAAACGAACTCAACCCCACCTCTTACTCAAGGACAGATTCACTGCTTGAATAAACATAATAACCCTTGTTCTAGACTTAAACAGAAACCATACATGTGATTTGGATGTGCTAAATTGATCCTCATTCAACATCAACTTTCAGATCAATGAAGTTGCATGTCTCATCATTTGCTCTCATTAGCCCTTATCTATCCAAATCTGAAAGAAAGGGGTACATGCCCTGGCATAAAATAGCATATACAGGCCTGCCTGAGACCATCTTCCCAATTAAGTTTAATATATCTATCTGTACTTTAATTTATGGTAGCATATATTTACTCCACTTCATACTCATACTCCTCGCCTTCTACGTGCCCCGAAGTGAGTATCGTAAGGCTGTTTAAGCCCTTCTTTGCATGCTAGTTTTCCTATTATTGCCATGATGGGCTTTGTTAAGAATGTCCTTATGAAAATTGCTAACATTAAGCAAGTATGTCATATAATTTGTACTATTTTTCCATTAAAAAAATCAATCTTTGATTGGGGGCGGGCATTAGCATGTACTCATTAAGCATCTTAAGATGGAACAGATGAAGAAAAAATGAAAATTTCACTTATTCGAAATCTTAATAATTTGTCATATAAGAAAATACCAAAAAAAGCTTTGGAGAGGGAATATATCTAATTGTCTTTGAAAAGCTTGTCTCAAAATGAGTGGTTTTCCCCCCACCTTGTAACTTACATGTTGAAAAGATCACCTTTCTCAGAAGCAGCCCTTCATTGTGTTTGCATAAGTAGCTCTGAACAAATGATAACACAAAAAACGAAGTATCCCTACCTTAAGGAAAATTACTGCAGGTCTTGTCCCCAGACTTCATATATCTGCAACATAAAAAGAAAAAGAAAATGTAAATAGTTATTTACATGATTTATAGAGCAGTATTCTGCAAGTAAGCAAAGATGAGACATTGCATTCCAATCTCAATAGAGATTTCTTGCGTAAAAAAAAAAAAACAGAAAGAAGATATCATCAAAGAGCTGTTCCATTTGATAAGAATAAAATAAATAGAAGATAATAAGTTGATAATATTTAAGGTAGTCATGGGAGAAAACACCTAGACAAGCAACATAATCTAATCCAAGACTCTAAAATGAGTTTCAGAGA
>NW_011888811.1:4161634-4164503 GCF_000151845.1 Pteropus vampyrus
CATGGAATTTTGTGGCTTACAAAGCATTCTTATACATTAAGATTTTTATCTTTATAGAAACCCAGTGAGAGGTTCAGACACTTAGGGAAACAGTTCGGGAAAACAAACAAACAAACAAACAGAAAACAGTAGTAATCCTTAAGAGCAAACAAATGTGGTAAGCCTTAAGATTACCTTGGGAAAGTTAACAAGCTGTAGTGCAGAGAAGAAACCAGGTGAGATCTCTGTGGTTTCCCTGAGTTGAAGAGAAAGATCTGGAAGTGGGGGAAAGCTAGAGTTTGCAGGGCAGAATGCCACAGAGGAGACGTACACACAGAGACAGAGGGCCCCCCTTGAGTATTCAGTTGAGTAGTGAGCAATGCATGCCTATGAAGATATTGCTCAGTAGCTGTTAAATTTTACATTTAGGTCTATAACACATTATGAGTTAATTTTTTTGTAACGAATTTAAGTTCTTTGTCTAGATTTTTTTTTTTTTTTTTTTTTTTTTGCATATCAATATCCAGTTCCAGCAACATTTATTGAAAAAACTATCTTTGCTCCTTTGTCAATAATCAGTTATGTGAGTTTCTTTCTGGGTTCTCTATTCTGTTCCATTGATCAATTTATCTATTCTTTCATCAATATCATGCTATATTGATTACTGTGGCTTTATAGTAAGCCTTAACACTGGGTAGTATTATTCCTCCAACTTTGTTCTTCTCTTTTAATATTTTCTTGACTATTCTGGGCCTTTTGCTTCTCTATATAAACTTTAGAATCAGTCTTTTGCTTCTCCATATAAACTTTAGAATCAGTTGACTGACAAAATAACTTGCTGGAATCTTGATTTGGATTGCATTGAATATATAGATCAAGTAGCAAAATCTGACATCTTGACAATATTGAATCTTCCTATTCTGAAACGTGGAGTATCTATTTATTTATGTTTTGTTTGATTTCAAAAAGCTGTGTCTTTAAAAAGATTAAATAGATATACTTCTAATCAAACTGGCCAAAAATATACTCCCATGTAAATGATTAATTGATTTTCAATACAGGTGTTGAGCCAGTTTACTAGAGAAAATGACCTTTAAAAAAATTACAAATATGAAAAAGAGTACATCAATCTATACTTCAATCATGTATAAAAATTACCTCAAAATAACCACAGACCTTAATGCAAAATTTGAAATTATAAAATGCCTAGAAGATAATACATGAGATTATTTTCATGACTGTGGGTTAAACAAAGATACTATGAGCATTACTTCAAAAGTATTATCCAAAAAAAAAAAAAAGAAATTATAATTTGGACTTGATTAAAATTATGAACTTCTGCACTTTGTAAGAAACTATATAGAGAGTAAAGACAAATGCAGTTTAGGAGAAAATATTTGCTAGCACATATCTGACAAACAACTTGTATCTAAAAATGTAATGAACTCTTAAAATTCAACAATTAAAAACATCTTTATCTTAAATATCAAAAAAAATACTTCAAAAGATATTTCACTAAAAAGTATATTTTGATGGCACATAAGTGCATACAGTAGTATTCAACATTATGAATGATATGAGAAATGCAGTAAAAGCCAAGATGAGGTGTCACTACCTATTAGAATGGCTAAACTTAATAAAAAAAATGAAACACACATGCGTGCACATACACACATGCATTGAATTTACCATAGTGAGGATATGGAGCAACTGGAATTCTAATACATTGCTTGTGAGAATACAAAGTGGTGCAGGCACTTTGGAAAATAGTTTGCCATTTTCTTAACATGCTTACCATTTACTCCATCAGTCTGCCACTGGGTATTTACTCAAGCTAATGTTTACAGCCACTATATTCATAAACAATCTGAATGTTTTTCAACTTTTGAGTGGATCCATATAATGGAATATTACTCAGCAATAATAAAGAACTCATACATGAAAAGAACAAGGATGGATTTCAAATGAATTACTCAAAGTAAAAGTGGCAAGACTCAAAAGGCTGAATGCTATATTATTCCATTTACCTGACATTCTGAATAAAGCAAAGTTATTTGGTAAGAAAATTAATCAGAGATTTCCAGGAGCTAAGATTGAAGCAAAGGTTTTATTACAAAGAAGCACAAGAAAATTTTGGAATGATGAGTTGGTTTTACATAATTTTGGTAGTGGTTATACATTTGTATATCTGTTAAAACTATCATCAAACTATAAAACTAATAGGGTGAATTTTACTGAACATAAATTAAAGCTTAATAAAAGAAAATAATATAAAAAACAAAACTATCTCTGCTTAATAATTACAAACAAATGAAAAATTACTATTTAAAATATGTCATACCAATAACAATACCAAAAATATGAAATACTAGGAATAAATTAACAAAATATGTGCAAGACCTATGCAAATCACTGCTGAGAGAAATTAAGGAAAATATTTGCCCAAGAGAAAAGAAAACATGAATCTTCAAATATTGGAACAGGAATGTTCCTAGCAATTTTATTCACAGGAATCTAAAACTAGAAAAGTAACCCCACATACCAAAGATATAGAACAGAGAACCCTAAAACAGACACATGCATATACAGACACTAGTTTATGCCAAAGTAAATCAACATAGCAATGAATAACAATGTTTTCAAATGATAGTGACAGACATTTGGACATTACAAAGAGAGAGGGGGGAAAAAAAAACACTTGTTTTTTTATAGTGCACAACAATAAATTCTAAATTAAATAAATACTGAAAGCTAAAAGATAAAATAATGATGTTTTCTAGATGATAATATCGAATATTTTCATGATCTCAAGGTAGTAAACCTTCTTAAACAGGACCCAAAAAGTGCTAATCCAAGAAAGAGTGATGAAAATAAAAAAACTTCCACTCAT
>NW_011888811.1:4165483-4180215 GCF_000151845.1 Pteropus vampyrus
CCACATTGGACTCAGAAATTCTGTCCATGACGCCATCACTCACTTACAATTCTAACTTAAAATATATGCTCCTTATATTGTTGAAGCAAAAATGTTATATATTTTAGAACCTGAGAGATCATATTTCAAATCCCAGCCTTTTCTTTTGTTATCTGTGTGGCCCCAAGCAAATTACCACCACCACTACAGAAGCTGCTGCACCTGGTAAATGAGGTGGATGTACAATCTCTTGAAATTAATTGAAGTGACAAATATAAAATTTTAGCCCACAGTGTATATTTTTTAAATGTTAATTTCTATTTTCTCTTAATTCATACCCTATATACAATGAGACCTTTCTAACATCAATTGTCTCTTTGCAATGTGTCTGTTATGTGAGCTGATATGGCACTGTCAAATAGGCTGTGTGTCATGTTGACCATCAGACAAGGCATTCTGTGACCATGATGAGTAAAACAAAAACAAAAACAAAAACTAAACTCCATAATTATGTCTGAACTCAGACAAAAATAACATTAACCATAGATAAATGAGTAAAAAATAACAAAAATGACCTAACAGCTCCCTATCCTTGTTAATATTAGTAAGCGCTGCTTCTGTACCAATTGCAGCTTTAGGATCGCTTCATACTTCATACATCATAAGGATACTCAATCATAGAATTATCTCCATCTCCTAGAACTCTTACCCAAATCACCTAACACAAGCTCAAATCCTATCATGAAACCATTCTATTCTAATACCCTCTTAAAAGCCATCCACAGCCTAGTGTGTTCAATCTCTTTGCAACTCATCAATAAATCCAGCTTTGATATCAGATGTTCCCTTGGTTGTCTGTGACTTGGAGAATTGGAATCTCTCATTGTGGCCCCTCTTTGGGAATCTGTCACTCCCTTTACATGTGAGATGTTATCCCAAATACATAAACTATTTTGTCAACCTAATTGGGATTTCTACCCCTCCCTTTCCTACCTCCAATCCATACTAGAAACTGCTGAATATTTATTAGTCCTAAAAATTCTCTTACTAAAAAGTCCTATTTATCAGACATCTAATTTTACATGACCATTTTTTAATATGTAGTGAGTGAAAGACTGTCAGTAGCTGTTCTCTCAAGAGACAAGATACATCCTTTGTGCTGGTGAACCAATTGTAAGCTGTGATATATCTGGGTGTTCACAGATAAAGTGCCAAATGCATATCTGTAAATGGAATAGCAATTTTCTCTTATGCTTTATATAATAGGTGTCAAAATTTTCTAATTCCTTTGTTTTGTCTTAAATGAAGAAAGGTTAGGTTGTGAGTAAAAATTCTGTTTTGATAGCTTGAATCTTTGGAATAACCCCCACAGGAATTAGAGGAAGCAAATCTAGTCAAAGCAATGTTTAGAAAATAGAAGTTTGTACCTTGTCATTATATTTCACATTTTCAACTAGACCTGCAATGAGAACACTATCTTCTTTTTTTTTTTTAAATTCAATAGATACTTTTCATTTGTGCTTTTTAAAGTATTTTTAAAATTGTATTTTACATAATGTGACACATAAATTGCACACTGTGGAAAGAATTGTCTGCCTCTCTGAATGAAACCATTTTAATCTCAAGAGTTTTATTATCTGTTAAAATCTATTTAAATATAGGCATTCAATTTTACATTACTTGACATTTATGGGAAAGCTATTTTACAGCAGCAGGATTCTGAATAGACAAGATCACAACAAATATTCACTATTATATGACATGCTAGATTGAAATATATGACGAAAGAATGATCTAAATATTCTGGACAGTTCACATATATGAAATATATCCAGCAAAATTCTGGTTCAGAGGTCCACTGATACATTATATATGTTAAACAACTATAATTATGATACACATAATAATAGTCTACCTGTTGTCATTTAACCTTTTACAATATTAATCAAAGCCATACTGTTTTGTCTATCAGGCTAAACTATATAATATTAAAACTGGAGAATAGCAACATGCATTTATAACATGAAATTCTCAGTGTTTAGGGCTCTATATTTTAAAGAAAAAAATAACAGCAACTTTGCGAGTTGAACTAGCTAAAAAGACAGTGAATCCTACTTTAATTTTGCTTCCTTGGTGATATATCCATGAGCTACAAGGTATCTCATCTTTTACTTCCATAATACAAAAATACAAATCATGGGCATAGTTTTAGATCAGCAAAGAGACTACATTTAAAATTTTTATGGACCATTTGCTCAAACCGTCAGCTCGAATTAGAGTTAGAAGAAGCTGGGAGAATAAGATACTACCATTAGGATTTTCCACAACTGACCTATGGGTCTGATGTATGACAATTCAAACAGGGATTTTTATGAACAAGAAAAGAAACAAATTGCCACAAGATTTTAAATTACATAGAAGAATCTACATGAAACCTCTATTCATCAAGTGGCCACTGAAAAATGAGGTAATTACCTAAAATAATTTGCATGTTAAAAGCTAATACAATATTACAAAGTGAAGTCCAGTTGTGAAAGCAATGCATAATTTCCTGATTAATGTCTCATGCACGATATTCCTCCATGCTCTGTCAGAGCCTAAATAACAATATGGCTAATCAATCAAATAAAAAAATACTCAGATAAGAAATGAGTTTAGATCCAATAAATTATGACTTGAACTTACTGAATTTTAGAGTTATGACAATGAATCATATTATATGGTATTTTTAAGGAAATCCATTTAGATTCGTAATTGGTATAATTATAGATTTTTAGTGATTCAGGATTATTGTGTAGGCAAAAAAACCCCCACATTTTTCAGTTTGAAAAATGTCATCTATTAAGTTATTGAAGAAACATATTAAAATACTATGTATCTCATAGCTCATGATAAGACTGATATTGGAGTCATATGGCCAAATTTCCCACACAAACATTATGAAACATTTGTTCTTAAAGTAGATTTAATCTCTGTCAGCAAAAGGCAGGTGTGGTGATTGACAAAGGAAAAGCAGGTGAGGCAGAGAGGTGTTAAGGTGACTTCTGATGGGAGCACTGAATAAATTCAAAATAGACTTTCTTTCAATCTTCTGTTCTTGTGTAAATGGAGACATTCTTTAAAATATTAAAGCTATACAACTTAAGAGGCAGGATAATTTCTCTTGGTTGGTAGGAAGGAAAATGGGGAGCAAAGGGAAGTTTTCTTGAAGCCAAAGTGCTTTTTGTTGGTGGTAGGAATGAGGAAATAATGAAAGGAATTCCAAAAAAATGTATTTACAATTATTTTGATTCATCCGGAATAGTGAGTCTCATTTTGCTTCTTATCAGGAAAGCATCAATAGTTGGCAAGTGAAGAAAGGAAGCTTTGAGGTCAGACAGCTGTTCTATCTAGTCTCTATGAACTTGGATATTACTTAATCTCTTTCAAGCCTGTTTATTAATGTGAAAACAGGATAGTAAAACACCCTACTGGGGGGTTGTAACAAGTAGAACCAGTATGAATCATTAGACAGGTGACTAACCTCTCATACCTGTTTCCTCAGCTCTAAAATGGAAATAAAAACAATACCCATGTGATATGCTAGCTGTGAGAATTAAAGAGGATAATACACCTTTGTTTCTTATGACAGTACCCAATATGTAATAAAACCTCAAAACGTTGATAAATAAGTCATTGTATCCACTAGCCACATGCAGCCATTCAAATTCAAGTTAAGTAAAATTTAAGTAAAATTAAAGTTAAGTAAAATTTGTAATATCGTGTGAATCACATTTTAGGTTCTTGAGAGCAACGTGTAGCTAGTGACTCTTATATTAGACAATACAGATTAGAACATTTTATCACTTCAGAAAATTCTATTGGATAGTGATAATATATATGAACTTAAAGATTTGTACAGACAAACATCCATTCATTCATATTGTTAGCGAGTAAGTAGGGTGGAGAGGATGAGAAGAAGCATAGACAGTTTGTAGAAGGTGATTCACATGTACTTTACATAACTTCAGATTGCTTCAGGTTGTTTTAGGTATGCTTTCTTTACATTTAGGCATGTTCTATTTTAAGAAAAATTTAATTATTAAAAACAAATATAAACACATTAACTTCTCATCAAATTGACTCTAACAAGAAACACTTATTCAAACTACCAACTCAATGGTAATGTACCATGAAGAATTCACTTGAGGTAACAATTTTCAAAAAACCTTAAATATGCCTCTGAGAGATATCCCAATGCAACTAAACTCTTCAGTGATTTAAGGACTTGCAAATGTGGTAACTAAGGCTTTTCAAATTTTATCAGGCTTGAAATAGTCTCATAAGTCACATATGACTGCCATGCAATCGTTAATAACTATATGCAAACATGTTTATTTATTCACATGTTTATTTATTCACTATTATTAAAATAGTATTAATAAAATGCAGTTATATCACCAATGCCTCAAGAGACAATGACCACTCTCATTTCAAATCTCAATGGCCATTTTTTTCACATTCTCATTACTTTTGTCCTGGACTCCTTTGAATACATTTAATCATTTCACAAGACATACATATATCAATTCATTATGTTGCCAACCTGAAATTAATATTATATCAATTATATCTCAAAAAAATATTAAGTACATATCTAAAAACGAAATATATTACTAAGTGAAATAAAATAGGTAAAGAAATATTTCCCAATGAATGGTTCAATAAAGCTTGTGGACTATTGACAAAAAAGCATTCCTATTTCTAATACAATGGATAATATTGCTGAAAGGTAATTAAATAGTTTTTCATACATTTGACTTTTTAATCTTTGAAATGTTACTGTATACATTGGAAGATAGCAGGCAGTGTTTTCCTAATTTATTTCACCATCTAAACTATTTCTTATCTACTTGTGAAGGTAGGGTTTTAGAGAATGACTTTGAGGAAGTGTTGGGGAGAAAGGAATATTATATATGAGTCATAATCATTTCTCAGTATGGCAAGACAGAAAAATGCTGCTATAAGTAAGCCTGGAAAACCAGAAAGCTATTAAGATAATCATTAATGCTGAACAATCATTTGAATTTCCTTATTGTCATCATAAAGTCAGGAAAAGTCAAAGGTTCTGTGGATGATGATCAGAAATGGATAATAAAGTACAATCATAGTTCATAAAAAAATTAAGATTTCTGAAATTTAGTAAAAATATTTGGTGGAAGTCGTTTTCATCTACTTTGCTTACATCAAGAAGAACGACATCCTTTAATCTTACAAACATACAATTTCTCTCCTCTCTTAGACTTGCACTTTCATAACGTTTTCATCCTAGAGGTCATAAAAAGTTCGAGAAAAGATGATTCTACCAAAATTATTGAAAGACTGTACTATGGCATTACAACAAAAGCTAAGCATCTGAAATCAGAATATTTCTCCAACTATTTAGATGGCCATGTGCAGTGGAGTGTTATTATCCACATATCCAACTCGTCTGGGAAGGAACTGAGGTTTAAAAATACAGTTTTCTAGTTCTATACCAGGAGTCAGTGTCAAAGTTATGATTAATGCATAACCCATTGATATCTAATAATTTGGTTCATTATCATCTTTAGTTGATTTATTTATTATCAGTTACAATTATGACCATGCTAGGCATGTAAACTCACATTTAAATAAGTTTATAAAAAGACAAGTAAAAATTATGCAGGTTATATGAATTGCAAATTATAATATTTATGTCAGAAAGGTCACAGTTATGATTATATTGTTTTCTCTTTGCCCTAGAAAATTTAAATTTTAATAAAGATTAAATGGCATCTCTCTATAATTTAGAAAAGGTAAAATAACTAAAGTTTATATTTATGCATGTATATTTTTAATTGTTCACACTTTATCTTAGCACAATCTGTAAGGTTTACTAATTATTACATTTCCTCAAAATTGGTGTTTCTCCTATTCTATATAAATCATAAAATAAATGGAAATTGTGTGCTAACTTCATATATGAAAAAATTTTTTTTGAAAAAATAACTCATTTTTCTCCTTGAAACAGGCTTTAAAGTCTCTACAGTTGTTTAAAAATGAAATCCACACTTTGCATTTTTATTAAACAGTACAACTCCATTAATTATTTATATATTTGTTATTTTTTATTCTATTGTCAAAGAATTCCTGGAAATAGTTCCTGCTCAAGAAATCTCTAATAACTTATAAGAGATAGGTATCATTTCGACAGTTTTAGACTATACTTTTTTTAATGTGAATATTTCAGATGACTTTTTTTTCTTCTCAGTACAAAAAAAAATCCCTAATTGGGCTTCACATGAATTTGAAAAATGTTTATGAGAAGAAATATGTAAGAAGAAGAATGGCATGTATAATTAATGACCTTAGGTTATACTTTGCATCATATATACTATTACATGTATTGTGTGTTCACTTTAATCCTCAAAATGGTCTGATAATAAAAAAATAATAATGACAAGGGCAAACACATATATTGTGATTGCTGTATGCACACTGTTTTAAGTAATTTCAGCATATTATCTTATTTAACCCTCACAATAATAACTATGAGAAAGGTTGTTATCATTTATGTTTGACAGAGAAGGAAATTCATGGAGAGTTTAAGGAATTTGCTCAAGGTCACGCAGCTAGGAAGTGGAGGTTCCAAGATTTGAAATCCAAGTTAATTCAGCTGTGAAATTCATGATCTTAACCCACAGATTATACCACCTCCCTGTTAAGTGGGCTAGTCGTTTTCAAACCTGTCTTGCACAGGAGAAAACTGAGGGTCAGAGCTATTAAGTTGCAAGGCAGAATTCGAACAGGAGTTCTTTGAGTAAAATCCTACAATATCGTTTTCTGGCACTGCTGAACACCAATTTTCTGTCCCCCTGAATTTTTTTTTTTAATTAGGGGGTGAGGGGTCTCCTTCATGATCTTTCTTTTTTTTTTTGTTTTTTGTTTTTTGTTTTTTTTGCCCGTGCAGGCCTGGAGACACCTCTACAATGAACTAAATCGAGTTAGTCACATAAGCACTTTCTGATTTCAGGAAGTAAAAAAGTGTTAGGAAAACACAAACCCTGTGGAAAAGGCTGAAACTAAGAATAACTCCTTTGAACCAAAGGTAAACGGGATAGATGCCAATGGTAAATCAGAACCATCAAGGAACATCCGGAAGATGGTGACAGATAGGGCGGGATTGAAGGTGAAATCCATGGAACAGAGAAGTCCAAAGCAGGTCAGGAAAAGAGATGGCACTGTCCCCCTCCTTCATAAAGGGAAGTGACATGAAAAAACTCTAGCCTAGACATTTAATGGCTCAACCTAAATCTTTAAAACATTAACTTGCTTTCTGGAAAGGGAAGCTGATGTATTTTATTTTCTCTTCAGCCCTCTGTGACATTCTACAAGTTTGGCAATATCTACATGTGGGAAATGAACTTGACTGTTTGTTTTCTCCCTCTGGATTAGTTTCAGTCATGATTTTCTATTATGAAAAGCCATGAATTCTAGAATATGAGTCATGGTAGAAACTGAACAAGATATATATACTCCAAATGAATGAAACTGATGCAGATTTCTTAGCTTAGTTTCTTTCCAAAGGACCTGGGGTCAGTGAAGGGAACTAACATGTATTTTAAATTTACTATATATTGAATCTGTACTAATAATGCAATATTTAACTCAGTTTAATTCTTATAACAACCCCATAAGTCAAAACTATTATTACTATTTTCCTGATGAGGAAAGGAGACTCTTCAACATGAAAAAATCAGTATCAGAAGAGAGATTACAATTTGGTCTATTTTACATTAAAGAGATTCCTAATTCAACTACTGCTCAATGAAAGCACAATGAGGTTTCAAGCATATTGTCACATGCAAATATTTTCTGAGGCATTGATAATTGCATAGAGCTAGACAAATTTGATATTACAAATCACCATGAGCACTTTCATAACATAAAAATTGATATCTTCTTCTAAATGCAATTTGATTTAAATGGGAATTTGCTATATTATATTACTGACCTTGGAGATGGAGATGCAGTATGACTTATCTGCTACCACATACTGATAGAATTTTAACACAGACTTATAATTTCCTAAATCATTGTTATTTCCTATTTGAGTTAGGATTTTAAAAAGGATGTGAATACTTAAAAAATAAACTCATTAACAATATTACTATTGATGCAAAGTCCTTGTAGAATAGAATATGATGAAACTGAATATCATGGGGTCATTTTGTTACATGTAATATTTTGTGTATTGTATTTCAAGTTACTTAAACAAAAATGGACATATTTTGTTCACAGATTTAAAAACAAAGTTAGAAATTAATATTTGCTTTTACCTAATACTTCAAACAATACATTTTACTTTTTAAATTTAAAAATAATAATTACTTAGCAAAAGCAAACAAAAATAGAAGAGTAAGTATTAAAACGCTGTGATCACCATTGTCCCCCAGCTCTCATTTCTCATGTTTAATTGCTAATGTCTATCATGTCAGAGCATGTTTATATAGTACATATGTATTGCATAGCTGTATACAATCTATTTCTTTATGCATCTATATTGTATGCATTTTCTTTCAAAATAGAATTACACTATATAGCATATGTAAAATTTGCTTTTGTCTACCTAAAATATCTATCATCAAAGTATACGGATTACGCTCATTCTTCTTAACAGCTCTAACGTCTTTCATAAAACTTCAACTTTTCACTCTAAAAATAATGTTGCAGCAAACATCCCTACGTACTTGCCTGGTTATAAGAATAGTTCTGTAGATTTCTGTAGTTTAAAAAAGACATATGCAAGAAAAAAGATATATGCATTTCCTTCACCACATTCTCCCCGCAATCACCAAAAAAAAAAGAAAAAAAATTGAAATTTACTTTAATGAACTATGGGGTTCTATACAGGGACTGTTCACTTGTTCACAGTTATAACCTGGACAAGTGTAGTTAATCATTCTCTGTCTCGGTTTCTTTACCAGCAAAATAGGGATGATAATAGAGACTATGATGTCGGGTTGTTGAGAAGATTATATTATTGAAGTAATTCCTCTCATTTAATAAGGACTTAATAAATATCACCTATAAACCAAAATAACATGTAATTATCTAGGATATAAATGTTATGTAAAGTGCCAAACTTTCCTTTTTTTTTAAACCAACAAAATGGCAAATAAAGTACAAATTGGTTCCACTGGTTTGAAATGCCAATTTTGTCAGATGCAAAATTTATAAAATTCTCTTTGCTGATTCCGAACCATGTATTTCTGTTTCACTGACCTACTTGTGTATTCTTGTATCATAACTCTACGATAAAACAGCACTTTCTAAGGACAGATAACATGTGATAATATACACAAATGAAATATATACATTACCATATTTAGAAAAGCAAGCAATGCTCACAGGTACTCTGGTAATCTTTAGTGACATTTGGAGTGAATAACCTTTAATACTCAGAATTATAAAATTAGGAGCAAATTGCAAACATGTCCATCTGCATATTTCATCTCATTCCACATCAATGATTTGAATATCTTATTAGACAGCTACATTTGAGACACTTATTAACATACATAAAAAAGCTTTTCAATCAAGTGTGTAACATTTTCAAAACTGATAAGTAAATTACTAGCACCCTTTCTATGTGTAAATTTATATTTTGGTTAAGCTTTTATGAAATGCCAATTCTGTATTTAGATTCACTTTTTTAGTTATTGTTATAAGACTTACAATATTGTCTGAACACCCAAGTAGATGCATATGGAAATGGACAAGTACATTCACATACACAAAATAAAAGTTGAAAAAGAGACATATCATAGTTGAAAAGGGACAAGCTCATTGTTCTTGATGTTTATTACTTCCTCGCCTTTGATATCTTATTAAGACACTGGTTCTGCTGGTCTGAGTTATTTTGCAGGCCTATCTTTTGCAATAAGGTCAGTTATATTGGATAACTTCCACTGTTATGAAGTCATATGGAGGCTCCTTGTCCTTTTTCTGTAAATACTGTAAACACCTCTCTTATGGGATAATGACAGTCCAGGGAAATCATGTATGTACTATAGGTCCTTTGCTTATAGAATTTTAACCAATAATCTTATTTTAATTTTATAAGCGTGACGTTAGTGGTATTTGTGTCTAGAAGCCCATGCCCCCAATTAACAACAGTGATACAAAAAAGTGCACAATGTTGTAATTTGAATTGGGAAAAATAAAGATGCAGTCAGTCAGATTTATACTGGCAGTTACAACTAGAGGACACAATAGTTTACACTGTTGTCTCTCTACCCGGGAGGAGTTCTCTGTTTCACCAAGAACACACATCTTCTCTCATTTCTTCTACCACCTATTCCAAACATTCACAAGTATTTTTGGACTCATTCCTCACTGCTTCTCAATTGGAATAAAGAGAAATGCTTCCTATTATATGATTAAATTGGAGGCACAGAGCTGTACCATCATCTGTCTACACAGTCACTGAGCTAATTGAGAAGGCATTCTTAGTTTCACCCTCTCAAACATTACCTCCTCCCGGATCGAATCCCTGATACTCCCCAGGAAGAGCAAATGACTTGCTCCTCTATATTATCTCTACTACCAAAGTCTATTTCTTATGTGTTACTTTCACCAAATTCTATTATTTTTTTGTCAATCTGTCTTCTCTAGAAAAAAATAAATAAATAATTCCTTAAAAATTCAGGACACAGAAATGAACAAAAGAGACAAAGTCCCATGCCCATGAAACCTACAGTGTGACAGAAATAACATAAACATGCAAACAAATGAATATGTAAAATATATAAACAGGTAAATGAATGAATAAATAAAACTGTAGATCATAATGTGTGCTAAGAAGGAAATGAATACATAACTAGGATGCACAAAAGTAAGGGATAATTATATAAGTAAGATCCTTAGGAAAGGTGGATCTGGAAGGCATTGAGGCTGAAATCCCCAAAAAGGAAACACTATGGGAATTTCTGGGAAAAGAGTTCCAGACAAGGGCCAAATCAGGCAGAGCCTACATCATGGGAGGAAAATTGAACTTTTTCCTAAGTTTAATTCATTCCTTCCAACAATATTATTTGAAAACTTTATCACATGCCTTAATGTAAAGATGAAAATAAAATTTCTTCCCTTAATGACACTTACAGCAGAGAACAGGTGAGGATGAAGCACATAAAAACAGATAAACATACCAATAAACAAAACAATTTCAGATATTGAT
This sequence comes from Pteropus vampyrus, assembly GCF_000151845.1. NCBI lineage: Eukaryota > Metazoa > Chordata > Mammalia > Chiroptera > Pteropodidae > Pteropus > Pteropus vampyrus. The sequence goes on from NW_011888811.1 coordinate 4,176,702, forward strand.
AAGGTCTGTGAAGATGATACAGAAAACAGTGTAATAGAAGTGATGGCCACATTGCGTTCTCTAAGTGGTAATGTTTGACCAGAGCACTGAACAATATGAAGGAGCAAATCAAGTGAAACTGGGGAAAGAGCACATCACACAGTGGGCAGAGCAGTGAAAAGCCTTGAAGCCAAAATGGGTTACCCCATTGGAGGAACAGCAAGGCTGCTGGGATGGGAGTGCCGGAAGTCAGACCCGGAAGTCAGAGACAATGGCAGGAGAAGTAGAGAGGTAGTCTGGGGCCAGACCACTACTGTTCACTAAACTGAATGTCTGCTAACAGGAGAGTAAATGTAAAAGTAAAAAGCTTAAATCAAATTCTGTATCCACATTTTTTTTTTTTTTTACTTACATGGAGAAAACATGTTTCTCAAAACACTTCCAAGAGGCCACCCAATGCCCAGGTATACCCTGAATTCACCTAACTAATGTTCAGTTATTTTGAGTCTCTGTTAAACATTAAAATCTTCTATAAAGTTTTTTTTTTTTTTAATATATGTTGAGGAATAGAAGCATAAATATGTGTAAATAATATTTTTTTCTAAAAAATCATGGTTAATCTGATGAGCAACAGAAAGAAGAAAACCACTGTTTTCTACTTAGTTGGTCTAACTGACCAGTGCTCATAGAAAAGAAGGAATTACCAGGATGAAATGTTATCATCAAGATGATTTATTTCTCATTTTAGCAGCATTTTTATTATGAAGATTACCAATTGCAAAGTGTGTTGATGTGACTTTCAATCTCATTTTGCTGCCTGGATGTTATTGAACATTTCTACATTGTCTTTTCCAACTTGAATCACATCACTAATGAGAAGATTAGTTTGTGGCCATTGAATACATTTTAATGGTAAAATTTCTGAAAGTTATTTTCTTGATACTACAGGGGTTACAAATTATCTAGTAATAACTTAATAGATATTACATTAGAGTTGAAATATTATTAAGGTTGTCCTGACTGATAATTCTATCACAAATAAAATAATCTTTTAAAGTGTAGTAATAAATCAGCTTAATTTCTATGCTATATGCTCAACAGTTGCAAAATATTACTGGAAATTAAAATGCACAAAGACATCTTAATGTTTAATATTAATAAAAATATACAATAGAAAGAAAATAATACTCAGTAATCTTCCAGCTAAGGCTGAGAATTCCAATGTCAAATTGCTTTAAAGAATAAATTGTGACAGAATGGCATATATACTACTATATTATGCATATGAGTCTTGTGTATATTGAAAGAATTACATTAAATGTGGTATTTCTGCACACATGAAAAAAGAGCTCTTTTATGAAAATGAGGTGAATCAATCAGAGTTCTTCAAAATCAAAATAAGAGGAAATGTCCTTTCTAAAACAAGTCTGCATGAGAATATCACACCATTCAACAGACATAGTTAGATTTAGAGATTATGAATAAAATTTCCCTTAATTAACATAGTTTCCTCTCTAAACATCTTTTCAGAGACTATTATCCATACTGTAATGTTCAGAAAAGTAATGATAGATAAATGTGTTGAAGATGCCATATTAAAACAATAAGCTCTAAAGTAGTGATTCTCAAAAGGAAAAAAGGATTTAAAGAAAAAGGACAAGGTGAGGCATATGATAATGTAAATACTATAATTGTTTTTTTCTTAATGTTTGTATTTATGCCACTAAATACACTGGATGCTCAAATACTATATAACCTCTTTTTAAAGAGCATAAAAGTAGGTGTTTGTTTTTTTAAAAAAAACTTGTAAAATGTGCCCCTAGAATTCCAAAAGACATATTATATGCTAAAGTATATGTGGCCCTGTGCTAAAGGGTATGTGAGATCTCCTCCCTCATTAAGACAGGAAGCCATAGAGAGAACATTAAGGAGAAAGACTGTGTAACTTTTGAAACATTAACCTTTGTTAGAAGTTTGACTTTGGTGACATTTCAACAGATACGTGAGAGAAATTGGGATCACAACTCTAAAAATAAAGTACCAAATAAACTAATTATGCTTTCTTCTAATTCTCAAATTATGGCTGCAATTTCAGTTACAATTTTAGGAGGAAGAAAAGATTTAAAATTGATGATGATAAATTCTATACCAGTAAAATTTTATAGAATTTTGGCAAAAGCTGGTACTTTGGACTTCAGCAATTAACACAGCAATTAAACTGATCAAATATCAGATCTTTCTTTAGCAAGGTAAAGCTGACATCATTAGGTTTAGATTTATACTTTAAAGTGTGAGAAGGTGCCAATTAGTCCAAGGTAATATACATTTAGTGACAAGAACTTATGAAATGCATATCATCTCCATTCTCGTAACACATTATTTTGAGGGAGAAATGGGGGGAAAAAAAACTTACACATAAGGGGATACAAACCAAGACCCAACACCATGCCTAACACATTATGTAAAACATTTTCTTGCATTTTCAAAGTACACCTCTGTGTATTATCATTCACCTGAAAGAGGTTAGTTCAATTAAGTAATATCACATAGCTTGTTAGGGTCATTGCTGGTATATTAACAATTTCAGCCTGATTCCCACACCTGCATTTTACTCAGACATTGTGATCTCTATGCTGAACCTGTATAATCTCACCATAATTAGAAATGATTGAATAAACCTTAAGTACCATTTCTAAACTATGTCTCAATTCTAGACTCTCTTCCTTGAAAGATAAGGGGAACAGATGACACAGTTAAATAGGGCCAAACACTCCTGATTTTCAGCAACAGCAGCAGCAAAACTAGTTAATATACAGGTATCAATTCCGCATACTGCGTGATATATTTGTTTTCAACTTACTCTCATCACTTCATAGCCAAATGTGATTATCTTCCCCCCAAAAAATCAATCTATTTCTATTAGAAGACTATTTCAGTGATGAACGATGTCAGAACTGTGTGTGCATGCATGTGTACATATATACATATAAAATCTGTCTTGGAAATTGAGTTGCTAGCTATGAATAGCTCTTTCAAAAATCACTCTACTGGAGTTGTCTAGGACAGGACACATGTTCAGAACCAGGTACTGAACTGCTGACTGAATTGTTACAGCAAGAAACACTCCTTCCTGGATTAGCCAATGAGAAGCAGAAAAAAATGAATCACATTTTAAAGTTGGAGTGTGTTTGAAAACTTTCCTATATTTGGCATAAGCTCCTAATAGGATACAAATGATGGGGGATATAATTACAATAAAAGACATTTTATGATAGGAACAGTGTTCTATGACAGATGACTACTTCTTTTTTAATGAAATATGGCTTTCTCTGAGAGATCTGTAACACATATCTTAATATAATCTCACAACTATCTTATAACATAGTAGGTAAAAAGGTTCAAAGTCTTGAGAATAATGGTTTTTAAAGAGATAATGATTTAAAATAGATAAGAAAATGCTCTGCAATACCACTTGATTATCAATTTGCAAAGGTCCAATTAATCACATTATTTCTGAAATGCAAATGAATATTAA